>NW_020174568.1:1200385-1208658 GCF_003031525.2 Neophocaena asiaeorientalis asiaeorientalis | reverse complement strand
GGGGGAGAGTGCTTGCTGGGGGTTGCGGGGAGGTGGGGGGGACGGATAGCTACGAGGAGCACGTGGGAACCCTGGGGGCCGGGACTACTCTTTTTCTTGATCACGGCGCCCATCGCGAGACTGCATGTGCTTTCAAAACAAATAGTAAATTCTCCTCTATATAAGTTGCACGTATAGTAACCCATCTCTCGATAGGAAACAAAGAACAATACCGTACAACCTACCTGACAGTCTCGATAAAAATATTTAATCTGAATATAAACATTAGGAAACAATCAGGCAAATACAGAGTAAGACACACTCTTTAAGACTACAGGCCAAAAGTCTTCAAAGAAAAGCCTCAGAAAAAGCAAAAATGGTGACGTGGATTGCTCTAGATCCAGAGAAACCAATGAGATTTGCCTGCATTTTGTCTAGTTCCTTGATCAGAGAACAAAACAAAAAGCAATAGAAGACAATTTGGGGACCCACTGGGAAAGTGAGCGTGGACTGTGTATGTATTTTAAGTTAAATTATATAATTAGCATGCATTTCCTGTTCAACAGTGGTGTGGAGAACACCCTCATTCTGAGGCAATTCACAGCACGGAAGAAGGACTTAGGGTGCTGGGTCTTGGTTTTTGCAACCCACCTTCAACTGGTCCAGGAACAACGTGAGGGCGGGAAGGCTGAGCAAATGTGCAAATGCGAACGAGCAGGGAGCCCAAACCAGAGGAGGAGGGCCCTGCCCGCTAAAGTCAGCGCCATGCGCTTACCTCCTTCAAGATCTGGAACCTTGTAAGAACCTCTTCTTTGACACCTTTAAGTTTATTCAAGGCACTTTCATGTCTGAAGAGCAGCTCTTCTCTCTCAGCCAGAAAACATTCTCGCTTTTGAAGCTCTTCAGCAAATTCCTGCTGTGCTGCAGTTCCACACTGTATAGAAAGGGCAGAGTTTAGTGTTTTTCAGAAGCACACGTACCAGCGGTACAAGTGAGAGTCTCATTCATTGAGATGGCAGCTCAATCGAACGGTGTTTCGGACGCATGGGAACCAAGTGAGCGCAGATGCGGCAACAACCAGACCGGCATGCAGGTAACCCTGTACTTTGCAGGATCCACCAGTGAGATTCTACTGTGAGGACTCGAGAGAATTTGGGGTGCAAGCAAGGTGAGCACCGCAGAGCTCCCCGTGCCCGCCGGGATGCCCACCACCCCTCCCCTTCCCATCGCCTGGGATGCCCTCCAGCCACCTTCCCTGCCCCGACGCCAGCTGAGCTCCCCTGGAGAAGAAAGCCTCATACCTGAAGAGGTGCTCCCGTGCGGCCCAGAAATCCTCTCCCACCTCCCCGCATTCCCCACGGTGCCTATGCAAACCTTCTCCACCCTCCACCCTGAATCCATCACCTCCTCCAGCCTCTGTGCAGGCAGCCTCGTCTCTGCCTTCATGGGGGAACAGAAGACAGTGCGAGGACGCAGCCTTACAAAGGGAGGCCAGCCTCCCACTGCCTCTGCCTCCTGGGGAGACTGCTGCCACTCAGTGCTCTATTATTTCCAACACTCCCGTCGCGTCAGAAATGAAATCTCTCTGGATCCTGCCCACTGGCCGCCCCTCCTCACAAACTTCTTTAAAATGTTGTCTACGTTTGCTGAGCCCTCTTGACATCCCAGTCACTCCTCGATGTACTGATACTTTCATCTGGCCTCAACCCACGTCCCCTACTGAACCAGCTGCCCAATAACTGAACCCGCAGGTCCCGCTCCAGCCCTGGTTTCACGCATCGCACACTCTGGTCCCCTCCTTCCTCGCCTCCCTGACACCACCTCCTCCGGGTCCCCTTTCCCCGCCACGGGCTCTACTCGCTCCACTGCCCTTCAATTACTGCTGCTTTCTTCCTCCATACTTCCTCTGCTTGGTTCCATCCACCCAGGGGCTAAAAGCACTGCACACGCAACTCACTGTTTCCAAACCGCGGTGCTCAGCCCTTTCTCCCAGGCTCCAGACTCAAGTCCAAACTGCCTATTAACATCTCCACCTGTGTGCTTTCAGGTGGCACAAAATACTCATGTCCAAAATTGAAATCCGTTAGCCATCGGGGAATGCAAATCAAAACCACAAGACAGCACTTCACATCCACTAGGATGGCTAGAATCAAAAAGACAGAGAAAAACTGGAACCCCTGTGCAGCACTGGTGGGATGTAAAATGGTGCAGTCGCTTTGGAAAACAGTTTGACGGGTGCTCAAAAAGTGAGACATGGGCTTCCCTGGTGGCGCATGGTTGAGAGTCTGCCTGCCGATGCAGGGGACGCGGGTTTGTGCCCCGGTCCGGGAGGATCCCGCGTGCCGCGGAGCGGCTGGGCCCGTGAGCCATGGCCGCTGAGCCTGCGCGTCCGGAGCCTGTGCTCCGCAACGGGAGAGGCCACAGCAGTGAGAGGCCCGCGTACTGCAAAAAAAAAATATATATATATATAGCTGGGCCCGTGAGCCATGGCCGCTGAGCCTGTTCTCTGCAATGGGAGAGTCCACAACAGTGAGAGGCCCGCGATATATATGTGTATATATATATATATATATATATTTCCAACTAGAAGAATTTCAAACACAAATTGTCCTTACATATACTTCTGCTTCCTTCTGTACTCCCACATAGAGGATGCTGGAGAAAGACATGAATTACATCCTTTAGAGACAAAGAAGATAAAGGCCACTGTTCTGAACTGAATTCTGGTGAGAGCTGACAGGAGAACTTTTTACATATAGGTATTTAAAACAATGAATCTAGAACACCTACTTCAAAAAGCATACTTTACTAGCAAATTCTGTTTTATTTCTTCAGTAAGGATGGGATGGAAATAAACACTTAACACAAAATGGAACAACTGTGTTCGTGTTTCCTCAACGTTCGGCGCTGACAACATCGACATTTCCGGACGCTCGGTTCGGCCCGAGGGCTCCCCTGCAGTTTCTGGTGTATCTGGAGTAACTCATCGTACATCTGGTTGACCTGACGTGGAAGCACACCCTGCCTGTGTGAGGCTCTGGACGCTGGCGAGCTGACACGTTTCGAAGGAGACTCACTAGCGTCACTGCAGCAGTCAGTCCAGTTCCTTGAATCTGAGGCCAAATTAGTTGGTTCAGCAACTGCTAAGAAAATTAAACTTAAACTAAAAACTTAACTTATAGTTTTAAGTATCCTCATAGTATTGTTAAAAAGTTTCAAGGACTATATGCAGAGAGAAAGAATGATATAGCAAACAGTGAACATTTAGAAAATCTGGATGGAGGCCACACAGGAATTCTTTGTGGTCTTTTTGCAACTTCTCTGTAAATCTGAGATTACTCCAAAAATGAGTGCGCGAAAGCACTTACGGATTAACTACCTAGGCCAAGAAATGGAAAGCTACCTCAGAAACTCCAGAGCACATTCCCTTCTCTCCCTTACACCAAATTAACCGCTAACCCAAATACAGTGCTCATCACTGTTTCACTTAATTTTTACTACTTATGTTTAAAAAATTATTTGTTTTGCCTGTCTTTAAACTTTATATAACATCTGTAGTTAAATAATCATATAATTACATAACCTCTATAACCTCCCCCGTTAAATAACACGTTCCTGTATTAACGATGGGGGCAGGTTCACCACCCTCCACTGCTTCACCTGTGCTGTGTTTTTTGCGCACGGACACCTGAGCGGTGCTGCCTGCGCAGAGGCCGGGCGGCCCTGCACCTGGCTCCTGGCGCCCACGGTGAGCGCTCCCCTGGGTCACACGATCAGCAGCAACGCTGCAGGGCTGCCGGGTACACGTGCAGAGTCCACTGCATGGTGCCCAAAGCTAACCAGCTCCCCTGACAGCAGTGGAGGGCGCGGTCCTCCTGCTTCGCTCCTCGCCAGCACTGAGCTATCAGAACTCACGCTCTGCTAATCCTGAGCACGGTGCTTTTCCCTTGCATTGGCCTCCAGCTGGGGCAGCGCCCCGGCTTTAAGAAGGGCTCTCCCACAGTACTCCCCGTCTTGGACAGACTGGGGAGCCAAGACAAAAAGTAGGAACGTTTAAAAGGAAAACGTCTCCCTTCCCTCACTCAGCAGACGCCCTTCAAGGGGAGACACCCTCTTCGGGCTCCCGTCCCCCCAGCACCAGCCTGAAGACTCCTTAGTTCTGTCAGCCTTTACACACACTCAGCACTTGTTCAATGGTCACCCGTGGGAAAATCCACCGCACAGCAGGAAACACAAGCCGGCAGTATTCTTCATGCTCCTCGCACACTGAGACGAATGATGAGAAGGACGGAGCAGCGAGTGTACTGTGTGTGCGGGAGACGCAGAGGCTCCCAGGGGCAGCTGGGTCCTGCAGCCAAGAGGGGAGGGCACCACCCCAGCTGCCTCTTTTCCTGAAATCCTGGCAAAACTAGGATAGGCAGCCAGGTACACAGAGAGCAACTACTGGCTCAGGGCCAAAGGAAGCCAGACCTCAAGCGATCTGGACTATTTTCCTAAAACGTTTAAGGAACAGCCACCTACTACCATAATTTTACTCACTTCCTAACAAATACTGACATGAAAAAGAACTGAAGAAATTATAAAAATACTCAGTTGATTATTAAGCGCTTTTGATAAACTTTGAGAGCATACAAATTCTACTGGAAAATCATGAAGTTTATTTTTTCTTCTCCTTTAGCTTAATGACAAGCACAGTAACCAGCTCACGGCGTACAAAACTCCAGGACACAGAAACACAGACCCCTGAGAGCCAGGGTTATTACTATGGGGTAAGCTTTATGTGCCCTACTTGACAGAGTTACTGTTTAAATGACTGTTCCAAAATGAGTATTTCTCTTACCTTTGTTTATCTGTTTAAAAGACTGCTTGTTTATTTCGGAGGTACTAACCCTATGATCATTCCCAATGAACTCTTCTTCTGTTTCCTGTTGTTTTAAATCTTGAAAAGAATCCAGTTCCTCATCTAGGCTTTAAAAAAAATTCTATCACAGCATTCTGGAAGATTTCTATAGCATTTAAAGCAGGTGAGACTGCTTTTCAAATATTAACAGCGTAACAACTGTGAAAAACGTAACAAGTAAACATGTTTTTTTTTTTTTTTTTTTTGTGGTACGCGGGCCTCTCACTGCCGTGGCCTCTCCCGTTGCGGAGCACAGGCTCCGGACGCACAGGCTCAGCGGCCATGGCTCACGGGCCCAGCCGCTCCGCGACACGTGGGATCTTCCCGGACCGGGGCACGAACCCCTGTCCCCTGCATCGGCAGGCAGACTCTCAACCACTGCGCCACCAGGGAAGTCCAGTAAACATGTTTAAAAAAGCAAAAGGAAAAAATGTAAAGTACCAATCACTGATGCTGAAAACTCACTACAAAGACCCTTCTACACATTCAAACAGGCTCAACTGCAAACCGCACACCCTGTGGATGCTCCACACTCCTCCTTCTGACCCTGGATGCTGCTGTGCGGCAGATCCGACACGCACTGCTTTCTCTAATTGTAACTAAGAGAAATAGTGTTTAAGGTGAGAAAACGGAACCCCGAAGTTCAATTAACTGACAGGTGATATAACCAGCAAAAGGTGAAGCAGAACTAGAATCCCAGGTATTCTCTCCAAAAAGATCATCTGAACGTTGACATTTCCAGATCAGTGCTGTTCAAAGAGAATATACTGCAAGTCACAAAAGATAATTTAAAATTTTGGGGAATTCCCTGGCAGTCCAGTGGTTAAGACTCTGTGCTCTCACTGCCAACAGCCCGGGATTCAATCCCCAGTCAGGGAACTAAGATCTCGTAAGCCCTTCGGTGCCGCAAGAAGAAAAAACAAAATTCTAACAGCCACATTGAAAACATAAAAAGACATGAAATTTTAACAATATGCTATATTTAACCCAGTATATCTAAGACACTGCCATTTTAACATACAATCGATATATATTTTTTTTTTTCTTTTTTTTTTTTTTTGCGGTACGCGGGCCTCTCACTGCTGTGGCCTCTCCCGTTGCGGAGCACAGGCTCCGGACGCGCAGGCTCAGCGGCCATGGCTCACGGACCCAGCCGCTCCGCGGCATGTGGGATCCTCCCGGACCGGGGCACGAACCCACGTCCCCTGCGTCAGCAGGCGAGCTCTCAACCACTGCGCCACCAGGGAAGCCCAATCAATATTTTAAAATAAGACATTTTACATTCTTTTATCCATCTTTAAAATCAGCTGTGTATTTTATACTCACAGCACATCTCAATTCAGACCAGCCCCATCTCAAGAATTCAACAGACACCTGCAGCCTGTGCTGGGCAGCTCTACGACTCCACCCTAGATCACAACTAGGGACTGTGGAAAAACTGTCCAATGTTAGAAACAGTCACAGTCCACAAGCTTCAACTTGTAACTTGAAATTACACCCAGACTGCTTACCTTAAAGATGATAAAACCATCAGTTAAATATATGAAAATAATTTCCATGAATTCATAATTAACTTACAGCAATTTTCTCTTTCCTTCGTCTATATTCGATCAACCCCATGTCCAAATCTTGACTCCAGATCAACTAGGTGACTCTGTGAGCGCCAAAGGAAACAGCAGTAACAGTAACGATGATAAACAGTGGTGCATCTGAGTGCTTCTCTACGTACTGAACACTGTTCTAAGTCCTTCACATGGATTGATTCGTTTAATCAGAGAATGAAGCAATTCAAGCTCCAAAATATCAATCACGTTAACAGATACTTTAGGCACAACTTTCTTTTTTTCTCTCCACAATACCCCAACGTTTCATTTTGTATACATACACATCATTATGGTTTAACGTTATTTCAAAATGTCTGCTCCCTCTCCATACCTAAGCACTTCCTTCTGCCACATACTTTTGGCATTAATAGTGTTCAGCTTAGAACTTTATCTCACCTTAGCTTCCATTGTTTTTACAGTGGTTTTACCCAGAGTAAAATCTCTTCTGCAAAACTGCTGACCCCTCACAGCCCAGCACCACATCATACATACACTGTAGGCATTGATACCAGCTCCCTGGGCTGACTTCTTCCATCTCTCTCTCTGCTACCTGGACCACAGTGCTCACCACACCAGGAGACACACGACACAGACTGAGTTAATACCGTCGCCTAACAAACTTATAGTCGTTTTTACCCTAATTCCTTATTTAAAAAAAAAAAGGGGGAGCTTGCCTGGTGGCGCAGTGGTTGAGAGTCCGCCTGCCGAGGCACGGTACACGGGTTCGTGCCCCGGTTCGGGAGGATCCCACATGCCGTGGAGTGGCCGGGCCCGTGAGCCATGGCCGCTGAGCCTGCGCGTCCGGAGGCTGTGCTCCGCAACAGGAGAGGCCGCAACCAAGAGCGAGAGGCCCGTGTACCGCAAAAAAAAAAAAAAAAAAAAGGGAGGTGGGGATCAAGGTCTTCATTTGGGTCCTGGATGAAGAGCCATCTATCACACAGTGTAAGTAAGTTTGCATTATGCCAGCAAACATGATGCTAGGTTTGTGCTTTTATCAAATTCTCAGTAACAATCACTGTTTCTCCAACCACTCAGCAGGCTCCTCTCAGAGAAAAGCAAACACACAGGCAGCCCCTGACCCTCCTTAGTTTCCCGAGATGCCCAGGGGAGGCCCGAGCAGGACTCGGGCTACCTTGCCAACTGACGGTCCCACGCTTGAGGGCACCACGGGGGGATGCGGGGCCGCGCCTCCTCTCATCAGAGTAACATCTCAGCGACGGACCAGCTTCATCTCCACGTGAGCAGAAAGCGAAGTCCTCTGTGAACAGGAAAGACTGCAGAGGCTGCTCAATAAGGTTAGATATCAACGACCTCATTCTCGACCCCGAAACGTAGGAGAACAAAGCTACGTACCGATTTCCTGTCTGTCTCCCTAATGCAGACTTCCAGAAAACAGGCATCGAGTCAGCTCTTCAACAAGCACTGACGTTCATCACCGCTCCCCACCCCAGCACGTGACGCCGGCAACGACGCGGGGAAGCAAGCAGAGCAGGTGCCTCTAACCCCTGTTCTATGGGTCGGTACCTAAGGACCGCAGGCGGTAGGCGAACTCCGCGAACGTTCAGAATCCGCCCTCCTTCCACCTCGTCACGACATCCCGCCAGTGCCGAAACGTTCAACACTTTATTTCTCCCCTTCATGCACTTCAAGCATTAAACGCTGCGCAATAAACTACATCTGCTGCGGTGAAAAAAGGAGCGAGCGCCTCCCCAGCCGCGCGGACACCCGGCCCGCCGCCCTACCTGGGGTGCGAGGAGGCCGCCGTCGCCGCTCCGCCACGTCCGGCCGCC
>NW_020174568.1:1186549-1200142 GCF_003031525.2 Neophocaena asiaeorientalis asiaeorientalis | reverse complement strand
CGCGCCGCCGTCGTCTCCTCGGCAAAAGCGCGGCTGCTGGCGCAGGTCTGTGCTCGCGGGCCGTGGGGGCGCGTTGCGGGCCGGCGCGCGGGTCTCTCCTGTTTTCCTTTCCTTCCCGAGGGTCGCGCCGAGGGGCAGCCCGCGCGGGTCCGTCTCATAAGCGCTCGAACCCATCGGAAGCAGCTGTGAGACACTAATCTTGGAGAAGTCGGTTTCGGCCAAAGCATTCGTTACCAAGCTTGTGAGTCCACAGTTGTAATCTTCAGGGCGCCTCCGAGTGCCTCCCGCAGCCTGGAATCCCTCGGGAGGTGCCCGGAAACGTGACAGGCACCAGTGTCCCCGCCAGGCAGCCGCGCGCGGGGACCCGCATGCATCCACCCACCCACTCCCCGCCCCCCGCATACACACACACGCAAACACCCCCACACTCGGAGGGTCGGGGCCGTCCGCCGCTCCCGGCACACGGACCCCACATGACCCCCGCACTACAGGCGGTCAGCAGGTGCTGTCCCAGGACTGCCTGTATGCAAACCCCAAATGGCGCGACAGCCCCACAGCCTCACTACCCGAAATGAGGCGGCTCCGCTGGAAAGAACCCCGGAGGGCAGAAGGCACCGCCGGCAGTGGTTGGAATACGCAAAACGTGCCCTCCCGGGGTGCTCTGTGGTGCCACACGAGTAAGCTGATGAGAACGTGCCCCCTTTTTCTGTCGAACTTTTGACGTCATTTCCAAGTAAGTTTTCAGTGGATACCCAACTGGAAAACAGTCCTCTCCTTGGGAGCTCTGGAAATTAGGTGGCAGTTTAAGTTTACGGATCTTTATCTCCTTACTTTGGCTCCAGAATGAAAAAACAACTAGATGCACAAGTAATGAATATTTTAAATGTCATGGCTGTTAACAATTGTCACTTTATTTTTGCTACAAAATTCACCAGAAAAAGGTACTGCAACAATCTAGTATAAACCAAATCTTTAACCAAAGAACATGGTATAGACCTTTTTAAAATACTCATACTTTATCACAATAACTGCAAGGAAAAATTCAAGTTCTATCAGAACCAAATGCAGTTTGAGGTAGTAGAAACAGATGACAGGTTTTTTAAAAAGTCTAAATACTCAACTTACTTAAAATGTAAAAATTAATTTAATACCTTGGGAAGAGCACAGGAAGCTACGTAACATTTTAAGGAAAGAAGGTACTCTGTTAGCTATACAGGAGGTGCAAGAATTTATAGAAGAGCACTTTGGTTAAGTCTCTACCCTCTGGCTCTACCCACTCACAAGTGAATCTTTATTCATAAATGAGCACACCAATAGTGAAAATTACCAAATATATTCCAAATCTGAAATAAAAACTATCCAAGTCATGGTCCCTTTATCCAAACAGTAAGTATATCCATGCAGGAAGTCTAATATCTTAGAAGAAACTAAAATTGCATATATCATATTTCTTCAATAGTTTGAGAAGGTCTATTGCTTTTAACAAGATTAGTATTACTCCATTTTAATACAAATATGTCAGGAGTACATAAACACAAGTACACCTGAAATACACCAGTGTTTAAACTTTTATTTCACACCATGCAAGGTCAATTATAACACATTAAAAAGTGACAACAGCTATAAGCTGCAATTTTATATTTATACATTGGAAATGTCCATTTTCAAAAGCTGAACATAATTACCATGTTGTCATAACAGCTAGGCTTCAATTCAACTGTTTATACAGGTAAAATCTACTATGAAAAACAATGATTTTATATCTGTCCACATTCTGTGATGACAATTCTTCGACTAACAGACCCTTCAGGAGAACCAAAGGATTCAATCTTTTTCACAGTATCCATGCCATCTTTAACAAACCCAAATACTACATGCTTAAAGTCCAAATGCTCTGCTTTTTTCAGTGTTATGAAAAATTGAGAATTATTGGTATCCTGGCCTCGATTGGCCATGGATAGTAAGCCAGGTCTGGTATGTTTCACATCAAAATTTTCATCTTCAAATTTATCTCCATAAATAGACCGTCCTCCTGTTCCATCGTGTTTGGTGATATCTCCCCCCTGAAAAAAGATTTCAATTAACAGGAATCCCAAATAAAATGTTACAAATACATACAGAACTAACCACTAAAGGGTAGGTCCTCAACACCCAGATTCTTTGAGAATGCAGTCTGAAAACTAAGAAACACCCACTTGTGAAAGAAGACAAACAATGAAAAGATCTTTTTCCCACCCTTGATTTCCAGCAGGTTCAAGGCATTAAAAATATGAACCGTTTTAGGCTGAAAGTTCTTGTGGGGACAGAAGGTGGGGCTGTGGAAATGCTAAAGAAGTCTAAAGAAAATCATAAGTAAGGAGAAACACCCAAATTCCCCAAGTTGGTGTGCTGCACTTTTCTAGACACCCATTGTGATGTACACTTAAGACTTACTTGGCAAACAAAATCTGGAATCACTCTGTGAAAAATGGAGTTCTTGAAACCAAAGCCCTTCTCTCCAGTGCACAGTGCTCTGAAGTTCTCAGCAGTTTGAGGAACAATGTTTGAAAATAATTCCATGGTTATACGTCCCAGAGGCTCATCATCTGCGCAAACATCAAAAAACACCACAGGATTTGTCTCCTTTGCTCTCAGTTCTTCCTGGGGTTTCAATAAATTCTGTTGACATTCTTCAAATTTTTTCTTAAAACCATCAGCCATTTCTTTAGTTTTAAATCTCACTGCAAGCTGTTCCACTTTGGCTTCTCCATCTATTAAACAACAAACAACACAGTGACCTTTGTGTTATAATAACTGTTATAAATTGTTTTGTTACCAATTTTAGAAAAATCCCCAAACCGGAAAGTAGCATTTGAGTGTAGAGCTCACCAGCATAATCTGAGGCAGTCCAAACTAAAGCATTGTTGGAAACATTCAAGGGTTTCAGTTCCATTGTTTTGGTGATGACATGGTTTGCACACACTTTGAGCACCTGGTCTCTTCTCATCAGGACCCGGTAGTAATTCTTCATCTTGTGCCAGAGGATCTTCATGTCTCCAACCCCACGCTCCTTCCACTGACTGGCCTCTCGATCCCACCTGTAAAGTTTGGCTCTCTCTTTAAATACAATTTCTTCATCTTCTTCTCCAGATTTTACTTCTACCTGTGACAGGACATGAAATTATCTCTAAGATGCTGCTTATAAAATATTCCGTAACAAATTCCAAGATCCAAATTCCTTAAGACACTGGCATGAACAGAATTTGAAAACAGTTAACATCCTAGGGTTACAAATACATCTGATTTGGATGAGGCAGGAAAAATCTGTCATTACACATTTTCCCCTTATGTAACATTCTTCCTCATTTTGGAAACTAAATACATTCTTTTACAAGAGAGGTTTCAAAAAAATGCTTGTTCTTAAATATTATCTACTGATTGAGGTTGAAACTGATAAAAGTAATTTGCCTAAAACAACATTCTTGTCCAGAAAAAGTACAATTTACTTTTTATTGAAAGGACTGTGGCAAATATGAGATTAGATGTTGGTTGGGTTTTTTTCTTTTGCCCCTAGAATTACGTTACTGAAAACAAACATGAAAAAATTAAGTTCTTCCCAAGGATTTCATATAGAATTTACCAAATAACATTTGTATGTAAATTTCTTTAAAAAGACTATTTGAGGGCTTCCCTGGTGGTGCAGTGGTTGAGAGTCCGCCTGCCGATGCAGGGGACACGGGTTCGTGCCCCGGTCCGGGAGGATCCCACATGCCGCAGAGCAGCTGGGCCCCGTAAGCCATGGCTGCTGAGCCTGCGCGTCCGGAGCCTGTGCTCCGCAACGGGAGAGGTCACAGCAGTGAGAGGCCCGCGTACCGCAAAAAAAAAAAAAAAAAAAAAAAAAAAAAAGACTATTTGAACTTAAAGGCTGAACTTCTAATAAAGAGCTTCCATTTGAAACGGTCAATGTTCTGAAAGAAATGCAAACAAGGCCAGCCCTACAAATCAAGCCCATGTCAAGTTTTAAACTTAAAATGTGAAGTTATTAGTAAGGTTTTCACTCTTTAATATTTACCTCTGGTAATGACACTATTGGTTCAAAATGGATATCTTCATTATGAACTACCTCTTCATCACTACCATCTTCATCTTCGCCAACTTTACTGGTTGACTGTGCTCCGAACACAGCTGCTCCAGTATTTGCCCACTGGAAATTTTTATCTGATGAATAAATTAGGATACTTATAAACAGTGGTATCTATTTTAATAAGCTCTTAATCCCAGTTAGATTACTTTATGAATGAATCTAATTTCCAATGATGTAACATACTTCTAATGAAAATGTTTAAACTTGTACTATTCTGGCATATTAAACTCATGTGGTGAGTACACAGGACTTTTAGTAACATTTATGCCTGGATATACAGATAGGGTCTAGGATCGTCTGAGCCTTAGGTCTTCATGATACTGAACTACAGAAGAACTTTCAGTAATGAAGCAGGTTCTTAATTAAAAGTACATACTTTGAAACTCTGAAAACCCAGCTCAGCTCCAAAGGTAGTTCATTTCATAAAACATTCTATCACATGAAAAATATAACTTTTGAACCTAAAAATGTTCTCAAAGAAGCCAAATCTGCTACTTCCATATTAGCTGAAGCAGACTAAACATGTTTATAACTTCTCTACCTCAACTTCCTCCTAAGGTAACTAGAGAGCTGGAGCTTAAACTTCTTGGCCAGGTGGCACTGGCAGCCTTGGGAGAAGCTGACCCCCACTGTCTTCAAGCAATACTAGGCTTAACTTAGTTAAGGGGTGAAAAGGCTTCCCACTCCCACGCAGAGGAACAAAGACTTTTACTCCCCCTCACTGGGAGAAGGTGAAAACTAAAAGCTTCTTCATCCCCATCTCGAATGTGAGGACCCAGGCTGCTAATACATTCCCCACTATCTTAGAGGAAAGAAACCTCTCAACTCTTCATCACTTGCTGACAAAATCACTGCTCTCTAAACCTACATCTGATGCAAAAACTCAGGAGAAGGCAAAAATGTCACGGATCAGTTAAAAACAGCACCCCGAAGAAAGAACAAAATGAGTGTCTAAAGCAGTAACTCCTAAGTGAGGTTTAATGGGGAGAAAAAAACAGGAAAAAAGAAAAAAGAAAAAAATTCTTAAGAAGATACAGCAAAAGAATGCTCTGAAACAAGAAGAGCACAATCTCAGGTTGTGTGGGGGGCTTCCTGAGGACAGTAACCACAGATCTACATGATACACAGGCGTAGGGCTCAAGGAACTCCCAAGCAGAAAAAAATTTTAAATTACCCCAATACCCTGAGAGGTATGGCAGAAAGTCTCAAAATTCCTCTGAAGCAATGGTTCTTAACACTGGGTGCATATTAAAATCACACCAACAGCTTCTATAAAATACCAATGCCTGGGCCGCAGGCCCAGAGAGCCCAACATAACTATCAGGTGTTTCTTTTTTCTTTAAAAAGCTCCCAAGAAATTCTAATATGAAGCCAAGAGTTGAAAACCACTGTTCTAAAGGGACAGGAGAAAGAACTTTTTACAGTAAGAGTATAAAGATGTGCACGTCAGTAATATCAACTTAACAACAACTGTGTTCTAGATAATAGTACCTAGGAAGCTTCCACTCTGAGTCCGGGTTTAATGAAAACATTACAGAATCTCAAGGAAATAAGATAAAACGTCAAATCACGGACAAAGGGGAGCAGCAGATAAACATGTGTTCCTTGCGTTCTCTTAGTTTCCATATGAAATATTACACAAAAGACAGGGAGTGACTGACAGACCTGCCTGTGAAGAGGACTTTCAGAAGACAGGAAAAAAAAGGAACAAAAGAAAACGTGAAACAAAAATAAAATGAACAGATGAAGAAAAAGTAATCACCACAGAAATAACACATAACAGAAAAGGAGGAAAGGATTAAAAAAAAAAAAGACTCCTCGTAGCTTAAAACCAACCAAAACAAAAAGTTTAAGATCAAAAAGGTCCACACAATGCCAGAAATAAGTTTAAAAAACAAAAAAACATTCTGGTGAAACTGATTACCTTAAAAAAAAAATTAAATCCCACAAGCTCTTAATCAAGGAAGGCAAGATGAAATTCTAAAATATTAAAAAAACTTACAGTAGTGTGAAAATTCCCCATGAAAAGCTATGAAATTGATTCCAGGGGAATTTAGTTTCAAAATGCTATTCTGTGCTTACTAGCACAATCTAAATTAAATAAAGCAGGCATTCAACACGCAAGAAAACCAATGATGATTTAAAGGAAAGTAATGACAAAATCTGAAGATAAATAAAAAACATAAACAAAAGAACTGATAAAACCAAAAGCTACTTCTTTGAAAAGACAAAGCACAAATTCCTGTGAGATCTAAGAACAAAACAAGAAATGTAGTTTAAAAAAGAGCTTGGTAAATAATCTCATGGAAAAAGGAGTGAACGTCAGCAAATAATACTCAGGGCGAGCCTCCCACGTGGCATGAGTCTTGCCTACCTCACACTTTATTGTACAGTACTGATGGAGTACTTTGAAAAAGGTATACCAAGTATCAAGCAACCTAACACATCAATTTTTATTTGGCTTTTTATTTGTGGATAATTATACCCACTATACACTGTTGTATCTGTTGACCTATGACCCTGTGACTTCAGGCTACTTATTAATAAATTAAAAATAAAGCAACCTGACATCACTGAAGCTATGAATTCCAACATAACGTAGCATCTGAAGGTAATTTCTAAAAGTTTTATATGTGTTTCCATAAATGACAGGAACTGTTTTTTTTTTTTTTTTTTTGCTGATTGGCTAAACCCAGTGTTAGTGAAACAAGTAAAAATATGTGAGAGGGAATTCTGAATTAGATTAATCATGTAAGTATGTATCTTCAATAAAATTTATTCGACAATTCAAGCACCTTGTTCAATTTAGGTGGTGCTATAATCAGATACATGAAAGCTACCTTAAGAATGAGAAAATATGCTAATTTTTTCAAGCTTCTGAAACAAGGAAAAGGATTATTTTCTACAAATGATACCCAAATGGACCAAAACTAGAAAAAAATCACTGGAAAAGGTGGGAAAGCTCACCAGTTATAAATGAGCACCATCCTTGTATTAAAAAGCACAATCAAGGATATTGCAAAAATAAAAAACTGCAAAATCATCTCCTTAAAAATTACTGATGCACAAATCTTGAAATATTAGTAAATCAAAAGTATAACTAACAGAACAATGTGCCAATCCCAAGGTTATTCCAAAACTGGAGTGACGGTTCTGCATTTCAGGATGGGGAAGACTAGCACCATGAGTTACAATGAATGACGAGAAAATTCTTATGGTTATATTAATAATAGCAAAAATAACAATAAAACAGAAGCCCTTCCTTTATTACAACACTAGACAGCTGGAGGGCAGGGCTGGGGAAACAAATGGCCAGGTGAGTGACAAAGGGCTTGCTCCCCCCAGGTGTGCATATTTCTGTAATACAATCATTAAAACCGCTCCTCCTGATCTTACCTTTGGACCCAAAAGCAAAATCCCCAGAATTACTGGAAGCCAAGTCTGCAAATGACAGCCCTGTGCTACTTCCAAATCCAAATGAAACTGTTTTGCTTTCCACTGGCAAAAGGAAAAGAGCAATTTAATATTTCATTTAATACATGTTGAACATCAAAGCTTTACTCAGGACCCAAAGAGAATGGGGGTAGGACCTGCTGTACTACTGAGAGGGATGGGGTGGGATGGGGTGTGCAACATTTATAATCTGGTTATCTCTCTGAAGAAAACTTATAAAAGACATCCAAGTTCTGAGCTTCTTCATTGTTATCACATTTTCAGGTACTATTCTCAGTGAAGAATATACCAAAAGCATACCCAAAATCATTTTTTAAAAATCAGATGTAGATCTATACTAAATCAGATAGAGAGCTATACAGTTTCTGCTTTACACAATCTAATATAATCTAAAATATTCATTCAAAGGCAGGATTTCAGGAAATATCTAAAGACTTTTTGTATTCTCAATTGTAAAAAATAAGCTCATGAAAGCGAAATATTTCATGCCCCTTTATAAATCTCAAATTTTGTTTTAAGAGTTTCTGGATCTGCATTTAAAAGTCTTATTGGGGGCTTCCCTGGTGGCGCAGTGGTTGGGAGTCCGCCTGCCGATGCAGGGGACGCGAGTTCGTGCCCCGGTCCGGGAAGATCCCACATGCCGCGGAGCGGCTGGGCCCGTGAGCCATGGCCGCTGAGCCTGCGCGTCCGGAGCCTGTGCTCCGCAACGGGAGAGGCCACAACAGTGAGAGGCCCGCGTACCACAAAAAAAAAAAAAAAAAAAAAAAAGTCTTATCGTCTCAAATTCACAGGTGTACCTATGTAGTAATGCATGCCAGAAGGTTTTTATAAACATGTATCAAATTGTACCTTGGCTTGTAGAATCTGCATCATTTTCCTTTCTAGTACATAAATCCACAGGTTTATCGACAGTTTCAGAAGAAATAGGTGGTGAACTAATACATTTGGTAGTAAACTCTGGTTCTTCAGATTTACACAAAAATGGTAGAGTCACTTTACTGCCATCTGTACACACACTGTCAGCCGTGCTAGTTATGTCCTCATTCTGGGATTTCTGCAAAGAGGAAGTAACAAATAACTATGACATTAAGTACTGATTGACAAAAAGGATCACATACCCTATTTTAAAAGAAATTGAGGACTTGGAGTTCTGGACAAAATGGAATAAGCACACTTTTCTCTCTCCCATTCCACCTTTCATCCTACCTCTCCCAGCACCTACAGCTGAATTGGACTGAAACAGATAAAGCGACTAGAAGAAGCCTCTGAAAAGTGGATGAAAGCAGAAGGATTAAAAATCTCAAGACATGGGACTTCCCTGGTGGCGCAGTGGTTAAGAATCCACCTGCCAATGCAGGGGACACGGGTTAGAGCCCTGGTCTGGGAAGATCCCACGTGCCACGGAGCAACTAAGCACATGCACCACAACTACTGAGCCTGTGCTCTGGAGCCCGTGAGACACAACTGCTGAGCCCACATGCCACGACTACTGAGCCCACATGCCACAACTACTGAAGCCCTAGCGCCTAGAGCCTGTGCTCCGCAAGCCACCGCAATGAGAAGCCCGCGCACCACAAGGAAGAGTAGCCCCTGCTCACTGCAACTAGAGAAAGCCCGTGCGCAGCAATAAAGACCCAACACAGCCAAAAAAAAATATATATATATATGTATATATTTATACATGGCCCACTGGTGAGGAGCAATGGCTGAGATGCAGGTGGCAGCCAGGCCTGGTGATGAGACCACGGACAACTTCGCCTCCACGGGCCAGCCCGTCGGGGTCCCCGCACCACAGCCGGAACCCAAGGAGGCGCTGGCCTGAGCCACGTGCCCCCGTGCACACTGCTGGGGCGTGGGGGCACCTCCAGGCCACATGGCCCATCATCCACAGCTGCCTGCCCCCAGCCAATGAGGGCAGTCCCTGCCTCCTGGACACAACCTCCTCCCAAACCCCTGCGGCAACCATGGGTTCCGGAAATGGACTAGGCTGAGCCGACGAGGTCGTGCCTGGGCCCCTTTCCTGACCTGCTTCCTACCTGCCTACAGCGGGTGTCACAACAAGAAAGTACTGAACCTGGAGGAAGAGGGTTTCTGGCCAGAACTGCTGGATGGTGGCAAGAGATTTGAGATTTTCTCTGACTGTCCCCCAGTTTTACAGAAAAAGAAAGCCCCTCACTATGGTAGATGGTCCCCAGGTGTAAAGACTACTGGAGAGACAGGCAAAGTGACCATCTGAAATTCTGGCCTTACCAAATTCACTTTCAATCAAGACACCACAAACTTCCCCCCTCCTAAGAGCCATCTCATTAGAAGATGTATTTATAGTAAACTTCTGTTTTTTACTTAGGAAAAAGAGAAAGAAAAAAGAACAAAAAAGACTCTCAAGACCTGAGGAGTAATCTTGGTGAGAACCCTGTGGGAAATTTTTCCTGCCCCCACCCACTAACCCACATCCCAGGCAGGGTAACAGAGCTGTCCAAAACTGCAGCTGCCGATGGCACAGATGGAAAAGGGTCCAAGAAAAGTCAACTCTCCTTGGCCGAGGGTGGGGAATGTCATGAAATGATCCGTGTGCTGAATGATCAGAAAAACTTTGAAAAGCTGTTCTAACCATGTTCCAAAAAAGGACAAATACTCTTAAGACAAATGAAAAGATAGGTGTCAGGCAAAAAAATATAAAGCACAAAAGAGAATCAAATGGGACTTCACAACTGAAAAATACAATAACAGAAATAAAAAAATTTACAGAATGCTCCATCCAACTGCAGCAGTATACATGTTCCTCTCAAGCACGCGTGAACATTTATGAAGAAAGACCACATTCTAGGCCATAAAACAAACTTCAGCAAGTTCAAGAGAACAGAAACCATACAAAGTATATTCTCAGTCCATAGTGGAATTAAACTAGAAATCACTAACAGAAATATAGCTGAAAAAAAGTCTCCAAATATCTGGAGATTAAACAACACATTTTTAATACACATGTCAAAGTCTCTGGACACATTAAAAATACTAAGAACTAAATAGAAGTGAAACTACAGCTTACCAAAATTTGTGGAATGCCAACAAAAGCAAGGAAGGGGAACTTTGTAGCACTAAATGCATACATTAAAAAGAAGATCTAAAATCGATAAACTTTCACCTTAAAAAACTAGAGAAAGAAGAGCAGTATAAACGGAAGGCACAAAGAACTAAAGAAATAATGAAAAGCAGAGCAGAAATCAATAAAACAGAGAAAAATTAACAAGATAAAAAATGGATTCTTTGAAAAGGTCAATAAAATTTGATAAACCTCTAGTCAAGCTCACCAAGAAAACAAAATAGATGACATAAGTTACTAATATCAGAAATGAAACAGGAGCTATCAACACTGATCCATGGACATTAAACGGGTAATAAATTTCAATGAACTTCACACACTTCACAAACACTGTTATGCCCACAAATTTGATAATGTAGAGGAAATGGACCAACCAATTCCTCAAAAGACACAACCTACCAAAACTGACATAAGAAATAGATCATATGAATGGGCCTACATTTCTTAAAGAAAATGTACCATCAATTAATGGCCTTCCAAAAAAAAATAAGTACTAGGCCCAGACGGTTTCAGTAGTAAATTCTATCAAACATTTAAGAAAGAAATATTACCAATTCCTACACTGTGTTCCAGAAAACAGAAGCAGAGGGAACACTCCCTAACGAAGTACGTGAAGCAAAAACTGAGAGGAGAAAAACAAACATGCTCAGCAACACTCCTCTCAATAATCAACAGAACGAGCAGAAAAAAATTAGCAAGGATAGACTGGACTTGTACAACACAGTATCAACTGATTCGATCTATTTAGAAACCCGTTTTCCCTGCAGAAACAATAAGGAATGAACTGTGGTGCGTCCTCACAAGGGAAGAGCACCCAGTGACAGAAGGAAACACACTAACACTACACACAGTAACTGGGCCAAATCTCAAGGGCATTAGGCTTCTGAGCATAATGAGCGAGTGTAAAAAGCTAGTATCAAAGGTTACACAAAGCATGATTCCATTCATGCTAGTCTGGAAAAGGCAAAAACGTAGAAACAGAAAACAGACCAGCAGTCACCAGAGGTTCCGAGTGGGGGAGGATCTGAACCGAAAGGGACAGCAGGAAGGAATTCTTTGGGCTGTTGGAACGGTTCTGTACACTGCCTGCCTGTGGTAGGGATTACAAGAATCCAGGCATGTGTAAGAACGCACACAAAACACACACACAGGGAAGAGTGAATTTTCCTTACGTAAAATTTAAAAATTAATACAAATGAAAAAAATCATTATTTCTTAATGACTGAAGCACAAGAAGACAGTCCATTCTGTTCGTGTCAAATGATTTAGGCTAACACAGCAGTATTATTCATAATAGCCAAGAAGAAGAAACAACCCAAATGACCATCAACAGATGAACGGGTAAACAAAATGTGGTATGTTCATACACTGGAATATTATTCGGCCATAAAAAGGAACGAAATACAGATAAATGCTACAATGTGGATATACCTCAAAAACTTACTAAGTAAAAGAAGACAGACACAAAGGACCACACATTATTATTTGTTTATATGAAATGTCAGAATAGGCAAATCTACAGAGACAAAGCACATCATTGGTTATTCCGGGCCTAGAGAAGACAGGTGGAGATGGGGAAGGGTGGTGACTGCTAGAGGTTAACAGGGCTTCTTTTTGGGATGATGCAAATGTTCTAAAACTGACTGTGCTAAATATACAAAAACCCACTGAGTTGTACATTTTAAAATGGGTGAATTATATCACAATTAATGTTACCCAAAAAATGTAGGCTAGATTACTTGGGGGAGGGGAGTGCGTAATCCAGCGCCTAATACATTCGCTACCTAAGAGTCCATGAATGAACAACTCTTGTAGACAAATCAAATACCGTATCCCCAATGCTGAGCACAGTGCCAGCTCATACTAAGCACTTACACATACAGTACACTTAGGTGTTTTATGCAAGGGATGCCTATCTGAAGATCTCGCATAGTCCGAGATGAATCTGAGTGTAAAACAGGAAGGGTGCATCCTAAGAGGATGTGTATCTACACCCATTACACAGCACATTCAGCTTTAATGGTTGTTAGTTCTCTGTTTCGTCTCTGTGTATTAAAGGGTACTCTCCAAAATTACAATTCATCTTGGCAATTTTTTTCCAACCCTTATAATGACTTATCACGTTTAATTTCTGTACCAAAGGTATTTCTGAACAGCTCTTAGGACCGCTATTTAGTGAACATTGTAAGAGTGTTACAGAATATTTTACAAAAAGATTTTAAGTTATAACAACGATAACACAATAGTCACTCAAATAAGCCATTTCAACGCCTATAAACAGCACAGTTCACAAAAAACTGACCGAAGATACCAAGTCCTGTGTGCACCACAGGTGGGAAAAGAATAAACAATGTACAATTCAGTCAGTGCATCAGCATAGAGATTATTTTTCAGTGTTCTAAGTTTTGAAAAACATAAATTTTAAATAATTATTTTTAAGTTTTGCACACAAAAGAGTGAGGCCAAATTTAAAATGCATTGTTTCAATTTGCATAACCCAACTTTATATTATGACTGTCCTGTATTTGCTGAATGAAAGACTGGATGCTAAAGCCTCCAGCAGGGAATTCCCTGATGGCGCAGTGGTTAAGAATCTGCCTGCCAATGCAGGGGACAAGGGTTCGAGCCCTGGTCCGGGAAGATCCCACATGCTGCAGAGCAACTAAGCCCGTGCGCCACAACTACTGAGCCTGCGCGCCCAGAGCCCAGGCTCCACAAAGAGAAGCCACCGCAATGAGAAGCCCACGCACCGCAATGAAGAGTAGCCCCCACTCGCTGAAACTAGAGAAAGCCCGTGCGCAGCAATAAAGACCAAACGCAGCCAAAAAAAAATTTTTTAATAAGTTTTTAGGGCTTCCCTGGTGGCGCAGTGGTTGAGAGTCCGCCTGCCTATGCAGGGGGCACGGGTTCGTGCCCC
>NW_020174568.1:1182945-1185636 GCF_003031525.2 Neophocaena asiaeorientalis asiaeorientalis | reverse complement strand
AAAAAAAAAAAAAAAAAAAAAAAAAAAAAAAAAAAAATAAGTTTTTAAATAAATAAAAAGCCTCCAGCAGCAGCAATTAGAGAAGATGATTAAGAGAAATCGCATATTGTGTACTTCCACTGAGTCCAGGGAAACTGCTGAGGGATTTAAAATATACTTCAGATTTAGCATAGCAAGGCCGCTGATGGAAAAACTTCAGATAGGGCTTCCACAAATCTACTTGGTTATAAAAAAGGAAGTAATGTCTTTACATCAGCTGATGGCCACTAGCTATACGTGCACCGATGAATAAGCCGAAGCCTGTGGAACAGGCGGCATATCCTAGGTGGACAGCTAAAAAAAACAGGCCACCTAGACTCCTCAGAGTCAGACAGACGGTGAAGGGTAGTAAGTCTCCTACAGACTCAGGCCACGTGTTGGGCCACGTCTCTCTCTACCCACGTATTCTTTAAATAAAACACTGCATTCATAACTAACTCCAGGACTGTTTCATTTTAACCATCTTTCCAACAATTTTTAAAAAATAGTATTTCTTGAGAGGCAAGGAACCATTCTGAATATGTCAAAATTAAGATTGTAAACAATTACAAGACAGGGACCTTGTCTTCTAGTTTCTGTGGAATACAAATTAAGACACCAAGGTGTTGATAGCTACTAAAATGACTACACCTAAGCTAAGAAAGTAACCAAATCACAAAGTTATTGGCAAAGCAAGGTATACAGGTCAGGGAAACTAAGTTTCAAATGCTGCTATTTCCTATCCACTCTGCCCACTCCACAATCAGTTAACTTGCACAGAAAATGAACTACTTAACACCGTTCTTTGCAGGGCGTAGACCTTCTTAGGGACATCTGCACCGCCATGCTGCCGCCCTGACTCCCCAAGCCCAGCACACGCACCGGTTGCAGGGGTGCCTCCGGTCCTCCGGGCAGAACACAAGTCCTCCTCCTCTGGCCAGAGTTGCCCGAGGTGTCCGACCGCTTGCCAGACACACCCCATCATTACCACGTGGTGAGGACCTTCTAGCTTATCGCGTCAACAGAGGCAACTGGGCCAGAAGGAGCATACAGAGACGGTCTTACTTGAGCTTCCTGAACTTTGTGAAGCTCCGATTGAAAGTCTTCCCCACTTCCATTGTCCTCATCAGTGTCACTGCAGACTCCACAAAAAAATGTAGGTGGAAGCTTTAATGTATCTGCTTTTGCCTTTTCTTCAACTGTTGGTTTCTTTTCCCAAACAATAATACATTCTTTCTCATTATCTGAAAATCCCATACAACACAAGGAAAAGAAAGTTACGACAAAAGTAGATGAAGTCCAACTACTCCACAAACAATGGCCCTCAGTGTCATCTACAGATTATAGACCCAAATAACAAGACCTTGGATGCTGATGGAGAACCACCACCACCGGGAGCACAATATTTTTCACTGCACGTTATTTTTAAATATTTTAAGTCACCAAGGCAAAACTGGTAATTACAGAGGTGACCAGATTGCAGGATTCCTTTTAAACAGAAGATTTTTTAAAAACATTGTAACTAGTAATTTTACTGTTACATACCTGTTAGATTTTCTTCTAACGGTCTACGTTTTTCTGAGTCATCCAAATACAGTTTTCCATTAAGCTTCTTGACAGCTGTGTCGAAATCTTCATCTTAAAGTATAATTTGATTAAATAAAAGAACTTCCAGTAAATTTCAGATTTTCCAGCCAGGAATCTAGGAAAATCATCTCCAACTTCACACTTTCCCTTACTCCCCACATCCAAATAGCAACCAACTTTGCCTATTCCACACCCCGAACGCCTTGTCTGAGCTGCTCTGGCATTCTGGCTCCCCTTCCCATCTCCACTTCCCACAACAGTCCTCCACACCACTGCCCAACTGTCCTGCTGAGATTATTCTGAGCACGTAACTCCCCTGCTTGAAAACTTGGACAGGGCCCACAGAGCTTTCCCCAATAAGACCCTGTCTCTGCCTCACAGTTCGCCCACCCCTCTGAGACCCCAGGGAAATGAGTATTGCTTTCAGTCCCCTCAAAATGCCTGCCCTGTTCACGGCAGCCACCCAGGGAATGCTAATAAATGAATGCAGCTCTTTCAGTCGTAACGTCCACTGACTGCTCACACATACATTTAGGCTCAATACCGGCCTGCAGGGCAGCAGGGGTGGGCTCCAGGAAGCAGGCTGAAAGCAATTTCATCACCCCACTCACTACGAGGACCGTGAGCAGAACGCTTTAAAGCAACAGGAGACTTACCGTCCTCCTCCTCTTCGCTGACGTAGTCTGGCCTGTTCTTGTAACAGAAGAAAGTGGGAGGAAGCTGAAGTTTGCTTGCAAGAGCTTTTTGCTCAGGGGTCGGGATCAGCTCATACACAATGAGAACATCATCATCTGAGGGAAGATCTTCAGGCTTTTTCTTCTCTTCCACTGTAAGACAAGTCAAAAAAATTGATAAAGACAAGGTGTTAAGTAATTAATTAATGTCAATATTCTAACTGAAAATAAAAATCATGGAACTTAATCTTTAGGTTAAAACAGCATGCTGATAAAAACACACATACTTTGATTTGGACACAGCTCATAATAACCATGAATTAGAATTAGAATTAGAAGCCCGAGGTAATGTTCTATCAAAAACCCTTAGAGAACACAGAATCTACTTAATAACCAAAAAAAAAAAAAAAAA
>NW_020174568.1:1143440-1182874 GCF_003031525.2 Neophocaena asiaeorientalis asiaeorientalis | reverse complement strand
ATAAAAAAAAAAAAAAAAAAAAAAAAAATCCTGCTTTTACTTACTGATCATTGAAAAAACTACTATTAACAACTATAAATTAAAAGGGTATTTAAAAAGTGCAGCCACAATCATACTTGGAATACTAAATGGTTTAGCAAAATATCCATACATTTGCGATAACTGAAACATTAAAGAAATCATAAGCAAAGATTAGTATAAATACAAAACTAAAGCAAAGCCAACCTCGATGAGACCCTACAAGGAAAGTTAACGATTGCCAAGGATGGTGGGTGATTAGAATTACATCCAATTTTCTGTATTTCCAAGCATAATAGATAAAATTAAATTAAACCCGTTATCCTCTGGGTAAATAATTCTGTAGGAACCCTAAGACAATTTCTATTAGCTGAAAGACCAAAAACAACAAAAAGACAAAAGATGGAGAGAAAAGGAACTCTTCGTACAATATGTTCTGGTCTATAAAGAAGGATTTCTGGCTAAAGGAACTGATAAGAGTAAGCAAACCATGAAGCATGCTCTGTACCAACTGGCACTATCCAATATAGCCGCCTGACCACACTTGGCTATGAAGCACCTGCAGTGCAACCAGTCCAAAGTGAGATGTGCTGCAGGTGTAAAAATATACACTGGGTTTTGAAGATTGATAAAAACAAAAAACCAAAAAAAACCCACCAAAAACAAGGGGGAAAATATCTCATTATTAATTTTTTATACTGATTAGAAGTTGAAATGGTATTTTGGACATAATACGTTAAGCTGAAGAGAGTAATAAAATTAATTTCATCTGTTTCTCTTTTTAGTTTTAAATGTGACTACTAGAAGCTTTCTCATTACACACAGGTTGCATTTTATTTCTACTGGATGATGCTGATCCAGAGAATAGCCCTTTTGCAATACTGAACTTGCCTTTCACCCTCCTTTGTTACAAAAACGTAGCATTAATTCCTAGCCAAGGACCACAAAAAGACACTGTGAGATAGAGATTCTTGTTTATCAGACAGCCTCGAGTCTTCATCTCTACGGTCCTTTGAAACCATGACATTCTCAGACTTGAAACAGAACAGGACTCTTTGTCCTGCAGCAGTATTTTGGTAAATTTGCTCTCAGACCAAGGACTCTTCACCTAGGGCCCACAGAATCTGTGTACAAGTATGTACCCTTTATAGAAAAAAGTCCACACTATTCACATAATTTTTCAAAGAATGAATCCTTAAGAATAAAGGCTAAGAGCCGCGATAGCCAGCAGTACGACTGGTGTACTTTAAAACTGAGGGTCCCAGAACTCACAGGTTGTCATGTGGTCATTGTAGATGTTTGACAACTTGTAACTCAGCTGTGTTGCTCAAGATACATTATTAAACCCTAACAGTGAGTTTTCCTCTCCACAACCTACTCCTGACCGTCTCTAACAGAGCCAGCTGCCAAGTACTCCATTACAGCACCAACGCTTTCTCCCACAAGTGGTCTGTACTACACCGGGAACACACCAGGATATAATGGTAGCTCTTATACGTGGGGCCTACTTTCAGACACAGCATCTTCCATGTCCAAAAAGAAAGCGCTAAAAGAAACACTCGGTTCCCTGTGGTACATACGCTGCTGCCATCATGTTTGGACACTGGCAGACGATAAAGGTTAGGTAACATACAGGTCTTCATTAATCACAGTTGAAAACAGCATCTGATGTGCAAAACAGAGAAAGGGAAAGACCACACGGATCTACCTCAAAACAACGTTGTAGTAAAGCAATTATAGCCCAATAAAGATGTTAAAAAAAAAAAAAAACAACAACAACGCTGTACAACATGTGAGAAAACATGCCATCCAAGTACACGAGAGCAGCATTAAGGGGTCACGCGGGCATTCTGTCACATGCATGCTGCAGCGTTAAGCCCTTAACTGCACACAGCCAGTTACTCTGCTGAGGACCAGCAGCTGCTGAAAAGATCGATGTCCTCTCACACTGCCAGTGCCAGCTCTGTACCTTTATTCCCAGGCTGGGAGGAAGGAGTGCTGCTCCAAAATGCCATTGGATTAGATTTAAAAAGGCTAAAATTAAATCCTAGAAAATAAAGAGTATTTCATTTTTGAACATATGGAGAATCAAAGTGAATATAATTTTAAAATATAAAAGCCAGAGTCCATCCATTTACACCAATGTGGCCATCTCACGTACCCATTTATCCCGAGGGCTTCATTCTTTGCTCATTTAACAAGTGGTGGCAAGACTGCCTTACATAAAATGTGAACATCTCAGTACCGTGCTCTCTGAGTGACAAGAACATACGGATAATAATCTGAAGAACGAACCTGCTCACGATTCATGCTCGAGGCCCTAAGCTGGACCCAGTCCTGAGCTGAGTCCTTGTGCTCTGCTCGGACAGACGCATCTCCCAGGAACCAACATCTCCTAAACAACTTACACACAAGCTCTCTGCTGCTGTTTGAACATCTGAACACTCACCAGTAAACTGCTTTAGGGAGGAAAAAATTCTGCACAAGTATTTTTTGGCTGTTCACAGAGCACTGTGTTTATGAGCCGACTTTTACTAAAACGTTAGCCTGCTATAAAGAGTCCACACCAAGATAAACGTTAAAAAAAAAAAAATGAGAGAGGGAGAGAGGGAGGGAGGGCGAGAGAGAAAAAAAGAAAGAAAGGAAAAGGAAGGAAGGAAGGGAGGGAGGGAGGGAGGGAGGGAGGAAGGAAAGAGACAAATTCTGCTTAATCTAAAGGCTAAGTGCTTACCCTTTTCTGGTGTTTTAAACGTGTGACTGGTTGAGGACTGCTCCTTTGGAAAAGCAGGAGAGGGGTTTTTGACTTTGCTGTTGGAAGACGGTGTGAGATCAGAGCTCTGCGACTCTTGGTGACCACCAGGCTCCGCACTTTTTTCAGATCCACTCTGGGCTGCTGAACTGGCCTCACTACTGTTATTTTTCAAAGGTGCATTAAAACTAAATCCAAACAAAGACCCAGTAGCTGAACTGTTGCCAAATGCAAATGGTTTTGACTTTTCACTGCTAAAAATGCTTTTAACAGACTCAGAACCAAATACAAACTTTGGAGGTGAAACCACTGCTTTTGTTGTTGTTTCAGGTGTGCCAGACACCCCGCCAACTTCTGAGGTTGCACCTGCCGCGTCATCACCCTGTGCCGAATCCGTCCGTTCTCTGGTGGTTTCCTCTAGCACAGCTACGGCGACTTTGCCGCATGGTGACTCTCTGGGAGTAGTCGAACGAGAAACATGAGGTGTTATCAAAAAATCTTTTTCTTGGGCTAGTTTTGCTTCATCAAATATTTTCTTAAACGAGTCTGCAACATCCTGTAGTTTAAAACGGACAGCTAAATGCTCTACTTTTCTTTCTCCGTCTGCAAAATCACATGCGGTCCACACCCACACTCTTTCTGTCCCTTTCATATTTTGCAAAGTCATGTCTGGAGTTATTCTGTGGTTGGCACAAAGCTTTAATACCTGGTCCCTTCTCATCACTATGCGAACTTGCTTATTATCATAATTCTGTAAAATCTTTATGTCGCCAATGCCTCTTTCTTTCCACTGCCCAGCATCTTTATCATACCTATAGAGTTTGGCTCTGTGACTAAAAACAACTTGTTCATTTTCCTCACCACTGGACACCTCGACTAGATCAGGCAAAGGGACGACAGGTTCGAAGTGCTGTCCATCTCTCTCCTCCTCCTGAGTGACATCAGAGTCTTCATCTGTGCCCACTGAGGCCCCACTGTGATTTAACTTGGCAGGAGACTTAGACGGGCTCAAAGCAGATTTAAAACTGAAGTTAAACCCGGTGGTTGACTCACCGAAGCGGAAGAGATTTTTCCTCACGGGGCTGCTGGCCAGCGGGGAGGCATGCACTGAGCTGCTACTCACGCTGTCGTCCAGAGCGTCTTCCCTTAGGTCATAGCTGTCCCACTCGAGGGTGGGCCCGGCGGCCTCAGGACTTGGCATGCCGCTCACGGCCGCAGCGCTGGCAGCTCCTGCTCCTGAGCTCTTACTCTCTTCATCAGTGACTTTTGCTTGATCATTCGTCAAAAACGTCTTGAAATCTTTCAGTCCGCTCTTCATCTCTTCCGCCCTCTGGATTAGCTTGGCAGCTCTGCCAGTATCCACAAGCTTATGGGGAGTCTGCAGTGGAATATCTAACAGAAGTCGCTGGCATTCCTCAAATTTCTGTTTGAATTCTTCAGCCAGCTCGGGTGTTTTGAATTTTGCTGCCAGCTGCTCTAGTTTGGCATCGCCATCAGAAAAATCACTAGCCAACCACATCCAGGCCCTGTCCGACCCGGAGAGGGGCTTCAGGTGCATGGTGGTGGTGATCCAGTGGTTGGCACACACCTTCAGCACCTGCTCTCTCCGCATCAGCATCCTCAGTTTACCGTTAACTTCATTTTTGAGAATTTTTAAGTTCCCCAAACCCCTTTCTTTCCACTGACTTATCTCAGCATCAAACCTAAACAATTTCACCCGCTGTGAGTAAAGAACTTTCTCATCTTCTTCTCCTGTGACAAGCTCCACTTTCTCAGGCATCTGGACGACTGGTTCAAAATGGATATCGTCACTGTCCTCAGTCTTATAGGCGTCATCATCTTTCTCAAGGTCAGCGCAAGTGTCAGCTTTATCAGCCATTTTACTACTTTGTGAGGAGAATAACTTCTCTCCAGCACCCGAAAAGCCCTTGAAATTGGGGTCTTTTTTGCCAAACTGAAACCCTTCTCCTGAATTTGATTTTGCAAGATCTGCAAAGGTAAAAGTGCTGCCAGTTTGACCAAGAACCACAGCACCCCCGTCTTTCTGAGCGCCAGCATCCTGAGCCTGGCATCCAGCGTCATCTCCAAAGGGCTTTTCACTCTTCCTCCCCTGACTTCCCAGCTCCTGAATGCCAAATTTAAACCCGTCAGCAGACACAGGGACAGAAAAACTAAATCCTTCTTTTGTTGACTTAGAGTCTGTATTAGAAGAACTCTGAAGTGTAAATGAAGGTGTATTTTCTTGATCCACACGCCCAAATTTAAATCCTTGTTCTGTACTGCCAAACTTAAAGGCTTTTTCTGAAAAGCTACTTTTAAATCCTGTTCCCACCTGACTTCCAGAAGAGTCATTTGCCTTAGTTGTTGAGCCCAAAGTGAAAGCTGAAGGTTCTTCTGCAACAGGTTTATGGGCTGGTTTAGAGACATCACAAGCCACACATTTTAAGGAAGAACTCTCATTTCGCACAAAGCAAATGCTGCAATCCCACTGTCCTTCCTTCTTGGTGAATATCCCTTCTAGACCACTCTTTGGAGCCTTGCTTGTCTCTGAGGCGCCAAACTTGAAAGAGGCAGGTGCTGGGACAGCAGAAGCAGGTAAACTCTGTTTTCTTGGATTCTGACAAGCCACACATTTTGTAGAACTTCCTTCATTTCGTACCAAACAAACACTGCAATCCCACTGTCCTTCCTTCTTGGTGAACATCCCTTCAAGTCCACTGTTTGGAGCCTTGCTTGTCTCTGAAGACGCAGGTGCTGAAGCAGCAGAAGTGGGTGGATTCTGACAAGCCACACACGCGGCCGCACTTGCCTCATTTCGCACTAAGCACAGACTGCAATCCCACTGTCCTTCCTTCTTGGCGAAAACTCCTTCAAATCCACTCTTTGGAGCCTTGCTTGTCTCCGAAGCACCAAACTTAAAAGAGGCAGGTGCTGGGACAGCAGAAGCAGGAAAACTCTGTTTTCTTGGATTCTGACAAGCCATACACTTTGCAGAACTTCCTTCATTTTGTACTAAGCAAACACTGCAATCCCACTGTCCTTCCTTTATTGAAAAAACAGATCTGAAATCACTGCTGGCAGATTTAGGAAGATCTCCCTGGCCAAATTTAAAGGAAGGCTGCTGAACAAATGAAGATCCACTTTTGTTAGCAGACTTTGTATTCTGACATGCAATGCATCTAGATACAGTGGGTTCATTTCTTACTAAACAAATACTACAATCCCAGTGACCTTCTTTCTTTGGAGTAATCAATGCAAATCTATCTGGAGTATTTTCTGAGCCAGATTTAGGAGTGGAAACAGTTTCAACTAACGATGAGCCAAGGAGCTCTTTACTGCTTGGGTTTAGATTTTGGCAGGATACACATTTCTCAGCAGTTGCGGCATTCTTTAATGAGCAGCTGTTACAATGCCACCAAGATCCTTCTTTCTTTGCAACCTGAAATTCAAAGTTCATGTTTCCGGCAGCAGATTTGCCAATATCCTTGTCATGAGCCGTGGGTTCTTTTATAGTTCTCGTAGACTGACTGGAAGTTGTGGCTCTGTTTGCTCCTGAGGCTTTTAACATGCTCTGGGCCTCTTCAAACTTGCACTTAAAAAGTGCTGCCTCCTCGGGTGTCTTGAATCTAATAGCAAGCTGTTCTGGTTTGGGCGACTCGTCTGCATAGTCCAGAGCGTACCACACAAAGGACCTGTCTGAGCCGGCGTTGGGCGCCAGGGCCATGTCTGGGCTGATGTAGTGATTCGCACAGATTTTCAACACTTGCTCACGTCTCATCAGTAGGCGGATTTTACCGGAGGTTTTGTGCCTTAGTATCTTTACGTTGCCAATTCCACGCTCCTTCCATTCTCTTGATCCTGCATCAAAACGATACAACTTGGCACGATTGCAGAAGAACTCTTCCTCGTCCTCCTCACCAGTTCTCACTTCAATCTTATCGGGAAGAGGCACCACTGGCTCAAAGTGAGGGCCGTCGTCGTCCTCGTCCCCGTGTGCACTACCCCCATCAGTATCATGACTCTTGTTGGCCGGCTCTGCGGCAGGCGTTCCAAACACTGATTTCCCTGGACCGTGGAAAGTAAACATATCATCACTGCGTCGAAAACCAGAATTCTTTTGCTGATTTGGGCCCATGTTTTCAGTGAATGAAATTCCAGGCACATTTTTGCTTCCAAAATTGAATGTATTTCGAGGTCCAATGGTCTGAGCAGCTTTTGTTCCACCGTAGCTATCTCCTTGCAATGGTTTGTCTGAGGTCAGGAGACCTAAAAGGCTTTCACTATTAGTGTAAGTCGTAGAAGGGGGCTGTGCCACAACCTGTGGTGAGGAAAATGTGAAGTCGCCATCGTTTGATTTGAAATTTGAATTAAATTTAAAAGGAGTTGGCTGTGATGTACGCACAGGTGCTGCCAAAGACGGCCCCATGCCTTCACCTGGCACGGGCTGGACAAAAGTGGCTTTTCCAAACTCCATACCCTTAGATTCTGCAGATCTTGAAGCATGAGCTGCAACTGGAGGTTTTGTAAAATAACCTGGTTCTGGTAAAGGTGGATTTGTGCTTGTCTGTTGAACATTGTAATTAAAGTAATCATCACCCCTAGGTGACAGAATTCCTGTTGCAGGAGACTCAAAACGCAACGGGGGACCATACATCTCTTGAGAGAACATACAAGCAGACGAACTCTGCACTGGTGGTGTGGGCATCTGCTGTGAGTAGGCGTAGATATGCTGCTGAGGTGGAAGCCTATTCATGCCGTAAACTGGTCCCTAGGAAAAAAAATAAAGAGCACATTTTTGTAGGCTGTCTAGAAAACTATAGCTTAACTAGATACAACCCAATTCTCATAAACCTCAAGCATGAGTACAGGGTAAATACATCACTAGGGCATACAGTGCATCCTTAAGAGAAGACACTTCTACATTACTGCAAAGACACTTACAGCTCTAGTCCTCCTTGGAATATAACGAAAATTGCCTTAACTAATGACAGCACCTTAAAAACCTAATTCTCCTACAACAGATCCATAGAATAAATACCTTCCTCACTCCTAAACAAGGGGTCCAATGATGTTAACCATGATGATGATGACAATGAGGACTAACGTTTGTTAACATGCCAACTGGGCACAGTTCTAAGCACTGTACATATGTTATCTCATCTTAATATCCTCGAACACCCTATGAATTAAGGCATTATTATCCCCATTTTACATATGAGGCAACTAATGCATAGAGAAGTTAAGAACTGAAGAGCTAGAGGCACCCAAGCCCGGTGTCTCTACCCGGCTCTGCTGGATGCCGGTCTCCGTGGACACTTGGTCACAACGCCCCAGGCCTGCAAGTTACACACAGCGCTCCAGTGAGGATATCACAGTCCTGCTTCTGTCACGACCGAATGACGAAGGACCCACCACCACCCCAATTTAAAAATATTCTAGATGTTCACATTTATTGTAACATAGAAATTAACTAACTGAGAAACATACTTCTATAGCTGAGAAAAATTTAAAATATCTGTTATCTGGTGGGACATTTAAGTTTTAACGCTGAACTACTTCTTGAATTTCTCTGTAGGAAGCCTGGACAGTTAAAAAGGAGATACTTATAAATGTATAAATTATTCCTTTGTTACCTTTGTGGGAGTAACATTAGCTGCTGGTCTGAGTAGATACTGGGAATTATATGCTGGTGACTGACTATAATACATTGAATGGCCAGTAGTTGCAACTAAAAAAAAAAAAAAAGAAAAGAAAAAAAAAGAAAGAAAACACTGTTAAAAAAAGTCTATGCTGCAATTAGGACTATCTAGGCAAGAACTATAAATACAAAAGCAGTAGAAATCAAAGAGAGATTTAACTACATAGATTTTTTTTTTTAATTTCTATACATCAAAATACATCATCATAAAGATTACCAAGTGACAAACTAGGAATGACCGCTAGGTGTGACACAGGAGGAGTGAGAGCAGCAGCAGGGTGTCAGCAAGAGCAGAGTCCCCACAACAAGCACCACAAGGAGCCAAGATGAGCGGTGGGGCCGCGCCCTGAGAAAGAGGGGCACGACGGGGAGGTACAGTCGTGCCGCGTCAGAGACACGGGGGATACACTAGCCACAGGAAGGACTTAAGGAACCAAAACGCACGTCATGGCCTCAGGGCCACATTTTTGAAGTGAGCCTTGAAAATCTGCAGAATGACATGGCTGCATTTTTTAAACTCAAGCTGAGAACGTTCAGGTCAAAAATCACCTAACAAATTCATGCAAAGGATCTCACAAGTAACACAAAATGTGTTCCCTGGCTTAATAAAAAGGGCACAGCATGACTGACACTCATGCTGGTGTCCAAACTATCTGCTCCATCTGCTTTGTGTGTGTGTTATCAGGAAACCAGCAACTAGAAGACACTCATGTTGATGGTAAAAACAACCAACAATCATTTACTTGATCTGTTTTAAGAAAGTTTTAACAGAAAACAAAACAACTTAAAGATCATTTATACCTTTACACAGAAGAGGAAGCAGAAATTGTGACCCAAGAGGTGCTGGGCAGCTGATTGTGGAAAGCCCTAAAAAAGACCCAGTAAAGGCGAGCCAGGCTGTCTATCCCCTATGCAGTTACCAGAGAAACAGAGCCACTGCAGAGGCCCAAGCCTGAGCGTGGAAAACTAACGGGCTGCCTGATGATGGCTACCATGACATATTCTGGGGAGAAAACAGGCAAAGAACACAGAACAAGATGATGGATATAAGCCAAGAATCATAAAGTTTGAAACTTAACTGGTGACTTTATCAGGGATAGTGAAAAAAAGTACTAAAAACATCCTATAGAAAAAAGGCACCCAATGAACAGATAACTCATGAAATATAAAGGATTATGAAGTGTTGAGCATGCCTAGTACTAAAAAAACAAAAACTTAAAAGCTGGTTTTGTTTTTAAAAATAGGCAAGGTTTTTATAAATTGGTAATAGCAAACACTTCGCAAGAGTGCAAAGAGATAGGCACTACCAGATACTGGTGGTAAGAGTGTAAAACCAGCACAGCTTCTCAGGAAAGCCATTTCCCAACACAAGAAATTTTACAAAACCCTAAAATCCTAGGACTGTGTTCACAGCATTATTTACAATAGCAACAACTGGAAATTTAAAAATAAGGAAATAAAATCTGCAGAGCTTCCACTCTGCAAAAAAACATTGAGTAGAAAACTGCTCAGAACTTAAATATTTAAAAACAGGCTACTCGTCTCCATACAACGTGATAAAGTTCTCTAATATACAAAGAGAGAGGACCAGAAGGAAATGCTCCAAAATGTTAGCAGAACTCTGTGTGATATGGTTAGTGTTTACTTTTCTTTACACTGGTCAGTACTTCTGAATATTTTATTATAAGCTTATTGTTTTTTAATCATCTTCTTTTAAAAAGACAATGACCATCTTGGCACATCTGCACCTTCATTAAGAAAAACAGTCTGTGAACACAGGAATGGGAATCAGGAGACCTGAGCTCTCCTCTCAGGGCCACAAAGCTGCCTGCGACTTTGTCAAATAGTCACTTGGGGTCTCCATTTTTCTCACTTGTAAAATGAGGATGTGCTGCTTCTACCCATTTCATAGAGTAACTGCAAGAATAAAATGAGACAATGTGAATGTTATGCTTATATGTGTGCGTAACAACCAGAAGACCTGTTATGCCTGTACAAAGAAGAAGAAAACAGAACTTGTGACCCACAGGTGCCAAATGATGACTCCACACAGCACTCGGAGAGCCAAGGAGAAAGCCAGCCAGCTTGCCTATCTTCTGTAGTCAAGGCTCTACGCAGTGCACAGGGTTTAGGTAAACAATGTTTAAACTCTGACTTCTCATGTATTTATCTGTGACTTACATACGACATTTAGTGAGTTTGACTTCACAAAGATTTTTCTATTACTTTGTGCGCACCTGGAGGACACTGTTACGAGAGGACCATGAGTTTGCCTTAAGTATGGCCCTATGGACCATCAAACAAATGTGTGAAACTAGGCCACACCATTCTGAATCAAAACCAATTAATCTAATTACCAACATTTCAGGAATCTGTCTCATGTGAAAGAAGCCTATTTTCCCCATCACTCTGGCTGCCTGGGGACAAGTGGCTTTAGCACTAGAGTTTGAACCCCGGCTCTACCAATAACTACCTGTACAATAAAGGGTAAGTTACCTAACCCTTCCAAACCCATTTCCTCATCTAAAAAATGTGGATTCATGATGGTACCCACCACTCTGGGTCACTGTCATTAAATTAAATTACATACACAAGCACCTTGGCACACAGACAACCACAGGAGACACAGTCCGGACCCTTTGGTTCATTAGGTGTTTAATGCATATTCTAAGTAAATGCCTAATGCACACCACCCACACACAAATGCTCACAATAATCATGTGATGCAAAGTATTAGTTCCAGGTTTCAAACAAACTGGCTCAGAGAGGAAAGTTAAGAGAGCACAACCTAAAACTCCAGTATGCTCTAGCTCCACACTCTTTCCTTCTATATATGACCACAGTATTTCAAAATAAAAAGTTTCCCAGGACTGTCATACCTCTCAGTATGTCATCAAAGTAATTCCCAAGACGTTTAAGTTCTTAACTAGCCATCTCTTAATGAATAACGCTGTCAGTTAACATTTTTTCAATCATAAGGCATAGCTCCAACTCAGTCTCAGCTCCTCTGAGATGTGCATTAAAAGGTTCTTTAAGCCTTTAGCCTTTATATAAACAGGATCAGATAAAGCTTGTTTTGTTTCTGCTTAGAGTTATAGAAATCCTGGTAATACCAAATACAGCTTAAGTAACATATAGGCAGACACAGACAGACATGTATAAAGATAAATGTATACAGACAAGGTGATTTCACAAGTTACCTGTTCAAAGGAGGAGAAAGTACAGACTTCACTAATACCTGGGAGTATCCAGTTGCCAACTCACCTGTTAGTGGGGCCCCATGAAAATTCTGTGACCCCTGATATCCATCAGGCACTGAATCTGGTCCATAATTCTCTGTAGGCCAACGATGAGGGGACCCTGAGTTACCGCTGTTTAGTTTCAACTCCTGCATTTCTTTCTGTTGGAAGAGGAAACAATTTTAAGCAATTATATCACGGCAGACACAGTGTTAGAGCAAACTTAATACTTGATGATGCCTTTTAAGAGATTCTATACTCCAGTAGGATCTGAGTACCAGGTGCTGATTTAAAACATGATCCTTAATTTGTCAAAGCTTGTTATTTGCTCCCATTCTTTCACTCCTTAGTACCATTACCTAATTCATTCATTCTAGAGTCAGCTCTAACCTAAACAATGGCCTCATCTCCCTTTCCATTCTGCATTGGCTTAAAGTAATCTTTCTAAAGTTCAGCTCTAGCCAAGACACTTACCTGCTCAAAAAAACAAGTACCTACGAAATGAACTTCTTTCTCTGACACTGCCAGTGCTCAGCAGCATCGCCCCAAACACCCTTCCAGAGCCTCCCTGCACCTGCTCTGCTCTTCAGTCCACCTGGACTGCTCTACACCCCACATTCCCTCCCAGACTAGCCTCCCACTCAGCCGCATACGCGGTGCCAAACACTGCCAACCTCTCAAGGTAAAGCTCAAATGCTCTACTGGGAAAGGGAAAACTGCTAACACTTGCTCGGAATATATTACCTATAGTATACTGTATATATTATGTGTATACAATGACACATTCCAGACAATTTACTTACGCTCTTAGCTCTTAATTCTTACAAAGTTCCAAACCGGCAGACATAATGCCTTCCAATGACAGCTAGTGGTCAGCAATCAGATCCATCACTTTGTAGACAACCAAATGACAACGCCCTCCCCAACCCCAGAACCTACAAAGCAGGCACTTTTCAGGAATAGTAAAATTAACAAATGAGGTCAGAGACAAATCCAGAATGTCTGCTCTCTTCTCCTAGAAGTATTTTAGAGGGAATTCCCTGGCAGTCCACTGGTTAAGACTCAGCGCTTTCACTGCCGTGGCCCCGGGGTTCAATCCCTGTTCGGAAAACCAAGATCCCACAAGCCGCACAGTGCGGCCAAAAAAACAAGAGTTTTAGGAAAAGAAACTGTCCGAAAACTGTAACTCTTGAGGTGAAAAATATCTTGAATTTTCAAACTAAAATTTTCCCTGTTCGTCTATCTACTGTGTCTAGTCCAGATGCTACACATCCAAAAATAAGAAACTGATGGAATCAACTGGAAAACTTTATTGGTCACTACTGGTATCTGGACCATAGATTTAAATATGCAATTAAAGCTATAAACATAATTTTAAAAATTCAAACAACTAGAACATATGATGAAAACCGGTTTCAACAATTCTCACTCAACTTTACAGATGAGAAGCCAGACAGACAGAAAGATAAGGAACTCCCTGATCTGAGATCATTCATCAATGGCAGTTAGTACTAGAACTCAGCTTTCTAGGCACACGGACTAGTCCTCCACTACTAGTGCTTCCAAGAATACAATGTTGGGTACCAGAAACCTACATGGTAAGTATGTAATATCATAACAAGCCACGATTATAAAAAATTAACATACAAAATCTTTGTGCAGGGACTTCCCTAGTGGCACAGTGGTTAAGAATCCGCCTGCCGATGCAGGAGACATGGGTTCGATCCCTGGTCCGGGGAGATGCCACATGCCGTGGAGCAGCTAGGCCTGTGTGCCACAACTACTGAGCCTGTGCTCTAGAGCCCCTGAGCCACAATTATTGAAGCCCATGCGCCCTAGAGCTCACGCGCTGCAACTACTGAGCCCATGAGCCGCAACTACTGAAGCCTGTGTGCTCCGGGGCCTGTGTGCTGCAACTACTGAGACCGAGTGCTGCCACTACTGAAGCCGACACACCTAGAGCCCGTGCTCCGCAACAAAAGAAGCCACTGCAATGAGAAGCCCGCGCACCGCAACGAAGAGTAGCCCCTGCTCGCCACAACTAGAGAAAGCCCACAGGCAGAAACGAAGACCCAACACAGCCAAAAATAAGTTTAAAAATTAGACAAAAAAAGTGTGCAAATTCACAAGTGCAAAAAATACAAATAGTATTAAGTCTCACAAATTGCTGACAGCAGTGCAATAGTCACACACATAGCAATACTTCCTTGCTGTAACTTTAGAAGTATGAATGACTTAGTCCTTGTCAATGAGCGTGAAACAACTTACCTGTACTTCCAACTTCAAAGAAGTAAAGCTCCTTTGAGTGTTATGGTTAAGGTCACTTCCATAAAGTTAAAATAAAATCATGTTCACATAACTATTTCTTTACATAATTAAGTCAAATTCATATGAAATATTAAAAAGATAAAGAGACCTTTTGAAGTTTAGACCACTTGTGAAGTCCTAGATATAAACTTAACATACACAACCACAGTCAGTCTGAGACAAACTCACAGACAAAGGTATGAAGAGTATATTTCACTAGTTCAGTTCAATCACCTGGGAACCTCCTCTATGCCAGAAACAAGGCTATGTTTTGGATATAGGAGTCTCTACCTTTGAAAGATTCATATCTAGTGGAGGACGCAGACACTTAAGTAGTTTCAAAAATATGCCAAGTGTAGGGCTTCCCTGGTGGCACAGTGGTTGAGAGTCCACCTGCTGATGCAGGGGACGCGGGTTCGTGCCCCGGTCCTAGAAGATCCCACATACCGCGGAACGGCTGGGCCCGTAAGCCACGGCCGCTGAGCCTGCGCTCCGCAACGGGAGAGGCCACAACAGTGAGAGGCCCGCGTACCGCAAAAAAAAAAAAAAAAAATGCTAAGCGTCAAGATGAAAGCACGTAAAACACAGTACGATTCTACAGTCACATGGCAAAGGAACATTTTGAACAGTTTTAGAAATAAGTGAGAAAGTGGACAAGGAAGGAATCTAGGAATAAGAGAGGCACAGTTTAGAGAAATCAAGTGATTTACCTTAATGGCCTCTACTTGTTGGCAGATCATTTTCAATAAAGAATTTTGATCTTCTGCCCATGGAGGTGGTGTTTTGGGAGAATACTGAAAAAATAACAACAAAAAAGTACTTAAAACATTTAGAACAGAAATGTATTCCACAGTAGAGTGACTCATTTCTTCCCCACTTACCTTGTAACTTTTATTTGGTGATAGAGAGTATTTGGTGGGAGACGGTGTAGAATGTTTTATTTCTGAATCTGCATTTCGCAAAGAACCATTTCTATAAAGAGGCCCTCCTTCACTGAAGTCATCGAGCTCCTGCATGACTAAATTAAGCATCTCTTTTACAGATTCCAGGGGCACGGGCAACTAAAAACAAAAGGCATGAATCAATGGCTTTAGCCTGCAAAATTACCAAAGTAGAACTCTCTCTAAAATAAACACAGATTTTTTTTCTTACTAATTAACATTGTTCACTTTTATGTAACAAGCACATTATACTTTATGTAACAACAAACATGAAACTGCTGTGTAATCAAAGGCTTCCAACCCTCAAGTCCATGCTGTTTCTATCCCTCGTTAGCCACAGTAATGGCAGAGCAATGTTAACTGGGGAAGCTTGTCCACGTGAACAAAATTAAGTCACTGACGTTCACTAACTGATTTTTTTTCCTTCAGTACGCGGGCCTCTCACTGTTGTGGCCTCTCCCATTGTGGAGCACAGGCTCCGGACGCGCAGGCTCAGCAGCCATGGCTCACGGGCCCAGCTGCTCTGCGGCATGTGGGATCTTCCCGGACGGGGGCACGAACCCGTGTCCCCTGCATCGGTAGGCAGACTCTCAACCACTGCGCCACCAGGGAAACCCTAACTGATTTTGAATATGAGGAGAAACACAGATGTTGGAATGCACCAAACATAAATCCTAATCCAAGAGCAGCAACACAAACTAATCAACAAAACAGGTGGAAGGTTGAATGTAGTAAGGGTTAATACCATCACAACAGCCTCAAACTGCTGACAGCTGGGAAAAGGTAGTCACATCAGATGGTCATGATGAGAGAAACGCTCTCAAGTAGTCAGCAAACCACCTTTGATTTCAGTGACATGTTTAACTGTGAAGTCCATGCAGAAATAGTCCTTAAGTGGCAATATTTGTTGATTTCATTGCCAAGATAACAAAAATAAATGCGTACCTTTGAAACCTTTTCTAATTCCCTAACAAGCATTTTTTTGTAAGAGTATAAACTTAAATGCCCAAGTTTAAAAAAAACACACACCCCACCCCCCCAAACCTAAGGCAAAACAATGCCAATTAAATATTTAAACACCCTCCATTTTCCGCATTAATAAGGCACCACTAAGCATTTCTGAAATTACCAAAATATAAAACCAAGGCAAAAGTACTTATCAAAATAATAAGAAAGTACAAACAACCTGCAACTTACTTTCTTAACCACTGAGAGATCTGAATCACTGTCATCTAAAATCTTTATCAGGTAGTCTCTGGTCTTTCTCAGGTAATTTTTGCATTCTTCTTGTTCTTCAGAAGAAAGTGCATCATTTTCAATGTCTTCTGCTTTTCTGTGAAAAATCTATACACAGAGTGCTTTTATGAAACAATTATGTTTTAAAACAAAAACCTTTTAATTCAAGTACCACTCTACTTACCAGTGCAAGATTCCAATAAGAAACGACATTATTAATAGATTCAAAAGCAGCCACAGCATCGTCTATATTTCCATTAACTGCATCCAATATAGCACATGTTATGTGTGCTTCCTCTTCATATTCACCCATTTCAGATGCCTAAACATATTGGATAACTTTTAGTCAAATTGCCTCTACCCAGAATATCAAACCCAAATGATTTCCCAAAGATTTTACACGATCTAATGAGATTAGCATCTCAGTACTCTTTTCTGCCATACTGTATTTGTGACAGCTAGTGGACTTAAAAAACAAGACTTCCATGAAATAGCCAAGCAACAAATTTAAGCAGTTTATACTCCCACTTCTTTGTTTATAAATTGGAAATCCACATTTCCAGTTAGTTCACAAAGGGATCCTCCATTACCTGAATGTCTGCACTATGAAAATGTTTAAACAGAGGGTCAGTAGGTTCAGGGATACTGCTCTTCTTTTTAAGTATCTTCAACAATGGCAAAACCTTCCTCCAGTAATGAACACTTCTGCCTATGTATTCTCGTTGATCATAAAAAGAATTAAGACCACTGCCCTAAAAAAATACAAAGTTAGAAGAGACACAAACGATCAGATCCAAAAATTCATTTATAGATGGTCTGAACAACTGGTTAAAATTTCAAATCAAGGCAAAATAGAATCTCAAAAGCCATATGCTCACCTTTCCAAATACTGGAATAACTAACCACTTTAATACCAGTGACCATTCTAGAACCAACTTTTACACACTTTCAATGACACTAACTAATCAGGCAGCCCACTTTATTTTTTTAAAGTTGCTATTTTTAGACAGCCGAAATCTGCCACTCTTATAGGTGCCACAGTTTGGTCAAAGGGCTAAACTAATCTAATCTTGCCACAGAACAGACCTCAACTACTTAGCAAGAGATAATGCCCTTACCTACAGAGCCTTGTGCCACCAAACACATAAAAAAATCTTCAGGCTGGACAATATTTATCGTAAGGTAATTATAAGTAATAATAACAATGACTAATACTTATGGAACATTTACTGTGCCAGGCACTGTTCTAAGCACTCATGTATTAACTAGACTAACCACTCTGTGGCAAGATTAAGAAAATACGTTTCACCCGACATAATATGAATAAGCTGTTTTTAAAACTGAAAGGCTTTCAATGTAAAGTCTGTGATTTTAAAAAATGACAGTAATGTTCTTAAAAACTGCTTCCACTTCAGTGAACTCACCGTTTTCTGAAGGCACTTTGCCCAGTGCACAAGTAGAGCTGGCTGAAGGCCATGTTTTTCCTGGCCCCTTAGAGTGTTTATGTCATGCTGAACTAGAAGTCGCAATTTTGCTGAGGTTCCAGGTCTAAAAAAAGTTGTATTTAATAAAATTGATTTATAAACATGCAGTTCAACACTAACACGTATGTAAATCATCACATGATAATTACAAATTAAAACTTCACATGAGAATTAAAGTCCCTAGGCAATAAGTCAAAGGAGTATTCTTATTTGACTACTTACATTGCTTTTCTGTGGATTAGATTACAAACTGCATCCCACCAAGAGTTCTGTCTTTCTGTGCAAAGCTGTTTACACACAGGAAGTGGCAAGCACAGAGGCTGACAGAAGCTGTAGTGAGAATTACACCTCTCCTTTAATTGTAAGTGGCTGGTATATATTACTCCAAGTAGAAATACCTGTTTTTATTCAAAGAAAAATCAATTTAAGTAGAAAAAAAAAATCAAACAATACTCATAATGTTTAAGTTGTTAAAATCTCTGCTTACTTCAAGATCTAAAATACATATTGATTCAGGTGCATTTGTTTCAAGTCTTGAGGTTTCCTGGGGCAAATGATGAAAAAGCTGTTTTAGCCATTTTCGAATTGCAGGTAAGGCAGGCAATGAATTCCACTGTAAGCCAAGCCAGGTGAGGTGCTGAAGACTACCATTATGTAATCGAATGGCACCTGAAATACAAAAAAAATTGGCTTGAGGTTTTGGAAATCTTTGTGTCCCATCAGTTTTGCCAACATAAACAACTGACTCATAATAAATGTACCTTAATTTTATAACTGCTTTTCTATATCAGAGCACAGAAGAAATCTATGATAAGCAAAGTCTTATGTTCTTATTAGAAGTATTCAAACTCCATCTAGGAACTTTAATAAAGACAGTTATAATGGAAAACGTTCTTTTGAAGTCCATCTAAGAAGAAAAAAGAGCCTCACTAGAACTCAATAAAACAAAATCTACTGACAGAGGTAAAATAAAGAATAGCCACCAGTAAGAAATCTTGAAACAACAGATTTTCCTTTCAGTAAAGAAATATTAAAACAATGGGATACCACTACATTAGTCCATTAGGATAATAAATAGATCTTTTCCTCTACAAGAAATTCAATACTAAAAAAGTTATGGGCTTCAGAAAGCATAATAAATAGGTACAAGTTTTCTTGTAATATGGCAATTTGCAAGAGACTTAAACATGTTCATCAACTTTATCCCAGTAATTCTATTTTTAGGAATCTCTACGGAAAAAACTGAAATGGAGGCACTTTATATTAAAGTTTTCATCAGCATTTTAATATAAGTGAAAAAACTGGAAGCATCTTCAATACCCAACAATAAAAAGTGGCAAACAAATTATGGCTACTTCACTAAAAAGATCATATTGCCACTAAAAGTGATATTTAGAGAGACAGGATGAGAAAGAATTCATGAGACTAATCATGTGTACAGTATAAACAACTATTTACAAGAAAAACATATGCCACCACTAAGGCTACCCCAACCCCTCATACTACCCCAACCCTTCAAAAAACTTGCAAGGAATATAGGAAAATATTAAGTCATTATTTCTGGGTAATGAGATTATGGGCAATTTATTCCCCGTGTTGCTATTGTTTGTCTCCTAGTATAAAAGGATTAAAATGCAAAATGTTTCCTTAGAAAGATACAACTTACCAACATCATATCGAGCCAAATCCTCAGGATCTGGTGCTTGTACATCAAGGTTTCCAATATCATCGCTACCAAGGAAAGATCTATCCTTAGGTGACTGACTAGAAAACAGAGCATCATATACAGCAGACCGCCCACTTTCATTGGCAAAGGATTCTACAACCTCTTTTAAAAAGTCTTGCTTGTCACGACTTAAGTTTAGCAGCATATGCCCTGAAAAACAAATTATTTCCATCATTTAAAAAATAGATTGTTTTTATTCATCTCTCTCAATAGTTTCATTCACATACCCTAAGGGGAAATAACATGACTATCTCAGACCCAGCCCTCCAGCCCAACAACCACAGCTGGACCCAAAAGGGTGCTGATGTGAAAAATGAATAGACTACAGTGTAACAGTATCTGTATCTACGTACTAGAATAAAAGGAAAGAAAAAACTGTGTGCAAAAAATACCAAAAGGATGTCCATTTTAGATGGAAAAGTGTGGGATTCAAGTGGCCACAGGAGAACAGGACCAAGCTCAAATTTTCTGACCTGATAAACCTAACTTCTAAACCTGGCTGGTCAGAATCATCCTTTAAAAAGCTTAAAAATTTTCTTTTTTTATTTCCAGGCCCCACTCCCAGAGATTCTGATTCCACAGATTTAGGGTGAAGAATCTATTTTAAAAACGCTCCTTGGATGAAGTTCTAGGTCACATTACAACATGGATGCACCTTGAAAACACTATGCTAAGTAAAAGAAGACAGTTACCCAAAGACCACACTTTGTAAGATTCAATTTATATGAACTGTCCAGAACAGAGAGATATAAAGAGGCAGAAAATTAGTGGTTGCCTAGGACGAGGGGGTCTGGAGGAATGAGGAGTGACTGCTAAGGAGTACGAGGTTTCTTTATGAGGTGATGAAAATATCCTAAAATTGTGGTGATGACTGCACAACTCCGTGAACATACTAAAAAACCACTAAACTGTACACTTAAAATGGGTGAATAATATCATATGTGAATTTTACACAATCAAACCATTTTAAAAAAAAGTGGAGTAATTCTGCTGGTCAGTCAGGTTTGGTTACTGCCAGACCATTATCTCTCTGAAAATTTGCAAAGACAAACCCAGTAAGGCCCAGATCAAAGACAGTAAAATAAGTTCATTTTACAAACTGTGCAAAGGTAGAAGGGACACCTAAGAGAAAAACAGAAGGTCACTTCTTCAAGGACTCAAAGTCTGTCTCTCACAAAAAAGTAAGCTGTGGGACAGAGGGGCATTAATCAACAGTCTACCCACAGACAACAGCTTAGAGCTACTCTGATTTAAGTCCACTTCTTAACTCTTAACAAAGTCCTTTCAACTTTATATGAAAACTTCCTACAGAAACGTTTCCCCATGGAGCCTTCAGTTCACTGCTTGATTCACTGCCTGTGTGAACACCTGCAAGTTTCTGCCTTAACAAAGCCAGATAGTCTGTAACAGACCTTTAGGATCCATCCCAAATAGTCAAAACTGGGAATAAATCTAAAAATTCCAAGAACCTAACAGAATGTGAATATATACCTTCTATCTCTGTTACTATGATGTCAGTTCCTTAAGAGAGAGATCCAGAACTTTTTCATCTTTATATCCCCCATAGTAATGTCTTAAGCATCTGATGAGTAATTTATTCTTAGTTTAGGAAGTGCTTTAAAATATTCTGGATGGAGGGACTTCCCTGGTGGTGCAGTGGCTGAGAATCCGCCTGCCAACGCAGGGGACGAGGGTTCGATCCCAGGTCTGGGAAGATCCCACATGCCGCGGAGCAACTAAGCCTGTGTGCCACAACTACTGAAGCCCACGCGCTCTAGGGCCCGCATGCCACAACTACTGAGACCGTGTGCTGCAACTCCTGAAGCCCACGCGCCTAGAGCCCGTGCTCCGCAACAAGAGAAGCCACCGCAATGAGAAGGCCACGCACCACGACAAAGAGTAGCCCCCGCTTGCCACAACTAGAGAAAGCAAAAAATAAAATAAACATTAAAAAAAATTTTTTTTTTAAAAAGGAAAAAAAGGGTTTCCCTGCTGGCGCAGTGGTTGAGAGTCCGCCTGCCGATGCAGGGGGCGCGGGTTCGTGCCCCGGTCCAGGAAGATCCCACATGCCGCGGAGCGGCTAGGCCTGTGAGCCATGGCCACTGAGCCTGAGCTTCTGTAGCCTGTGCTCCGCAACAGGAGAGGCCACAACAGTGAGAGGCCCGTGTACCGCAAAAAAATAAATAAATAAATTTTTAAAAAATAAAAAGGAAAAAAAAATATTCTGGATGGAGGCTCTAGCAGCTAGATTAAGGGCGGGGGGAAGGGGGGTAAGCAGTTTCTCTACCCGGGAGCAAACAATATTTGTTCCTTTTAAAGAATATACAATTTCTTATCATTCTTTCTGTATCTCGCTCCCTAATCCAATATGGCAAAGAGAAACAAATGATTATGACAAATTATCTCCTGGACAGAGGGAAGATACTATCATAAGATGTGCCCAAACAGAAATTTTCTTTTCTTTTTAAAATAAAGTCAGTTAAACATTACTATTACCTGATTGGCTCAGACGATCACAGGCCATCATTTCCAGTAGATTTTGTCCAGCTTCTCCTTTTATAAATTTAATCTTTGGTCTTGGAACCTGATCATTTTAGAATCAAAAATCTTAATTTAGTGATACTCACATTTTTAACAGTAAGATGTTCCTTTCTATTACACTGTACTTTTTCGATAAAGAATAAACAGTTAGCCAGTGTTAAACAGAGTTGGAAATCTAACTGCAAAACACTCGGAACCAAGAAATTTAGATAATCTATAAAAGATGCCTACAAAGAGCACTTCTGAGAAATTACTTTCTACTAAAAGCACATTCAAGTTACAGCTGGGGAGTACTTGGTTAGAGACCTTTTCTACCCTGCAAAACAGAATGAGAGCAGTGGAAGAGATGACAGCTCTCCATGATCTGGCACTGGTGGGCCCATACTTGGAAATGCCACACTGTGGACAGCACATTTCCAGAGAATAATCTGAGATACCACTGGGATAACTGGGACAACCAAGAGAGTAAAAGGGCTCCAAGCCATATCCTACGAAGAAGAGCTGGAACAATTATGAATAAACAGAATGGTGAAAAGACGACAGCTGCATTCAGATATTAGGAAAAGAATCTTGTAAAAGAAGGGCTAGACTTTTTAATAGCACTAAAAGGAAAAACCACCACCAATGGGTAGCAGCTTGAGAAATATTTTTACTCCATATAAGGAAGCACCAAGAACCAAATTATCCAAAAACGCAACAGGCTATCTTGAAAAGCAGCAAATGTCCATCGCTGAAAATGTTCACTTCGACAACAAACACTTACTGGAGATATCCTAAAACTTAACTGTATGGATGGTGGGTGTAACTGCTGTTAAACCTCTAATGACTTTCTTAAATTGGTAGTGGGAGTATAATTTGGTACAACCTCTGTGAGGCTAGAAATTTGGCAATAGCTCTAAAACTTATAAATGCATAGATACACTTTGATGCTGCCATTCTTCTCTCAAGAATTTATTCCACCCGCAAATTTTCACATGTGAAATGGCATAAATTACTCGTTGCAGAATTATTTTGAAGTAGCATAGCAAAAAAGTAAACCTGGTATCTTGGTTTTAGGGCACTGGTTTAAAGAAACCCAATCTATGGTACATCCATAGAATGAAATAACATGCAAACATCAGAACAAATGAGGGTGCTGTACTCATGCCATGTTTTCTGGGCTGATATGGAAATATCACCAAGATATATTTCATGGAAATAAAGCAAAATAAATAGAATGTACAGAATTTCTTCTTTCTGTATTTTTTAAGAGTGTGTGTGCATAAAACATTTCTTGAAGAAGTCATAAGAAACTAATGACATTAGTTCCTCCGGGGAAGAGAAGTAAATGACTAAGGAACAGACACAGGAAGGAGTTTTCACTGTATATTCTTACATGCCACTACAATATGAAACCATGTGAATATAACCACCTTTCCAAAGATAATTTTTCAAAATAAATATATTACTTATGAACCTAAAAACTTCTGATTCTGAATTTTAGAAACATTAGTTTGACCTATGCTTTTACCCAGAAGTTTTCTAAGCATGAAGCCAAACTTAGTCACCTATAGATAGATGTTGAAGACCACAGAAAATAAGAAACAAAATGTGACATAATTCTTTTTGCTTTCAAACTGACCACAATTCATAACACTGGCACCTTTTCCAGAACTACTTAACCACTATCATTTGGGACCAGTAAATTAGTTATGAATGTACTCAGTCACATCATCTCAAATCAACATTTCCTCATCTTAATTAAAAGGTTTCAAAAGAGGGAATTCCCTGGCAGTCCAGTGGTTAGGACTCGGCGCTTTCACTGCCGAGGACCCCAGTTCAATCCCTGGACAGGGAACCAAGATCCCGCAAGCTGCACAGTGCGGCCAAAAAAAGGTTTCAAGAGAGAATTTGCTTAACTAGCTGAAACACAGACACGCAGATCTTCAACTTACGATGGGGTTATGCCCCAATAAACCCGTAAGTTGAAAATATCCTAAGTTGAAATGCATTTAATACACCTGACCTACCTTCAACGTGCTCAAAGCACTTACATCAGCCTACAGTCGGGCAAACTCATCTAACGCAAAAAGCCCATTTATTGTAAAGTGCTGAATAGCTCATGTGATTGAAAACTGTACTAAAAATGAAAAGCAGGACTGTTCTTGTCTCGGTACAGATGGCTGTAAGTCTTCATGGGTGTGTGACAGATGGGGGGTGCAGCCTGCTGCCACTGCCCAGCATCACAGGCGAGTATGTACCACGTATCACCAGCCCAGGAAAAGATCAACATTCAAAGTACAGTTTCTACTAAATGCGTAGCACTTTCACACCGTTGTAAAGTTGAAAATCTGTAAGTCGGACAATCGTAAGTGGGGGACTACCTGGACTCACTAGAACTACAGCAGTCCCCTAAGCAAGGGTCTGAAAACCCTACCATTAAAAAAGTTAGCCTCACGCAATCAATTAAGAGGGAGATTTAGTTTTTACTATTTAAAAAGGTCAACGTTTAATACAATAAACTAATGAATACAAGAAAAAAGAAACAGACTCACAGATATATAAAACAAACTAGTGGTTACCAGTGGGGAGAGGGAAGGAGGGAGGGGCAAGGTATTGGTGGGGAGTTAAGAGGTGCAAACTATTGTGTATAAAATAAGCTACAAGGATATATTGTACAACACAGGGAATACAGCCAATATTTTACAATAACTATAAATGGAGTATAATCTTTAAAACTGGTGACTCACTATATTATATACCTGTAACTTACTCAATACTGTACATCAACTATGCTTCAATTTTAAAAAGGCCAATGTTTAGGATGGTTGACTGTGTGTTAACTTAAAAATACACATTTTTTAAAAATTTAATACATTTTAGTTTCCATTAAAAATAAGAAAACTGTCAGCTACTTGAGGATTCTATAAAAATATTAATCATAAGTACCTTTTAGTGCTTATATAAATTAGCAAACTTCATTAACTTCACTAATTTTCACTAAAATATATTCCTTATGAACCAAAATGCTTCCACTGAGCACACCATAGCACTGTGGACCACATATCAACAGGTTTTTAAAAGATCTAGGTAATATGAACTAGAAGGAGGAACATTCTCTAAAAGTAATTCTATAGTGAACCCCTTTTTCTTTCTCTCAGGCAAAAGATTATTCTCTAAAGCTAACAATAATTTTTACAAGCTGGGCTTAATTCATTTTTTGGAAGACTGCTTATTTCTTTTCACTTCAGAATTACTAGAAGCTCACTAAAGAAAACATTAAAACTACAAAAATGAATTAGGGAAGGGAAAAGAGCCAGCATCTCATCATCTATAAATAATGGTTAATATTTTGGCGTATTTTCTTCATGTCATGTTCTATGTATAAAGAAGTTTCATGTTTCCAAAGATAAGTAAGTATACTGCTGTACATTAAATATACTATTAATGTTGTATACATATCACATACGCATGTTTTCAATTAACATGTTGAAATGCGGGTGGTAAACACATTCTTCGATCATAGCTTACGCAACCATACCCCAAAATTTACTTACTTAGTTTTTCGTCCAAGTTATGCGTACCTTTTTGAATCAAGTTTTACCCATACTTGAGACTATTTCCATACTACAGGTTCCCAGAAATGGCAGAGTAAAAAGATCAAATTCTTCAAATTGATCTTCCAAAAAGCCACAGCAATGCCAACTGCCACCAGCAATGCATCAACGTACCCGTTTCACCAGCCTCACCAGTACTGTACAAATCCTGTTACTCTTCACCCATCAAAGTAACTATTTCATTTTAATTTTACATATATACCCATATTTTCATTACAGACCAGGACACACCTCCATGTGAAATACAACAAAGTCTCACTAAAATGTCACCTGCATGCAAAACTGGGAGTGGATTACCTGAAAGGCTATGAGATAGCACAACGCAGCCAGCTCAGAGAGCGCTCGCCACTGCACGTCACTATGCTGACCCATCTTCAAAAGCAGAGAACCAGCATGCATGTAGAAATGTCCTCTCACTTCGAAGAAAGTAGCTGAGAGTTCATCATTTCCACCCACACAAGATTTCACAGACTGAAGAGCACTATCAAAACTGTAATATTAAAGTATTAAACACACATTAAACTACTGCATTGTAAATAATCAGTTTCAGTATTTAATTCAAAATAAAATAAAACATTTCAAGCTTCATCTTCCACATTCTAACTCTTAATAATCCATATTCTGTTTTATGAATTATAAATCATCTAGCGCTTATTGTTATTCCACACACTTCCTATACTTCAAGCTTAACCTCTAGAATGTCTTATTCCAAAACATGTTCTCCATCATATGGTTTTGTTATTTAATTCAAAGTTGAAATTTCTCAAATTAAACATGCCATTTTCAAATTATAATAACTAAAATATGTGCATTATCAATACCATAACTGCTCTTCTTACTATACACATAACTAGAGTTAAGTAAATTATATTTCTCACTATTATTTGTAATCTATGTATTAATTAATGCTTTTGAATCCCCGCGCCCCACCCCCAGTCCCTGGTGCCAAAAGGGTTGGGGACCGCTGCCTTAGAGGGTCTTAACACCCCTCCTCCTAGGGATCCATGAAGTTAAAATTATTTTTTTTTTTTTTTTTTTTTTTCGGTATGCGGGCCTCTCACTGTTGTGGCCTCCCCCGTTGCGGAGCACAGGCTCCGGACGCGCAGGCTCAGCGGCCATGGCTCACGGGCCCAGCCGCTCCGCGGCATGTGGGATCTTCCTGGACCGGGTCACGAACCCACGTCCCCTGCATCGGCAGGCGGACTCTCAGCCACTGCGCCACCAGGGAAGCCCTAAAATTATTTTTTAGTACTACTAAAAAATTGTCTCTTTCTCCTTTATTTCCTCATGTAACCAAGTTTTTAAGTATATAACCACACCAAAATCAAAAAAACATAAAAACCTAAATATTTTCTAAAATGATCTAAAAATTCAATTTAGTTTTTTTTGGATACTCCCTTACCCTACCCATGTTAAGACACTAAGTACTTCCTCAAGAAAACTAACTCTACACTTCAGTGAAAAGAATTACTTTTCAGACAAATGGAGAGTGTAAACCAGGGAATGTCACACTTTTCCTATAAAGGGCCACATACTAATGTGGCTTTGCAGGCACACCACCTCTGTCACAAGTGCTCAGCTCTACCACTGCAGTGTGTAAGCAGCCACAGATAACACATAACAATGAGCATGGCTGTGGCCAGGAAAACTTTATTCATACAATCAGCTGTAAGCCTCGTTTGGCCCACAAGCTCTAGTCAACCCCTGCTCTAAACTGACACACAAATCCAAGTGATGTTTCTGTTCAGCGGAATTTATTGTAATCAAGTGGAGATATTCTGGTCCTCAAAATTAAAACGTGGAAAACAGAAAAATCATGTATTGTATTTTAGTTATCTTGTTTCTAAGCTAAAACATTGTTTTCTGAAATATCAGTCACGTTAACAGCTTACACTAGAATATCTGACAAATGAAGTTTATTCTCTGATTTTCAATCAAGATTGTATCATTTTTTTTGAAACGAAATATGAACAGCAGTTAGAACATTCATTTTCAGGCTCAACTCTTTACTAAGTATGCCAAAACTAAATATTTAACTATAATTTAATAAAGCCTAAGCAGTAATACAGTTCTCTAGAAATCAAAGTCACACAAAACCAATTATAATATCCCCACAAAAGAAGATTCCTTCTAAGTAGTTCATTATGTTAACTATTACCTCTGGATATATTACAGAAAAAATAATGCCATTAAGATGTTTAGACCAATGAACAGAATTACCACAAACAGAAAATCTGTAGTTGACACCAAAGTACTGTCTCCGTAGGTCAACATACCTCTCCAACAATTCTCTGCTCTCGTGCACATCTCTCGTGGACAGCGTGAGAAGCATAAGGTTAGCATAGGCTAGAAGTAAGTCCTGATTGGTTGCTCGCCAGTTATTTTTATCAGACTCCAAACACTGTGAAGATTCCAGATATTCCTATTTTGCAAAAAGAACTCCAAGTTACAAAACTTTATCATGTGTTACGAAACTGAGTGCTTTATGCCTACAAATTCCTTTGCCCATTCCTATGCTGTAAAACCATGTCGATTTTAAATCAGCCTATAAAAACACCAAAAAATATAAACATATTTCTCATATTTATTTCTCCAATCCACCCATTATAAATTGAAATCATGGTAGCAAAAATCTCATTTCACAGCTGCTATACATAAATGAAAGAAATTTAGGTCTTGGAAGGCAGCACTTAAATACAAAGGGATATATGGTAACTGTCCATCAAGAAGTGTGAGACCCAGCAGTTTTTACCTACCTTAAGGGTCTGTACAACACAGGAATTCCACTCTAAACTCGAACGCAAGACTATGTTTCTCTCTGCCTGGTGGCAGTGGGCCACAGCATCCTTCAGTCTACTGTTTGAGCGATACAGCTCTACTAGTCGGATGTTCATGTGCACATCATCAGGTCTTGCATAAAGTTCTGACTGAATCAAGTCGAAAAGTTTATTCCATCCATCTTCACCTTTACAATCTAAAAGCTGTTCCTAGTTTTAAAGAACCGTTAATTAGAGAAACATCTGTGCAACTTTAAACACATCATGGCTCCTATGAGCGTCATCCCACTGTGTCTGGCTTTAGTAAATTCCCACTCTACCTACCTCATTAGCCCCTCAGAGTCACTTCCAGCCTAGAAGCTAAACCTCAAGAAATGTACGTGGGGAGAAACACCTGGGATGACACAGCAGCGCTGGCTGCCCATGCTCACCTCGGAGTATGCCAGGACGACCGGCCTGCGTCCCTGCACACTCCGGTCACTACCAGATGCCTAGCCTCCCAGGAACCCTTGCACCAGGGTCCTCACCTTCAATGTGCTCTGCATCTCCCTAAGGCTGACTCATCTCTGCCGCCTCTGCTCCCACTGTGGAGCTCCTACTGCTCTGCTATCTTCTCAAAGTCTTCACCTTCTAGCCTTTCTGAATGGAGTCCCATTCCAAGACAGCTGCCATCACTTCTCTGCTAGCCTACGCACAAGTAGAGGAGGTGGGGGTCTCCCAGCGTCACCACCACATCCCTGCTCCTAACTCTGTTTTCTAAAGGACTTGCTATCCGGCTACTCCTGCCAGTCCCCCCTCATTAGTAACTGGAATAGAACCGTCTTCCTTTATCCCTAACAACTGCCGCTGTCAGTGGCAACTGAGAAGTGCACAAGACACACAACAGCCTGGGCATTCTGCTCTTTAACGACCTCATCTCCACCGCTCCACACTCCAGCCTCAGCCATCCATTTGGCAAAATCTGTATTTTGATCAAAGCGCTCAGACCACCACACCCTCTCATTTTCCCACCTCACAGGGGCTCACATACCCTCACTGCCACATCTCTTTGCCTCTACCACCTGAAAAGCTTTCAGTACACTGACATCACCAAGTTTTAATTTTCCATGAAATACACACATACACTTTCCTTCCATGTCAAGCTGAAATGCCACAGTCCCAACATCCACAATTACTCCTTACTTATAGATGCCTTCAATTAACTCCCTCCACCTTTCCTGGAGACCCCGCCACCTGCTTCCTCTGCGCCCATACACTAACAGATGAACAAGTGAGTATAGGGCATTCAGGAATTTGAGAAATCACAAGCAAGCTAACTGATTTACTTTCATAATCTCAAACTGCCAAACTGGTAATGCCTAGAAAAAATAAAGCCCTGTTTTACTTCTAATAAACTCACTTTCTCCACTCCCTGAAGAGTTCACTTCATACTCCTCTTTCCTCCAACTCTCACTTTCAACTTATGATCACACCTCATCCCCCACAGAGAAAATGGAAGCCATCACCCCTAAGCTCCACTCGACCTTCCTGCACTCACCTCCCCACCCCGCCACCTCGCAGACCATGCTCGCCATTAGTGCCCTTTCTCCCTCACCAAGCTCTCTCCTCCTGGATCAGTTCCGTAACTTACACTTGGTGTGTCTATAACTGCAAAAAAGCCCTAGCCTTCAATTATATGTTTAAAAATAAATAAGTAAAAAATCAACACCATTATGGATGCTTTTCAAAAATTCTACTCTCAGGACTTCCCTGGTGGCGCAGTAGTTAGGACTCCACGCTCCCAATGCAGGGGGCCCAGGTCTGATCCCTGGTCAGGGAACTAGATCCCACATGCATGCTTCAACTAAGAGTTCGCATGCCACAACTAAGGAGCCGGCAAGCTGCAACTAAAGGAGCCTGCCAGCCACAACTAAGGAGCCCATGAGCCGCAACTAAGACCCGGTGCAACCAAATAAGCAAATAAGTATTAAAAAACAAAAATTCTGCTCCCATACGCAAGAGAAAATGCCCTCTCATTAATAATATTGAGTAGTTTTGTTCATTAGAGAAACGTCAAAAAGCTATTTACTGTAAATAAGCCTTAAATTTTAGGAGAAATAGAATTACTTTGCTAAATAGCTACAAATCTCATGGATTTCTATCCAAAAGATGGGGGGGGAGAATCTGACATAAGATTTAGTTTTAGACAACACTGTCTCTAAAGAGTCATTAAAGGAAATCAGGACGCTTTAGAAACATTTAACTTTGGTTATACTGCAAGAAAAATAATCCCCTCCCATTTATACATGGTCCATAATGTCACAATGGAATGGATTGTCATGGCCAATAAGGAAATTATGTTTGAGGCATAAAACAAAGATAATAAGGTAAAGAAATCTACACATTGAAACCTAACATTTTAATTTTTTTTTTTTTTTTGCAGCATGCGGGTCTCTCACTGTTGTGGCCTCTCCCGTTGCGGAGCACAGGCTCCGGACGCACAGGCTCAGCAGCCATGGCTCACAGGCCCAGCCGCTCTGCGGCACGTGGGATCTTCCCGGACCGGGGCACGAACCCGTGTCCCCTGCATCGGCAGACGGACTCTCAACCACTGCGCCACCAGGGAAGACACTAGATTAATATTTAAAATCCAGGTGCTTATCACAGGGAGAAAAACTTAATGTTACTAGTATTTATCTCTAGGGGTTTTTAAAACACTTTTGATTTTAAAATCTGTGCACAATTGCTCATGCCAGATTTATAATCACTAAAAATTGGAAACAACCGAAATTTCCCTCAAAAGTAAATGGTTAAACTGTGGAACACACCCATATGATGAAATACTACTCAGCAGTAAAAGGAAGGAATCAACTACTGACTGATACAACCTGAATGGGTCTCAAGGGCACTGTACAGAATGAAAAAAGCCAACCTCAAAAGGTCACCCGATGCCTGATTCTATTTATACATTTTAAAATTACAAAATTATAAAGACAGAGAACAAATTCACAGTTGGCAGAAGTTAAGGACGATGGGAAGGAGAGGTGGATGTGACCACAGAAGGGCAAGCATGAAAGACGCCCTGTAGTGATGGGGCAGTTCTGTCCCTTGACTGCAGTGCTGGTTAAGCAAATTTACACACATGATGAGATGAACAAGAACTGAACACACACTGCACCAATGCCAAAATCCTGGTGTGATATTGTATTATAGTTACATTAAGAGGTAACCACTGGGGAGAGCTGGGTGAAGTAAACTCAGGACCTCTCTGTGCAATCTTTACAACTCCCTGAGAAAAATCTATAATTATTTCAAAATAAAAAAGTTTAAAAAAATTCTATCGGAAACATGTGTAAGCCGGGATGGAGGGGGTCCTGTTAAAAACAATGTACACTGGGACTTCCCTGGCGGTCCAGTGGTTAGGACTCAGCACTCTCACTTCCAGGGCCCGGGGTTCGATCCCTGGTCGGGGAACTAAGATCCTACAAGCCACCCAATATATTGGTTACAACCCAACATACACTTAAAATTCTGTTTGCCTAGTATATTTGGAAAGACTTTCTCCAGAAGAGTCACTCAGTAAACTATATTTTACTCAGTAAAGAAAAGCAAGCAGAATGAGTTAATATATTAGCAACAAGTTTCTATCATTTTTAGAAATTACCTATAACATGCTAGAGAAACTGCCTTTTAACTTTTGCTTGAAAACCTCACTATCCCATAACACAGTCCTTTCCAAATTTAGATAACAGTTCTTTAAAAACTTTATAACTCTGAACTGCCACCCTATGGGTAATTTTCACCCAATGAAGCAAAAATTTCATATCAGATAGAAGTCAGTTTCATTTTAGCTCCACCATCTAGCTAACAAACCGTAAAATCCCTAAAATATGAATCATTCCAAAGGGTAAATGAGATGCCATGTGTGAAGCAAACTCGTACGTAATGAAAAAGCATATTGTCATAATGTATGTACTGTGAAATGGCTTCCACAATAAGTTAACGTCCATCACCTCACCCAGCTACAAATTACTTTTTCTTGTGATGAAAACTTTTAAGACCCACTCTCAGCAACTTTCAAATGCACAGTGCAGTACTGTTCCCTATAGTCACAAGCTGTACTTCACATCCCCAGAACTTATTTATCTTATAACTAAAGGTTTGTACCCCTGTGACCCCCTTCACCCATTTCCCACACTCCCCATCCCCACACACACCGGTTTAAAGGTTACTACTGAAATCAGTTAAACTCCAAATATTAGAAATAGCTGTGTCTTAAGTTTTCCCCAACTGCTTTTATTATATGCTTTCTTTTGCTTAATTTTTTACCTTTAGTTTATAAATTGCAGGACTTCCTGGAAAAAGTTTAGCTGCTCTTTCAACCCAGTATTTAGCTCTTCCATCACTAACATCATTTTTACAGAGCAATTCTGCAATCTTCAACACAAGATCTTTTTGTGTTGGGTTTAATTCCACTGAACGCTGATATCAAAAAAGAATTAAGAAATTAGTAGGATTCCTAAAGTCCATACACTCATACACAAGAATTAAAAATTTATCAAGTGACTCTATTAAAACTCTATTTCTAAATGACAGCATGTTATTTCAAGGCTGTTAAAGTGTCTGCAAGTAAAAAAAAAAAAGTGTCTGCAAGTTTTCTGAAGATGAATTAAAAAAAATTATCTTTTTATTTGGTAAACGCAAAAAAGAAAAGGAAGGGAGGGAGGGAACCACACACGTAAGAACAGCATTTCTGATCGTGGTAAACTTGAAATTCATAGGTGTTAACCTTCCTTTACAATTGCTAATCTCTTAATGATAAAATACAGTGTTCTCTGGGCCAAGTGCTTCCAGACCTGTTTCACTTACTAGTACGATGGTACCAGTGCTTGTTCTCAGGACATCCATAAAACGTATGTGAACTGTTTATTACATAAATTAACCTGGGCATTATGCGTGTTTGGCTATGCGAAGGCTATGTTTTAATCTTATATAGTTTACCTTGTAACATTCAACTGCTTTCTCTACGTTTTCCTCCACTTCATAAAGAAGGCCGAGAAATCTGTGAGCTTTGGGATCCCTTTCTTGTACGTTAATGTATGTAGATATATATCTGTTTAAAAATAATAATAATATAAAAACAAGCTTTAAATTACCACATTTAGAACTGCATTTAACTGCTGAGAGAATATCTTAAGCCAAGCAACCACTAAACTAATTTATATTGTTATTCTAATTCTTGACTACCACTATTTAAAGTAGAATATGCAGATAACTGAAAAGCATCCACAGATAGAAATAATACTTAAACACAAACACATGTACGAAGTTGACAACATACTCATTTTACCATTAAATGGTACATTTACCAAATTTTTTTTTCTAGTGCTACCCATTCTTAAGAAATGAATACATAAATTACTTTTTTTCTATTATTACACTTTGGGAATAGCACTAAGTTTTGCACAGACATTAGAAAGTGATTACAATAAATCTTTAAACTATCATAATGCAAACCACTAAAGAGCAACAATTTCCAAATAACAACTAAGAGAACGTATTCACCTTTTCAACAAGAAAATAACATCTAACGGGACTGTACCCAGCTAAAACAGCACAGAAGAAAAATCACTCACTACACCACCAAATGCCGGTGACTTCCATTCTTTAACTCAAGTGACAACTAAAAATAAGCATATTCTAGGTCCAGTGAATGTTATCACAGGAGATATTAGACCAAAGATCAACACTGGAGGAAAAAGTGTCATATTAATAAGGAACAGGGTTAACAGGCCCAATGCTGCCAGTTAAATAAAGGCGCTAACACTTTCCTTATCAGAATTTTCATCTTCCCGTCAATGCCTTTAATAGCCTGCCTCCCTCAGAATTTCCAGCTTTAAGTCACTATAAATCAGGAAATCAGACCACCAAGCTTCTTGGCTCTATGGTGAGACGAAGCCTCACAGGATCACCTATCCAGTCAATTAAAGATCTTTTACACAAGATATTCTCCTGCCCAGGAATTAGTTTAATTTTGTATTCACTGCCATTTTTTTCCAGCTGATAAAAGTAGCAGATATCTAACCAGGAAGAAATTAAGATATAGGCATGGTTCTCTTTTATTCTAACCCAGGACAATCTTCAGCGAAAATTCAATGCCAAACGATTTCTTGCCCTGGGTGTAAATAAGCAGCAGGCACGCAGAAAGTATCATTCTAGACTCAACCTGCAGATGGAATCCAGACTAGTTCTTATCACCAATCTGAGTGATGAATCCCGTATTTCCAGGACATACTTAGGAAGAACTGCTAAAAAAACGTGTATTTATCCATGTCAAAGAAGAACATGAGGCTAAAGCACCGGTTTTAGAAAATTAAGGCATGTTTACAGTTTGGTACTTACTTTTTAGCAAGATCATATTCTTTAGCTTCGTAATACAGCTTTGCAAAATAGAATCCTTTCATTGACTTCTAAAAAAAATTAAGAACTCTTTTATTTATCATATTTTGAATTCTGCATATTTTTCACAAGAGCTAAAATCTGTCCTAGTGAGGTTAATATTAATATATTTGATTTTTGTTCACTTAAAAGATTAAAAAAAAACTGCCTGTAGAAATACACATGTTCTAAAAGTCCTGAGTCCATGTTTTCTAATTTTCATGAAACAAAAAAATAAACTTAAGAACATCAAGACAAGATGACATCAGAAATTAAGAATTTATATCAGCAAGAAACCTTAGAAACTGTGTGGTGCCCCTCTCTCACTTTACAGATAAGTAAACAGACAGAAGCCCACTTTTCTAGGGGAGGAGAGGTACACGACAGACTTCACTTCTCCTGCCGTGTGTAAGCCTTTTTGGGGAGAGTACCAAAGTCCTTCAGACCCATTAAGGCACTGGGGATTCCCTGGTCCAGTTACTGACCGCTCCACAGATCATTATTCTACACTCAAGGAGCTAAAGAGGCAGAAATAAAAATTGAACTCTTCTGGTAATAATCCAAGTCCACCCCCTGGCTCTTTTATTTCTATAAGCTCCAAAGTCCAGCCTGCTGAGACACACCAGATGATGTTACACACATGTGATAGAAGTACACAGCCATCAAGCATCTTATTTTTGAAAGCTATATAAGGACACAGAAAAACAAAAATCAACATATACTAAGTGAAAAAGCAGCCTACAAAGCAATGTTTTCTTTTATTGATTTTATTCCTAAAAATACAGGTGTTAGATTTGTTTGCTGTGCCTGCTATTCACCAGGCACCATTCTGGGCACTGGGGAATGGGCAGGAAATTAAGTCTCTGTCTTCAGGCACGAAGGCTGCAGTTCAGGAAGGGTGACAAGCACAGAGGCAGGAGAGAGTGCTATTTTACAGTATTTCACCAATTATGTACAGTGCCCTGCATTTTCACAAGGCTACAATCAGATTCAGCCCATGAAGCACAGGCACCCTAACGCTGTGCCTGTCCAACTCGCAGAGCCCCAGGAGTCGGTCCTAAGTCCTCTTCCCTCTCAGAGCATCTCATCTGGGATACATAATCCATCTCACCCATGACTACGCTGACTCTCAAATGTGTATCTCTGGCTCTCAGCTCTCCTGAGCTCTAAACTTATGTGTAAAATATTAAGACCTGTCAGTTCTACCTTCTGTGTTACCTCAATCCATCCATTTTTCTGCATCTCTACTGCTACTACCAAAGTACAAGCCTGCTATGATCTCTCTCTGGGACTACCAAAACGACTAATTCCTTCCTGTTTCCCTCCCAAAATTAATTCGCCAAAACATAAGACAAACCACATTGTGCCTTTCTTTAAAATTTTAAATCCTTTTATGGCTTTCATTACATTTTGAAAATACCCATATTTCTCACCAAAGACTAGCATGACATGGCACCTGCCCAGCTCTACTTTACTTCATCTGCCTCTTGCATACTATGGTCTAGCCTGTGACTAAAACCAGAATGCATCTCTCCAACTGGGGCAGCCGTGAGGAGTCTCACTGCTTAATTTAAACAAAGGCAGGGCTTCCCTGGTGGCGCAGTGGTAGAGAGTCCGCCTGCCGATGCAGTGGACGCGGGTTCGTGCCCCGGTCCGGGAGGATCCCACGTGCCGCGGAGCGGCTGGGCCCGTGAGCCATGGCCGCTGAGCCTGCGCGTCCGGAGCCTGTGTCCCGCAACGGGAGGGGTCGCAACAGTGAGAGGCCCGCGTACCGCAAAAAAAAAAAAAAGAAAGATCAAAGGCAACTGTAGGTATTGATGTGATGTGATTTCTGCCCAGTACATTCAATGTCAGAGTAAAGAAATTCAATGAAGGTAAATAAACAGCAGAGTAACTATGAGTCTCTTAAGGTAGTCAGATGCCTTATCTAATTAGAGATTTACGAATTAACGACCAAGATTCTCACTAATCTAGTCAAACAACAGCTAAGGGGCAATGACTTGAGAGGATCAACTGACAAGGAGGACCATGTTAAGCATGACTCACGTCTGACACATAAACGGATATGAAAAGTAGAGTGAGTGGAAAGCCCTCAGTGCCACTCACCTCCCTCCCCTCTACACCTTGGGGAGGCAGAGCTGGGTCCAGTACACCTGCCAAAAGCCTAACACAAGTATATCCATCACATTCAAAGTGCAAAAGAAATAAACCACAAGATCATCTCAAATGCCACCAAAAGAAAAAAAGCATGTGACAATATCCAACACCCAGGCTTTCCTGGTGGCACAGTGGATAAGAATCCACCTGCCAACGCAGGGGACACGGGTTTGAGCCCTGGTCCGGGAAGATCCCACATGCCGCAGAGCAAATAGGCCCGTGCGCCACAACTGCTGAGCCCGCGCTCTAGAGCCCGCGAGCCACAACTACTGAGCCCACGTGCCTAGAGCCCGCGCTCTGCTACAAGAGAAGCCCACATACCGCAACAAAGAGTAGCCCCCGCTCGCTGCAACCAGAGAAAGCCCGCACGCAACAACGAAGACCCAATGCGGCCAAAAATAAATAATTTTTTTTAAAAAAGGAATACATCGTAGGAAATTAAACCAACCAAAAAAATAGAGCAATTAGTATTTACTCTAGGAAAAATAAAACTACACAATAAAGGTGACTTGAATGCAAAAATACTTACCTTACCGTAATTATATAAACACTAGATATTCACTTAACTAAAATTTACAAGAACAGAACTGAAAAAAGGAGGGGAAAAGTAAATACATCTGTGGACCCGTCTGGAGGAAAGGTGAAAGCCAGTAGAAGGTGTCTAAAATGAGGAAAAGGAGATAAAGAAATAAAAGTACAGTCGACCCTCGAACAAAGCAAGGGTTAGGGGCACTGACCCTCTACCCAGTTCAAGATCCACATATACATACAGTCGGCCCTCTGTGTACACACTCGGTTCCTCCATACCCAAGTTTCCACATCCTAAGATTCAACCAACCGTGGATCGCATAGTACTCTAGTACATATTTATTGAAAATAAACCCACATTTAAGTGGACCTGTGCTGTTCAAACCTGTGTTGTTCAAGGGTCAACTGTACATATGTATGTTATTCAGAAGTATGAAATACAGATGTTAAGGGTAGAACAAACACCTAAGAGCTGTCAAGTTGCCTCTAAGGAGCAGGAAATCAGGGGTGTGGAATAAAAAGCCAACTAGACAGAAAACTAGGAAAACTAAATAGAAGCCATCTGGAAAAAAAAACTGAAGAAACGTTAAGTGACATTTTCAACAAGAACAAAAACAGATGTAAAGGAGTAGAAAATGGCAGAACAAAAGATGAGGTGAACAAATGAAAGCACAGTGGAAGCCTGGGAAGACGGGAGACTGTGGACCCATCACGGCACCTAGAACTTGGACATCCTGGAAAGCCCGGTCTGTTCACACATGGCCAGTCTCTGCCAAACTGGGTACCAAGCAGATACCAATCTCTTGCTACTCTTCACAGCTGCTGTCTCTGCTCACTCCACCGTCTCCCTCCCAACCTGTCCACAGCCCCCTGTTTTGTCATTTCACTGAGACCCAAGTTTACAGAATTACTGTCACATGTTCCAAAGTTACGCGCTTTGCTAGTCAATATTCCACTGAAGGCCCCAGGTTCTGAAATCAATGATTTCTCCTTGTCTGAAGAAAAACATCTGCTCAAAATACTCTTTATAAATGTAAAAGAGGTGAGAGTAATAACCAGCCCTTAAAGTTTTGTCCCCACCCTTATTTATTTGACAGAAAAGTCCCTTCGTTCAGAGAACATTCTAACTCCTGTCTAGACAGTGGTTCTTACTCTTCTGAGAGCCAGGGTCCCCACTTAGAATTTCATAAAAGCTCTCAACTTGCTTTAGAAACAAAAGTTACACCGTTTTCAGGGGTACAGGAACGTTCAGTGAGGTTCTGGTTTAGGCTCTGGTACCACATTTGTATGCATGAGCACGCCAGCAGTTGGGAATTACAATCTGTAGGTAGGCACCCGGTCCCCTCCTCCGGAGGGCGGGCTGTCCGCCACTCCACTGGTCCTGAAAGAAACTAAACCACACCCACTGCCAAAATCCTGCCGAGCCACCTGTGTCCCCAGGACAAGTATCTTTCATCTCTCCAGGTCTCGATACCCACAGGGTCGTCGGCAGTAACACAACATACACCTAGCATGTGGTTAAAGACACAATTACGGTGCCATTATATTCCTGACCGTCACTCGGTTTTCGGTTTTTAACTTCCTCATGCATCTTTATTCGCATAGGCCCCTGCCCAGAACACCTTGAACGACCGTCCCTTTAGCAGCCACATCTGAGGGCTCACCAAACGCGCCGAGCACTGCCCTCAACGTTTAACAAAGACCCTCCTAAAACGCCTGTCAATACCCTAACGCCGCCCTACTAATGAAGTAAGCTACACTGACCTCAAACCCCACAGCGTGTGCATGGCAGAGCTGCGATTCGACCCCGGACAGCGACCAGGGATCCGACCAGCGACTGTCGGATCCACGGTGCATCCAGCTCGCTATCTGCCTCCAAGGAGGAAAGTACCCTGAGAGGCGTCGCCGGAAGGCCACAGAATCTGCCCCAGACACAAGGCCCGGGAGGAAATTCAGACCCCACCGGGGCTCCGCTGAAAAACAAAATGCCGGTAAAAGCAGCTGTGAGGAGCGGCGGGGT
>NW_020174568.1:1113167-1143259 GCF_003031525.2 Neophocaena asiaeorientalis asiaeorientalis | reverse complement strand
CGCGAACCATGGCGCCGCCGCCCGCGGGCCCGCCTGGAGGCCGCGCGCCCCGGCCCGCTCACCTCCCGGAGAGACGGGGCGGAGCCCTGCACCGAGGCGATATACCGCTCCACGTCGGCCTTGTTGCGCCTCATAGCGCCGCCGACCAGGGTTCGCGCGCGGGACGCCAGCACCTAGGCCGCAGCGGCCGCAGTCCCCGGAGCGCGGCGCCCAAAGGTCCGTGACGCAGCGCCGTCGCCGGCGAGAGGCCGACGCGCCTGCGAGTGTGCGTGCGTGCGTGTCGCGTCAGCCCTGTGCGCCGCGCAGGCCCGTGGGCGCCGGCGCGCGGAGGTGACTGCGCTTGCGCGGCGCGAAAATGAGAAGCTCGCGGGCTGTGTGACGCGGCAGAAAGTGCATAGCGACTACGCGGGCCGCGAGAAGCAACGTCCGTGAATAACCCGCCCCACAGGCGCTGGAGGCGGACGGGGTACCCGGTGCCGACGTCACTCTTCGGCGCCAATCGTGTGCGTCAAAGCGCTCGTTTTCGGAATTTGAATTTTTAGGTCTTAGCTTAAAACAAGTTTCATAAAATGTTTTCAGTAGGTTTTAGGATTAAAAAGATCACATCCGTGTATACAGGGAGTTTAGAATTTATGGTTATGGATAATTTTGATCCTTTTTTTATAGACTTAAAACAGTTTTATTCAACACATGGAACTAACCTGGCCTCTTACAGCCTATCCTTTTTGACTTCAATTTTTCCAAATTTTCCACAATGAGCAATTATTGCCTTTATAAAGAGGGAAAATAAAACAGAACGTTCTGGTTCTGTTTTATTTCAATCGTGTTGGATGTGAATAAGGGTGGCTGGTTTGGAAGAGCCTACCTTGGGTAGTTGATCTTCCTAGTATTGGGTGGGCCAAAAGTGCCTTCCGTTTTTTAAGTAAAAATAAAAGACACATTTTTCGTTTTCGCCAAGAACTACATTGAACAACGTATTCACCCTTTTCCACTACCTTATGCCATTTTTCAGGCAACTTCATAATCCCATCTTACCAAAACTTTTTATCTTTTTGAGCAAAGAACTGTGCCAGGTGCCTTTTACAGTCTTTCAGGGAACTGAATTTTTTTCCATTAAGAGAATTTTCTAAAGACCGAAATCAATGGAAATCCCTAGGCCCAATGTCTGGTGAATATGGTAGATGAATCAGAACTTCCCAGCCAAGCTGTAACAGTTTTTTTTTTTTTTGCCTGGTCATCAGAGAAACACGCAGTCTTGCGCTATCCTGATGGAAGATTATGTGTTTTCTGTTGACTAATCCGGACGCTTTTCGTCGAGTGCTGTTTTCAGTTGGTCTACTTGGGAGCAGTACTTGTTGGAATTAATTGTTTGGTTTTCCGGAAGAAGCTCATAAGAGAGGACTCCCTTCCAATCCCACTATAGACACAACACCACCTTCTTTGAATGCAAACTGGCCTTTGGTGTGGTTGGTCATGGTTCATTTTGCTTGCCCCACAATCTCTTCCGTTCCACATTGTTGTACCTATCCACTTTTCATCGCCCATCGCAATCGGTTTTAAAAATGGAACGTTTTTATTATGCTTCAGTAGAGAATCACGTGTGAAAATATGGTCAAGGTTTTTTTCGCTTAACTTATGTGGAATCCAAACATCAACGTGATGAACATAACCAATCAGGTGCAAACGATTTTCAGTGCTTGATTTGGAGATTTTGAGTATGTCGGCTATCTCCCGCGTGGTATAACATTGCTTGTTCTTAATTATTGTTTCGATTTGATCACCATCAACTTCAACTGGTCTACCTGACCGTGGAGCATCGTCCAGCGAGAGATCTCCAGCACGAAACTTCACAAACCACTTCTGACGCGTTCGATCAGTCACAGCACCTTGTCCATATACTGCACAAATCCTTTTTTGCAATTCGGTTGTGTGTGTGTGTGTGTGTGTGTTTTCCGGTTGTGTTTTTACCTTTCTTGAAATAATAGAGCATAATATGCCGAAAATGCTTTTTTCCTTCCATCTTCAATATTAAAATGGCTACACAAAAATTCACCAATTTTGATAAGTCTTTTTTTAAATGCACGCTGATATGACAGCTGTCACATACAGTCTAACGAAATTGTTTCGAATGAAGTTAAAGACCACTAAGTGCTGCTAGAGGCACCTTATGGAAAAAACCAAACGAACCTTTGGCCCACCCGGTACTTGCCCCAGGTCCCAGCTAATGACAGCTTATCAAGGGAGTGGTGAGGGGCCTGCCCCCTCTACTGGTTTCCCTGGTAACTAATGAGCCCACCTGAAGTCAGTTCCCCTATAACTGGTAATCTCTCTTTCCCCGAGGAAGTGAAGACGCCACCCTGTCCTGCCCTCGGTCCACTGCACACAGTGGGGTGTTGCTCCAGGATCTTGCTTCAGACGTGTAAGCTCCCCCATCCATTAAACCATCGATGTCTCTGTTGCTGACTCCGGGCTCTTCTGTCTTGAAGCTGGGCAAGCACAGGGCTTGTAGGCCTGCGGGGTGCAGCCCAACAGCTTCACATGTATTGACTCATTTGATGCTTCCAACAGCTTCGTGAAGGTAATGTTGTTTGTTATTATGCTCAAGTCGACAGATAAGGAAACCAAAGGAGTGGACAGGAAAGCAACTTGGCCAAGCACACCTGGTAAAATTACTACCTTTAATCTGTTTTACTAGAATATACTGAAAAGGAGTAAGCCAAAGAGAAAACCTTGAGGCACTCAAGAGGCTTTTCTTAAATACATTTATTAAGCTTTGAAACTTCAGTTTTCACCAAATGGGAGGATGAGTCTGTCCTGCTGGGCTTTAAAAATAGACATTCTTCTCCAGGAAGATGTCCATCCTAGCCCACATCTTTTCCCAGCATGGACCAGATCCATCCCAACTTGTCCTCACAAGTAATTATCCTTCCCCCAAATCACACAGCTAACTGTAATGTTCTCTACGAGGACCACCTTACCGGTGGGATGGATTCCACTCTAATGGCTGCGTCACCCATGTCGATGCATTGCAAATTTAATTCAAATGAGAGTTGAATCCATAGAAATATCTGACGTATGATGTCTTTCATCAGCCACAGTTTTACCTGATTCATCTGAGTCCTCAACTTCTGAATTAATTGAACTGACAGGCATCCAGCATTGATGCTGATCACAATCAGGAGCTTTTTTGTCTCCTCAAGTCCACCTGTCCTCTGTGGCTGCTTATCATCCCTGGCGGACACCTTGTCTTTCATGTAATCACATGACTCTTTCTTTCTTCAGAATCACTCATACCGTCAGTTCATCCCATCATTTTCTCAGCGCTCTTGTTTTGTATGATTCTACAGTAATCCTAAGCTACTCGTAGGTAGCACTGTGAATATTCTCATGACATTTTTTTGTTTTTCTCTTTTGCTTTTCTCTTTTTCTCTCTCATTTTTTTCTCATGACTTTTGAACTTAGTAGACACGATGAGGTTAAAATGTTCATAAAGAACCTCAGAAACAGGAGGAACCAACAGGACTGCACGTTGCCACCGATGCTATCTTTTGTTCTTGGACAAAATGAAGTTTTCATTTTAAAACTTTTGCTTTCATCACATCTGTAAAAATAGAGGCTTTAGTACATGCTACTCTCAATGTCTGTACAACCTAAACTGCCTTACAGGTGCAGAAATGGATCTTTCACCCATGAGCTGAGGAAGGATTTAGAGCTATCGAATGATAGCACAACCCTGCCTGGGATCATGCAGGCAGAGCTTGCACAAATCATAAATTAAGAAATGTGTATACACACGTATGTATATGCATTTGTATGTGTACATCAATATGTGTATACATATATATGTATGTATATGCATGCACATGTGTGTTTGTATGTATGCGTCTCTGGAAATTGAAGTCCCTAAATCAGTGCTGTCTAATCTAATGTGACCCAACATGGATTTTAAAATTTTCTAGAAGCCACACTTTAAAAAATAAGAAGGAACAGGAGAAATTCATTTGAATAGCCTTTTATTCAACCCAGTATATTTAAAACATTATAATTTCAGCATGCAATTAATATGAGCAAATTGTTAATAAGCTATCTTACATTCTTTTCTTTGTACCAAGCGTTCAAAATCTGATCTGTGGAAATTGAATCTGCGTTTAGATTTCATAAAATTTAGGGTTGAAAAAATAGATTCATATACCCAAGTTGTCCTGAACATGCTTAGAAGTTACCAATAATTGAATTGAATAGCAAGTTTTAAATTTTAAATTAATTAAAAATCCAGTTCCTCAGGAGGACCAGCTACATTTCAGGTGTTCAATTGCCATGTGTGTCTGGTGTGTTGGATGGCAAAGCTCTCATAATTCTATTGACGTCGAACTTAGAAAGGAAAGAGTCGTGTTGGAAAATAGATACTACCTGTAGCAGTCAGTGTGGCTGACAGAAAACCCAAAAACTACAGCGTCCCAGAAGCTAACACACAGAGCTTTAAGGAGAGAATAATCAACAGTGTAAAATGCTGCAAAAAGATCAGGAATGATGACTGAGGAAAACTCTTTAGACTTGTTTCCTATAAGCTGATTTTTGAAAGAAATGGTGCAGGCAGAAAGCAGCCTGCAGACAGTTGAGGGATTAGGTGGTGAAGAAATGAACGCACAAAGTGATGATTACTGTCTTTTTATTAGGGAAAACTGACGTTGGTAGTTTTTGGTAGATGATCACATAGAAAAATTGCCCGTTGGGGGGTGTATAGTTTCATGACTTTTAAGGCATGCATAGATTCATGTAATGACTACCACAGTCGGGATACAGAACAACTCCATCATTCCCCAAACTGACTCACACGACTGCTTTAGAATCGCACCCTCCCAGCACTGATCACTCCCCACACTGTAGTCTTGTCTTCTCAGGAACGTCTTACGGATGGAATCATACTGTGTGTTTTCATACTGGCTTTGTTCACTCAGCATAAGGCCTTTGAAATTCATCCACGTTTTTGCATCCTCAATAGTTCATTCTTTTTCGTTGCTGAGTAACATTCCACAGGTGAACGGACCACAGGGTTATCCATTGACCAGTTGCAGGGCATGTGGGTTGTTGCCAGTTTCTGGTGGTCGTGAAGAGAGCTGCTGTAAACATTTTTTTACCAGTTTTTTCTTCAATGAACACAAGTTTTCATTTCTCTAGGGCAAGGGTTTGCAAACTATGGCCTGTGTGTGGACTGGCTGCCTGTTTTTTCTTTTTTAATAAATTAATTTGTTTTTGGCTGAGTTGGGTCTTCGTTGCTGCGTGCGGGCTTTCTCTCGTTGCGGTGAGTGGGGGCTACTCTTCGTTGCGGTGCGCGGGCTTCTTATTGCAGTGGCTCCTCTTGTTGTGGAGCACGGGCTCTAGGCGCACGGGCTTCAGTAGTTGTGACACGCAGGCTCAGTAGCTGTGGCTCGTGGGCTCTAGAGCGCAGGCTCAGTAGTTGTGGCGCACGGGCTTAGTTGTTCCGCGGCATGTGGGATCTTCCCGGATCAGGGCTCGAACCCATGTCCCCTGCGTTGGCAGGCAGATTCTTAACCACTGCGTCACCAGGGAAGTCCCTGGCTGCCTGTTTTTGCAAATAAAAATTTTCTGCAATACGACCACGACCATTCGTTTATGCGGTGTCTTATGGCTGTTTTGTGCTGTGACAGAGTAGTTAGTTGTGACTGAGACCTATGTCCTATAAGCCTAAAATATTTACTCTCTGGCCCTTTAAGGAAAACTTTGTTTATAAGTCCTCTAAAGAAAGACTCAGGCCTCCAAGCCAGAGTCTCGCCCAAGCCTCTCACCTCCTTCGTGCCACCTCCTTGCCTTTCCAGCATCCACCTCTCCCACGCCCTCTTCTCTGTGTGCCTCAGTCTCCTGCCGGAAGAAATGGGTTGAGCCCCAAGGAGGCTGAGGAGGGATGGGGGAGGGCCTGGGGTGGGTTCTACCCACCGCCCACCCCAAGCCATAGGGGCTCTAGCCGGGGCCTAGGAGAGGAGGGCGCTGGCTCTGGGGGGTAGCTGCCCCTGTTACTGCTGATGCTGTCTTGCTATAGCCACCTGTCCCGTCCCCTCCCTCTTTCCCACTGCTGTCCACGGTGAGGAGGGAGGTGCAGTCCCCAGTCCCTACCCCGCAGGGCTGTGTTACTTGGTTTTTAAAAGACTGGTTGGGATAAAATCCTAAAGAAATAAAACTTCCAGTGGATTAAAAAAAAAAAGACTCAGGAGCGGGACTGTTAGGTCCTATAGTGGGTGTTATGTATAGCTTTATAAGAAGCTGCCAAGCTGACGGAGTGGCCATCTCAATGCTGCATTCCCATCAGAAGTACGTGAAAGATCTGGTTGCTCGGCACCCTTGTCATCACTCGGTATTGCCAGCATTTTTAAATTTAAGCCATTCTAAAAAGTGTGTAGCAGAATTTGTCATGGTTCTGTGTTAGCCCCTCACAGGTAATATTGCTGGACATTTTTTCATAGGCATATTTGCCAGCCATATATCTTGTTTGGTAAACTCTGTGTTTTACTTGTTGCCCATATTTTAATCCGGTTGTTTGTTGTGATGAAATAAAATCTACATTTTAAGGCAGGACAAGAAAATTTAAACATCAAGGTCTCTGTCTGTGTGCCCCGGGGTTTCCCCCTCCCTCCCTAATGAGCAGTGCGCATGTGCATTACACATTAACCAGACCTCCTCAGAGATGGGAGTGCCTGCTCCGAGGTAGAGAGCTGTCCTTTGTCCTTTCTTCTGAGCCAGCCATGTGACTTCTTAAAAGAATCCTGCTCTTTCCCAGCTCTGCAGGGGGTCATGGTGACTTGCACCTGGGCTGTGTATCCTCGGTGATATGCAAAATAAGTAAGTCACTTTGATTTACGATCCTTTGTCTTGAAAACTGTTTATGACTGTGCCTTCCACATCTAACAGGTAGAACAGTTCTCAGATCTTCCGAGAGCCCGGCTTCCCAGGTTGTAATCCTCAGTTTGGCTCGAATAAAATTCCTTTTTTTTCTTCTTACCTTGATTGTTAATTGAATTTTCATCAACAGTTGTCTCGCTGTTGAGTTTTGAGTGGACTTTATGTACCCTGACTGCAAGTCCTCTGTCAGACATGTAACTGGGAAACATTTTCTCCTAGTCTATAGTTTATTTCATTCTCTCCACAGTGTCTTCCACAAGGGAGACATTTTTTGATTTTGATAAAGTGTAGTTTATCAATTCTTTAGTTTTCTGAATCATGCTTTTGCTGTCACATCTAAGGACTTAGGACCCCTGGTCATGAAGGTTTTCTTCTATCTTACACTTTATATTTAGATGTATGACCCACTTTCAGTTAATTTTTTCACTAAGTGGAAGGTTTTTGTCAAGAGCCTTTTTGCCTATGGATGTCTAATTGCTATAGCAGTATCCTTTTCCATTAAATTGCTCTGGCCCCTTTATAGAAATCAAATGACCACGTTAGCATCTGTGTCTGGACTCTCCCTTTTGCTTCATTGATTTATGCGTCGAACTTTTCACAGATACCTCACTGTCTTGATCGCTGCCGCTTTATATACATCTTAAAATCAAGTAGTGTGATTCCTCCAACTTTACACTCTTTGTCAGAATTGTTATGTTCTAGTTCCTTTGCCTGTCCACATCCATTCTACAGTCACATTTTCTGTATCTATAAAATATTCTGCAGGAACTTGATTGTAGACGTGTTCAATCTGTAGACTAGGGCAGAGAGAATCACCATCTCTACCATGTCTTCCAGTCCACTGCATGGACCAGTTATTCAAGGTCTTCAGTTTCATCAGTGTTTTGCGGTTTTAAGTATACACATCCTGACATGTTTTGTTAGGTTATAGCTATTTCATTTTTCATAGAGCTGATGTAAATGTTATTTTTTAGATATTAGCTTACAATTGTACATTGCTCATATAGAGAAATACAATTGATTTTTGTCACTTGACCTTGTATCCTGTGACATTGTTAAAACCCGCCTATTAATTCAAGGAGTTTTTAAACATTTCTTTGTAGGTTACTTGGGATTTTACACAGACAGTCATGTTATCCGATCTGTATGCCTTTTGTTTCTTTCTCTCGCCTTACAGCATGGTCTAGGAATTTTAGTAGAAGTTTGAGTGAGACAGGTGAGCGAGGACATTTTTCCTTGTTTCCAGTCTTAAGGAGAAAGACTTTCACCAATAAGTACAATGTTAGCTATAGGTTTTTTGTAGATGCCTTTATCAACTTAAGGAGATTTCCTTTTATTCCTGGTTTGCTGACAGTCTTTATCATGAATGGACATTGATATATGTCGAATGCTTTGTCTGTATTAGTTGATACGATCATGTAATGTTTTAAGTTGTTAATCTGATTACATTGGATTTTAGAATGTTAGGCCTTCCTTGAATTCCCAGGATATACCCCACACGGTGGTGTCGTGTTTTGCTTGTTTCTTTTTTTTTTAAAGATAGAGAGGGACTTCCCTGGTGGCGCAGTGGTTAAGAGTCCGCCTGCCAATGCAGGGGATGCAGGTTTGGTCCCTGGTCCGGGAGGATCCCACATACCGCGGAGCAACTAAGCCCATGCGCCACAACTACTGAGCCTGTGCTCTAGAGCCTGCGTGCCCCAACTACTGAGCCCGCGTGCCACAACTACTGAAGCCTGTGCGCCTAGAGCCCGTGCTCCACAACAAGAGAAGCCACTGCAGTGAGAAGCCCGTGCACTGCAACAAAGAGTAGCCCCAGCTCGCTGCAACTAGAGAAAGCCCGCGTGCAGCAACGAAGACCCAACGCAGCCAAAAGTAAATTAATTAATTAAGAAAAAAAAAGGTAGAGAGAGAGAGAACATTTTATTCTTTCCATAATGAGCAGCAGCAGTCGATTAAGCTTCACATTCTGGGTCGGACTTTTAAGTATGATTTGTTTTTCGTAATGTATTTTATTTTTAAAAAAGGAAACACAGGGGCTTCCCTGGTGGCGCAGTGGTTGAGAGTCTGCCTGCCGAGGCAGGGGACACGGGTTCGTGCCCCGGTCCGGGAAGATCCCACATGCCGCAGAGTGGCTGGACCCGTGAGCCATGGCCGCTGAGCCTGCGCGTCCGGAGCCTGTGCTCCGCAACGGGAGAGGCCACAACAGTGAGAGGCCCGCGTACCACAAAAAAAAAAAAAAAAAAAAAAAAAAAAAAAAGAAAAGCCTTTAAAAGTTAGCTGTTAACAGTCCATAAGTTAGATTGTATGTTTTTGGGTTTTTTAATATTTTATTTTATATTGGAGCGTAGTTGATTAACAATGTCGAGCCAGCTTCTGGTGTACAGCAAAGTGATTCAGTTCTACATATACACATATCTATTCTTTTTCAAATTCTTTTCCCATTTAGGTTATTACAGAATATTGAGCAGTATTTCCTGTGCTATACAGTCGGTCCTTGTTGGTTATCTATTTTATAATTTTTTATTTTTTGATATTGCTTTTTTTAAGTTATTTATTTTATATTTTGGCTGCATTGGGTCTTTGTTGCTGAGCGTGGTCTTTCTCTAGTTGCGGCGAGTGGGGGCTACTTTTCGTTGCGGTGCGTGGGCTTCTCTTGTTGCGGAGCACGGGCTCTAGGCGTGCGGACTTCAGTAGTTGTGGCGCACGGGTTCAGTAGTTGCGGCTTGCGGGCTCTAGAGCGCAGGCTCAGTAGCTGTGGCGCACGGGCTTAGTTGCTCCGTGGCTTGTTTCTTTATCGTGGTAAAATACACAGAACATCAAATTTACCATTTTAACGATGTTTTAGTGTATAAGTCAATGGCATTAAATACATTCACAGTGTTGTACAGCCATCACCACTATCCATCTCCTAAAGTTTTTTAATCATTCCAAACAGAAACGCTGTACCCATTAAACAGTAACTCCCCATCCCCCCATCCCCATCCCCTGGTACCCTCTACTCTGTCTCTAATGAATTTGCCTATTCTAGGAACCTCATAGAATGGGAATCATACATTATTCGTCCTTTTGTGCCTGGCTTATTTAACTTAGCCTTATGTTTTTTCCAGTTTCATCTATGGTACAGCATTTTACAGAATTTCATGACTTTTCATGGATGGGTTTGTATTAACCTTTTATATACTACTCAATTCAATTTGCTAATTTTTCTTGAGGATTTTGCATTTAAGTTCATGAGGGAGATGGACATTTTCTAATTTCCCTCGACTTTCTCTCTTTGATCCATCGATTATTTAGAAGTCTGTTGTTTAACCTCCAAGTGTTTAGAGATTCTCTTGCTATGTTGGTCTTATCGACTCCTGGTCTACTTGCACTAAGATCAGAGGACTAACTTTACATGATTTTAGTTACTGTTTTTAAATGGATAAGGTTTGTTTTATGACCCAAGATATAGTCTACCTTGGTGAATCTACCACGTGCACTTTAAAAGGATGGATATTCTGCTGTTGATGGGTGGAGTGTTCCACAAATGTCTATTAGATCCACTGGGTTGATGGTCCTGTTCGGTCTGTGTCACTACTGATTTTCTGTCTCCTAATTATGTCAGTTACTGAGGGAGGAGTATTGAAGTCTTCAGCTATAATTTTGGATTTGTCTATCCCTCCCTTTAGTTCTGTCAGTTTTTGCTTCATGAATTTTGAAGCTCTGGTGTTAGATGCAAACACATTTAGGAGAGTTGTGTCTTCTTGGTGAATTGACCCTTTATTATTGTGTGATGTCCTTCTTTATCCCCGATGATCTTCTTTGCTCTGAAATCTACTTTGTCTGATACTAATATGGCCACTCTAGCTCTTTTGGTTAAAGTTTCTATATTTCTTTTTCATCCCTTTGCTTCTGATGTATGTACGCCATTATAAAATGACAAGAAAAGCTAAAGCTAGTTTCTTGTTCAACATACAGTTAGGTATTGTTTATCCACTCTGACAGTGTCTTTTGTTACGTTTGGTTCATTTATATTTAACATAATTATTGATGTTTAGATCTATGTCTCCTGTTTTATTATTTGGATTCTGTTTATTCCATTTTTAATTCCTCTGTTTACTCTTTTCTGCCTTCTTTTTGGTTATTTGAGTACTTTGTATAATAATATTCTCATTCCGTTTTTTTTTTTTTTTTTTTTTTTTTTGCTGTACGCGGGCCTCTCACTGCTGTGGCCTCTCCCGTCGCGGAGCACAGGCTCCGGACGCGCAGGCTCAGCGGCCACGGCTCACGGGCCCAGCCGCTCCGCGGCACGTGGGATCCTCCCGGACCGGGGCACGAACCCGTGTCCCCCGCATCGGCAGGCGGACTCTCAACCACTGCGCCACCAGGGAAGCCCCCTCATTCCGTTTTGATTTATCTATTTTTTTGAATATATCTCTTTGTATAGTTGTTTTTTAAATGGTGGCTCTAGGGCTTCCAATATAGATAATTATTCACAGAGTACTCCGAACGAATACTTCGCCATTTCAGGTAGAATGCAGAAACCTTATGGCCATATAGATAGCTTTACCTTCCCCCCTTCATGTTGTAGATGTCTTATACTACACGTACATGAACTGTAAATGCCACTGAGCAGTGTTATAATTTTCCCTTTGCCATCAAATACATTTTAAAAATAGAGGACAGATCCGCTAGACAGAGATCACCAAGGAAAGAGAAGACTTTAACAATACCCGAAACAAACTAGACCTAAACGACATCTACTGACAACTCCACCCAACAACAGCAGAAAACACGTGACTCTCAAGTGCACATGGAACACTCTCCAGCATAGACCATATGCTAAGGCATAAGATGAACCTCAATAAGTGCAAAAAAATGGAAATGATACATACGAAGTATGTTTTCCCACAACAATGGGATGAAATTAGAAATCAACTACAGAGCGGAATTTGAGAAATTTACAGATATGTCCAAATTAACAGCATACTTCTAAATAACCAATGAGTCAAGACATCACAAGGGAAATTAGAAAATACCTTGAGATGAATGAAAATGAAGAGGCAACATGGTCTGTCGTAGCACTGTATGTGTCCCAGGGCCAGTTGGGGGCCGTGGGCGCTGCTGCTTCTGAGCTCTAGAAGTTCTGATAGCTTTGTGGAATGCTGGAAGTTGCTCAGGGTGGAACGTGCTTTGCCAAGTACCCAGCAATCGCCGAGCTCCTCCTGTGAGTGGCAAGGGTACAAGGACAAAACGAGTCCTTCCGTTGGGAGCCATCCTTCTGGCAGGAACACAAACCAGTACATACAAGTGCTCAAAACAGCTACTGAATCAGAGGTGTGAGAGCAGAGGATTTGGGGAGCAAAGGACAGTGACTAGTTTTGCTTGAGGAAGTCAGGAAAGGTTTAAAAAACGGGGTGAATTTGATGTGAGTCTCAAAAGTGAGGAGGGTATATGGATCTCAGGAGGGCAGGTGAAGGTCTGGGAAAGACAGTCCTGGGTGATGGGCATGGCCATTGGGAGAAAACAGACTCAGCAATAGGTTGGGACCTGCTTGTTCGGTGAGCCTATGAGGCTGGTAAACAAGGGGAGTAGAGTGATGGCTGCTTGGAGGTCAGAGCAGAGTGAGGAAAGCGTGGAGCCAGCCAGGGCGCCAGCTGGGAGGAAGAAGGGCTCTGGGACCTTCTGCAGCTGAATGGCTGGACTTTGGGGTCCTTAGCTGTGGGGATGGGAGGGGTGGGGGAGGGGAGAACAGACGGCAACTCGACCTTAGCCTGGGAGCCTGGAGAGATGGTGATGCCACTAAGGGCAGTGGGAAAATGGAGGAAATGGGAACTGGAAGAGGGCCAGGGCCCCTGCTCCCAGGCCGGGCTAGTGGGTATTTATTCTCCTTTCAAGATCCAGCTCCAGGAGACCCTCCCCCGCCACCTGCGGGGTGCTGCCCGTGTGATCTTGCAGAACCTTATGCTTCCCCCCATGCTGTGCTGTGATCGCCCGTCTCTCTTTCTTGGGCAGGAGGAAGCCAAGGCCTGCACCTGCCCAGGGGACGACACGGCGTGCAGGACTCAGGGCAGACATTTGAGGGGGGGAGGAGGGAACGATAGAGCCCCAAGAGCACGGGGCAGCTGAAGGGTGTGAAGATAAGGAACTGAAGCAGCTCAGAATTCAGGGTGAACGGTGGGAAGACTCCACCAGCAGCCTACATGGTTCTCAGATTTGCCTTATGTACAGCAATCAGCCCATTTGCTTTTATGCGTATACATGAATGTTTCTGTGATCTACTCAAGAAGCCTTGAATTTTCCACACACACAGACATCCACCAAGTAACAGGGTAGAAATGTGCATGAGCTCGGAAGCAGAGGAACCACCTGGGTTCGGGTTCTGGACACGCCACGTCTTGCCGCGCAAGCTCAAAGGGCCTCCTTGACTTCACAGCCCTGGGGGACTGTCAGGATTAAATAACACCGTGTTACCTACAAGGTGGCTGCCCTGTGAATGCACAGAGTCTGATTGACATTTTTACATGGTTTTAGATATCGTACCACTTGAACTGTTTTCCAGAAAAAAACTACATACAAGTAAAAGTTTAAAATGGCTTTAAAAGAAAAAAACGTGGAACTCTTTTTAAAATTGAAGTGTAACTGACCTATAACATCAAGTTAGTTTCAGGTGTACAACATAATGATTCCATATTTGTACACATTGCAAAATGATCACAACGTCTAGTTAACATCTGTCACCATGCAGTTTTCTTTTCCCGGAATTTTTAAAAAATTAATTTATGTTATTTTATTTATTTTTGGCTGCATTGGGTCTTCGTTGCTGTGCGCAGGTTTTCTCTAGTTGCGGTGAGCGGGCCTCTCATTGCGGTGGCTTCCCTTATTGCGGAGCATGGACTCTAGGTGCGCGGGCTTCCGTAGTTGCAGCGTGCGGGCTCAGTAGTTGTGGCTCACAGGCTCCAGAGTGCAGGCTCAGTAGTTGTGGCGCACGGGCTTAGTTGCTCCGCGGCATGTGGGATCTTCCCGGACCAGGACTCGAACCCGTGTCCCCTGCATTGGCAGGCGGATTCTTAACCACTGCGCCACCAGGGAAGCCCATGATGAGAACTTTTAAGATCTATTCTTTTAGCAACTTTCAAACGTGCAACTCAGTATTAATAACTATAGTCACCATGCTGCCCCTATGAACTGTTTATTTTATAACTGGAAGCTTGTATCTCTTGACCCTCTTCACCCATTTTGCCCACCTCCACCCTCCCACCCCGCCTCTGACAACCACCTATCTGTTCTTGTTTTTTTTTTATGATTCTTGCTTTATGATTACTGGGGTTTTTAAAAAATGATTCCACATATAAGTGAGATCATACAGTATTCGTCTTTCTCTGACTTATTTCACTTAGCTTAGTCGTCCTATCCACGTTGTCATAAATGGCAAGATTCCCGCCTCATTTCGGGCTGAATAATATTCCACTGTTATATAGACCACATTTTTTCATTCATTCATCCGTCGATGGACGCTTAGGTTGTTTCCAAAACAGCTTTCTTAAGCACTAGTCCTATACCCTCATGGTTCCACGTCTCAAAGCCATTCAAGTTAAGCAAAACACGACAGTTATTTTTAACAATCATGAACATTTATTAAGCACCAAGAGTATACTGCCCTGGTTGCTATATAAAAACACAATTATTGAAATAGTGTCCCTGCCACTGAGCTTACAATCTAAAATGAAATACAATAACAATGCTGTAAGCCGACCTCAAAATTTCCTTAATTTAGAAACTGCTCTTTTGGCAAATAAACGAGGCAAAATGATCTACCATCAGTTACAATGTTAATGAGGCTTTGAACGTGATCCAAAGGACGTTTGACTTGTATCCAAACGTTTTCCCAATCATCTTAGGCTTGATAAGAAAAAGACCACCTAGAAGTGGTAAACGGTGAATTATTTCAAACGGCCTTGTAGGATTTTAAGCCAAGATTCGCTCACTAGCCTGAGTTTCTCTCCGGCCAGAGGAAGCCATGCGAAACACCGTGAAGTAAGCAAGTCCGTCCTCTCGTCCACTGACAACTGTTCAGCCCTTCCTCCCCACCACGAGTGAGGGCTCTGTGTCCCCTACAGCGGAGAAGGTGTGTGTCTGGATAAAACACCCCACAGCCTTGGAGGCTTAATGAGGCAGACTTGCAGGAAATACGAACTCGTATTTTATGAGAGGGGTGAGCAGCGGGACCTCTGCTACAGGAGAGACGTGAACCGAGCAGCAGTTCAGCCCATGCCTCTTCCCAGTGATTAGAAACACAGGCAAATGGGTGCCTTCTGCTCCGAATTTCTGGTGGGAGAGCATTTAGGAATTTGGCATCGAGACCCCCAGGCTGAAAACCCCGCACTATTCTGCCTGCATCCACAGTATAGTTTTTAATAAATACTTTGAAGATTTTTGTTGCTGGTCGTATATTAGCTGACAAAGGCACGCTGAAGGGATTCTGATTCTTGCTGTCAAATGCAAAGACAGTTTCAGACTTCTAAGCACAGTCTTAAACTATATATTGATTATCTTCAATCACTGATAATTCTTTGAACTCTAAAAGAACACTAAAAAATAAAGCAATTGGTTATAAATTAACTGAAATACAGTTTACTCTGTAAAGTGCATGCACAAATGTTTAAAAAATACATGCATACAAATATTTTAATGGCAGACTGGTAGCATCCTGAGATTTTTTTTTTTAAATGGTAAAACAGTATTTCAGCAATTTTTGGAAAAACCAATAATTTTCCCCTAAGTCCACCTTGGCAATTTTCTTTTACATGATAACATAGCAGCAGCAACATTTAAAAAATGTTCACAAAATTTGCTTTGCATACAAGTTTATCAGGAAAGACTGGTCCAGAAACTTCAGGATAAAACGTTTTACAAAGTAGAGTAATTCACCACTTTTGACCTAAAATTGATACTTAAACATTCCTCTTGCAATTTAAAAGTGTCATTTATGCCTCCTACTTATAGGAAATAAAATCTAATTATGAGATTTGTAATGAAAAATTTGAAACACACATCAACATCCTTCTCTTCTAGTAAGATTACAGAAATTAATTTCAATGTTTCCCCAAAAAGTGAAAAAAAGTTTAACATATAATCATGGCTGTGGTAAATGAATTTGAGTTTACAAATCTCAGTCAGTGCACTTGTTTTTAGTTTGTAAGGTGTGAAACAGCTAGAATTCCTGATTAATGTATGTACTTTTCTAAGGCAAGGCAAGTTCATTTATGTATAAAGCATAGATATTAGCTGGTTATAAAGGCAATAAGAGCAACACATATACATTCACTTTTTTTTAAAGTGATACATTCCAAACTACATAACATTTAATTTCAGGTCCTATTCTAAGACTACATCTTTGACCTTAACCTTAGAAGCATAATTGCTGTAATACATTAAAAAATACTTCATTTCCCCAATATTGTAAAGTATGCTGCATTTTCAGATACCTAGTATATAAATTGTTTCGCACAAAATTTAAAAAGGAATACTATCAGCTCTAACTACTGTGTGAAGAAGTTCACAAGGAGAACAAAATGTAGAACTAAGCACAGTAATTAAGGCGTTTATAGCCCTAACAACCAAACCCCAAATCACGTAGTTCTGAATATACTTGCTTCTTATCTTAGTGATGTGTGTGTTCACTTGCCACTAGTTTGATAAATGCACTAAGATTCCGTAAGGTCTGTTTTTCCTGGTTGGTTGTTTTTCTTTCTTATATCCTCCCAAACTGCAGATGCAATTAATTTGCTTTTGAATACAAAGTAAAATAGTGTTTTTATTTTTATCTGAGTCACGTAAAAGCTGACTCCTTACTTTCATTTTTAAAAGTTATATTTAACTTTTTGGACCTCAATTAAAATTTAACACTTAACCGTGTTTCTTTTGCTATTAAGTACAGTTGCCATTTCAAAGTGATAAGGGTTACTAACAAAGGCAAATTTTGATCTCATCCATGTTTTAAATATGATTACGCAAACTTTTTTTAATGAGAAAAAGGAGATGAAGAAAACCATTCAATAGGTCTTCTTCACTCTCAACTCTTTTACGATACAGCTTTAAGGAAGGGTGTATTAGGTCAAGCAATGTTGTCATCTCTTATCTTTGCAGAGAAGAGAAAAAATAAGATGAAGTTATTTCCTTCCTAAGGTCTCAGCTAGCTTCTTAAGTCTTTTTTTCAGCTCCAACGGAAATTTCTCATAGCACTTCTTACAGACTGGCTTCATGTCAAACTCCACAAACTTATTCCTAAAGATAACAATAATAATAATAAAAAAGAAATCAGTGGAAACGTCAACATTTGTATACAGACAGACAACGTGCAGTAATTTTACTGAAGTAAATGAAGACACTCGCGTATTACATCTATATTCATATTAGCAAAAAACTATGATTCTAATCTCAACTCTAATCATTACGGTAAACATAAAAAATTCACAATATCATTTGAAGGAAGTTGCCCTTGTAAATTGATCTTGTACATCTATCTAATACAGAATGGATGTTATCGATACATTTTAGTCTGTGCTAAGTATACAGGGAATATAATGTAAATAAAATTCAGATAATTAAAGTCAATCACATTTTAAAGTACCACGAGAGCACTTTAAAGAACAGTCATTCAAAGCAAAGAACTGTATTTCTGTAATTTGAACGATCCTCTCTTTACTGAAGGCAAAATCATCTTACTTAGTATTTTACTAAGTAAGAAAAAATCTAACATAATATATAGGTTATTTTGGTTGGCTGTCTGACAGAAAGCTTTAAATCTCTCTTCAAGAGCACAAGTGGACCACGTGGTCACATCTGTGACCTGTGGTCTGTGGTCACATCTGTGAATGGCGTATGTACGGAGAACTCAACTCTTTTTAAAAAGCCAGGGCAATACACACTCTCAATTCACTTGTAAAACAACTGTGGACAGACGGCCTCCTAGCTATGGGTGATACATCTCCAGCTGACAGTTATGAGCGCTTATCACCATTGAAATCATGGGTCCTTAACTGTGAATGGAGCAAATGCAGAATTTACAACTTGCTCATTTTCTGTGAAATTTGGGACAGGTCCGGTGATACGCTGTCAGTTGTGACATATTATTATATCTGCTGATATAATTTTAAAGAACAACATTAATGACAAAGTTAATTCCTGACCACACATTTAAAGTGAAAAATCTTTTATTTTAAAGCACCACATGGGAATTATTTTTACTGTTTTTCAGAGATCCTAATGCTGACAGTTATTCACATGATGTTACATTTCAACTAGCAATTTGATTTAAATACTACCATTGAGTTAAAAGTTCTCCCAAAGTCTTCTTAGAACAAAAGCTATTAAAACCGCCATGTTTTTGATGAAAGAAATAAATTATCCCTGCTCCCAGAGATAATGCTAAACAAACCTTACGTTGTTTTAATCTTATATCTGAATTTTAATTCCTCTTTGATTTTAAACAATAAAAAAACTTTTAGAGCTCAGAACACAATGGTACTGTGAAGGAGCTGGGACAGTCATGCTAGCAATTTAAGAGGATTTCCAAGATTGAAATATTTCCCATAAAAATCAGGGATACAATTGAGTCTGAAAACATCAGGAAAATGAGTTCATAACCAGCAGCATGTGGGCAGTGAATGAAAGCGCATATACACACACCAGAGATGCCGTATCTTATTATGTACCTTAGAGGGTCTCTGCTTAGACGGGAAACATGCTGAGAGGATTCAGTTTAGTACAGAACTTAGAACATGCAACACTGGAATTGATCAAATTATATTATTTTAGGCAAAGAAACCAAAAACCAGGATTTTAAAAGCTGCAATTATCAGACAAGAATACTTTGAAACTTTTCCAGTATCTATCAGGAGATTAGAATTCTTCCCTTTGAATCCACTGGAAAAAGAAAAAAGAAATCTATACCATATTGTGATTAAAAGAACGAGCTGAGAGAGTCTACAGGTTCAGGGACAAAAGTGAAGTACAAGCCAGTGTTAAGTGTGAACCCTTCTCAAGGTGTGGAACTTTAATAATTAGGCAGAAGGACCAGCTCTACATGGGACAAATGCTTCTATTTCAACCTCTCGTGGCTACAGATACATGCCCGAAAGTAACGAAAAACGCAAGAGACAAAAACAGAATGAAAACATATTCTAAAGGACTAACCAAAGGAGAAAGCAGTGAAAGTGCTGACAGAGAGATAGAAAAGTTTACAAACAGACTGGCTTTTTCTTTTTCTGCTTGTCCTTATCCTTTGCTTCTCTCTCCCGTTTGGCAAGTCGCCTCTTAAATTCTTCTGGCATTTTCTCATAACAGTGTTTGCAGACTGGTTTTAGATCAATTTCAACAAACTTATCCCTTTGCGCAGGACAGAGAAGGAACAGGAGAAAACAGGGAACAATTAAAGGAAGAAGCTTTGCTCTTAGAAGGCCTGAACAGAAAGAAGAAATAAAGCATCAGATCATTCTTTTTAAACTCTGTTAACAACGTCCCCTAAGCGCTCGTCGCGGGGCTCGCGGGAGCCGAGGGCAGACTTACTTGAGCGTTAACTTGGCGCTGCAGGTGGAGCAGGAGAAGCAGTGCACGCACCAGGCCTTGTTGAGGGCGGAGACCACTAGGGGACAGGAGGGGGACATCACTCACCACACCCACCCGTCCCCTCCCGGGGTGGGTGCCCTCCTCAAGGGCTTTTCTCACCAAAGAGCCACACACGGCACTAAAAATCTCAGTGCCATTAACTGACGTTCACAGGATCAGTCGACGTTATTCATTAATTTATCTCATCACGTTGTCAGAACACACAACCCCAGCTCTGCATTTGTCTCCCACGACGGTAGGCTTCCCCTTAGGGAAGATCACCGTTGCCTTTTCAACCCGTGTTGGTGGTTAATGTTTTCTTCTCCCGTGAGGCATCCGAACGGCAGGTACCAGATCTGCACGCCGACGCCCCCCAGCCCCGCCCCAACTGACAAGCTGTGACTGCGCGCCCGGCTTTCCTAGCACAGCAGGTAATTAAAACAAAGTCCAGACGCTGACTCACCGGCCTGCAGGAGCCTGTCTTCCAAGCCAACGCTAGGGCAAGAGCTTCCCTCCCCTGGCAGCTGCCTCCCGTGGGCGGGGGTAAGATTTATTCCCAAAGGCACTAGAGATCACTTTCCTGAACCCACCCCCTCGTGAAGGGCACACGGGCAGTGTTTCAGAAAGCATTTGCCGAGTTAGGCTCTCTGCTCAGAGGCTGCAGCAGGAATGTTTGCAACTTCGCCAGGAAGCTTCTGGCAGAACTTGCTGCGCCTGTTGGCAAACACAGCTGCTTCCTTCCCGTCCACATCAATCAGGGACGAGGGGGCGGGCCCTGGAAACACCTAGAGATAACTGCCAGGGTGCAGGGGACCCTTCCTAAGTGCTCCCAAGAAACACGCCCTGCAGCTTTTGGAAGGAGGGACTGCAAAGAGAAGAGGCCTTGGGGTCAGCCGCTCCTATGACCCTACGGCACTGGCCTAAAGTATCACCATAAATGAGCAGCAAGCCCACCTCTTAGGAGTTAGCATCTCCCTGCTGGAGAACACTTAGGAAAAGTAACCGATAACGATCGCATTCCAAACAACCTTTTTCAATCTTCACATGACCCAAGGGTTTTTGTGTCAAAATGGTGCCCTACAGGTTAAAACCGCTGCAGGTACTTACCATCACCTTCTATAACACGGTTGCAGTGGAAACAAACATCACCGAATAGCTGAAAATGGAAAAAAAAAAAAAAAAAAAGTAAAGATGTGTTACAACTAAGTATCAGAACACCAAACACTTAATATAAATAATTTCAGTTCTCTGTACAACTTAAAAACAAATAGCTGGCTACCTAAACCCAGAATCTGCCATTACTAGAGAGAGAATCAGCAAAAGTTCACTGACTAGTGTTTACTTCCTACAATGAAAAGAATTTACTCTTCATCATGATCAAAAACAAAGGCTCTGGAAATGTTCTGGATTTCAGGAAGCTAAAGGAGCATGAAAACCCTACACTGGGTCTGGTACTGGAGCGGAAAAAAGGCCAGAAGGACTTTACTGGGTCAGGTGACAGAACTGGAATGGACAGATTGAAGTCATCAATACAGATAACCATGGTTACATAAGAGATTCCCGTATTCTTGGGAAGTGTACACTCCAGTATTTAGGGGTAAAGGACCATGAGGAACTCATCATCAAATGCTTCAGAAAAAATACGCGTGTGTTTATATGTGTACAGAAACTTGTATATAAGGAAACGTGCATTCACGTAAGTGTCGTCTTCATAGAGAGGGCAGGACACACACATGCTGAAGCAGATAGTAAACCTGAGTAAAACAGGTATTTTCTTTGTATTTTTTTATTTTACAACCTTTCTGCGAGCCTGAAATGATTTTCCAAATGAAACGTTAAAAAGCAATCGCTGGAGCCCAACGTACATTTTCTCAGAGCTCTCCCTGTGCTTAAGTATTGAGAGGCTCAGGCTCACACACGTGTGCGTAGCAGTCCACGAGCCCCGTCACTACCTGGTTGTAGTGGGTTTCACAGTACGCCAGGCCCTTCCTCTCGTAATGGCGATGTCCGAGAAACGGTTTCTCACACTTGGCACAAACAAAATGCTGAAAGAAATTGCGTTAGGTCATACTTGGATTGCCGTGTTTTATTTACACAGTGAAGCAAAACCCCAAAGCTGAAGTAGCTCAGAGGAGATCCGTGACAGCCTGGGGTGCTTATGTCATTTGGGCCACAGGTGACCCTGTAGTGCATCCGGAGGCCTAGACTCGACAGCACAGAGTGAGGACAGAGGTGAACGTGGGGACGCGTCTCTGGGCTGGACCAGGACACCTCCTGCCTCAAGGATCTAGGAACCGAGAGCACTGCTTGCCTCGCCACCTGGAGGCCACAGAGCCGTGGAGAATCTGTGTTCTTAGTCTTCCACGAGGTCCACACGTGCCCCTCAGCATCTCCCAGCCTTGCCGGCGCACCTGAGCCTCGGGCGTGCGAGGGCCCCGGTCACGGAACTCACCTCCACGTGCCACTGCTTGCCCATGGCGTTCACCACGCGCCCTTCGATGGGCCGGCGGCAGGCGCCACAGATGGGGACCCCCATCTTGTCGTGGCACGGCAAGCAGTACAGCTCCCCCTTCAGCTCCCGGGCGTCGGCGGTCAGCTCCTTCCTGCGCACGAGAAAGGGACCCGCTGAGCAGCACGGCGGCGAGGCGGGTAGGCAGCCGGTGCCCGGTGCAGCCCCTGTGCCTCCGGGGTTCCGAAGAGAACCCGCACGCCCCCTGTAGCTGCTTTACTCCCCCTCGGAGGTGGTCAGAGTAGTCTGATCAAGACGCTTGAACAGGCTTCAGATTTGTATCCAAACATCCGCCTCGGGCGGTGCTGACAAGCCGGACACACACCACCGCGCCGGCCACAGCTACCGTCCCGTCTGCCGTCACTTTAGAGTCCCTCGTCTTCCTTAAAACGCTGGGGAGGAGTATCCCAGGCGTGAGGACAGACCCGCCGATGTTATCTTCCCCAAATAACCGAGGAGTTTGGAGACTAGCTCCACTTACTGACGCTCACTAGCAAGCTGCTAAGAGTAGTCTTAGGTGAACAGAAAACACACAGACGGAATGCTCAGACCGGCCCTCCTCCATATGCTTACGTTCACTACTATTTTCAGTCTCCTGAGTCAATAAACAGAGATGGCCCCAAATCAAGATGAATTTCATCGGGTTTAAACGATTCTTTAGAAGTGCTCATGAACAATGAACCGAGGGAGGACAGGCAAGAGAACGAGATAAGGTAGAAACTGAACTCCCAAAAGAAGCTGTCTGTCAGCCTTCACCCCAGCTCTCCACTCCCTACCGTAACTTAGCACGGATGGTCACGCCGACTAAAGTATCTTTTCCATTAAGTTCTTGTATTAGATGGCAGATTCCGAAGCTCACAGCCTAACAATTTATCGTGAGCTTTTGAGGAAAAAAAAAAATTCCCTTTAGGTGTAAATACAGCAAAAGTAACAAATGTAACTTAAGATAACACTCTAATGTCACACCCTGTTATGCACGTACCAAGATGAGACCTTTTTAAGTTTTTTGTTTGTGGGGGGATCCTGGACTGGAAGAACATAGTTATGAAAAACAGTTGTGGGAATCATTAGGGATATTTTAATACGAGCTGACTATTTAAAGGTATGTGTATACGTTCATGTGTACACGTACACACACACATGTGGCAACATGTTGCCTGGTGAAACTGAATGAACGGTATGGCGGGTCTCTATGCATTAGTCTCCTGCCTCTTCTACAGTTTTAACGTTTTCCAGATTAAAAGTTGAAGGAAACCGATTTGGGTGCCAGACTAACAGAAAGACTATAGATCAGCGTGATCACTGGTTCCCTCTATTTGTACAATGAAAAGGAAGACACCGCGGTACCCGCAGTTGGCACAGTTGAAGTGGTCTGGATGGTAGGGGTCGTTCTTGAATATCAGAGGCTGCTCGTCAATGATGGCGTGACACTTCTGGCAGATGTATTTCCCAAGGCCTCGGGCCTTCTCTCGGTTATGGCAGGGGCGACACAGATGTCTAAACAGAGCCAAAACTGTTTTAGAAACTTAAATTTAAGATCTAAGGTTCTTCCTAATAATTAAAAAAAAAAGATTCCCATATCTACGAAAAGAAATTAAAGAAACCATTTCTTTAAACATCACCGCTGGGCTTAAGAGAGCAGAACCGAGCCCCGACTTTTCACACGGAGAGTTATTTATCCCTCCCAGAGGACCAGACTGATGGCTGAGAAACTCCCTGCGGTAGCCTCTCCCGCAGACCCCGGGCCCCACGCCCCAACTGCGTGTCCGAGGCCCCAGGGAGCACGCGTGACCGCAGAGCGTCACTCTGCCCACCCGTGCCCGACGGGTGACAGGGTGCCCTGCTCCTACCTCCCGGCGCTCTTGACAAACCCGATGTCTGCCAGGACCCCCTGGCAGAGGTCACAGCGGAAACACTCGGGGTGCCAGCTGTTGTTCATGGCTTTGATCACACGGCCGATGATGAATTCCCCTGCGGAGAGGAGCACACGGGCTGCAGCGCAGCTTCCCCGCCCTCAGCCGCCGGCAGAACACCTGCCCCTTTCCCCACGTGTGCGGCTCCCGCACAAAGCGCTACGTTAGAAAAGTGCTTCCGTGTCATCTGAGTCCTTGTTTTGGGTTCTGTAGCTGCCACACTTTCAGGCTGTCTATCACATCTCTGAATCGGCTTTTCCAGAGGAGGTACTGGGCTCTCCCTCTCCCGAAGGTCTTTTTGGTTTTTTCTGGTCATGGACACAGAAAACAGAAATCCACCGCACGTTTTCTCGTACCGCATACTTAATTTCTTCCTTCATTCAACCTTGTCAGCATGCGACTCGGTGCCCCCAGTCTCTCCTGCTCTGTGACACGCAGGCCACCCCTGCGCGTCTCAAGGTCCCCGCTGAGGCCGCCCGGGCCGCGCTGACAGGGAAGAAAGGAATCCTACGGGGCATCGAACAGAAGTTCGGTGAGTCCTGGGCTTACCTTCACCCTACAGTAGGCCCTGAGAAGCGTCATTAACATTACTGACGGGAAGAGGGCTGACAAAACACCGCACCTGCACGCTTTCCTTCCTATGAGCACGTGTTATGAGGTCGTTCTGAAGGAAACTTACTTTTCACCGTGCATTGGGCAGTGGAACTTACCACACTGGTGACAGCAGGGAGCAAAGAGCATCTGAAAGTCATGTTCACAGTACTTCCTTCCTTCAAACTGAAACAGAAAGTACCGGCGACTTGTAAATAGGAAACAATCCCAGGATGAATGGAATTTTTCTGCGGAGACTGTAGGAAAGAGGTTTTTGGACTAGAGCTCTGCCCAGAATCTGTAATCCTCCTGAGATACGTAAAGGCAGACACACTTTGGTACCTTCCCGGCACCTAGTGTGGGCACAGGAAACAGAACTGATCCTCTGCCCCCAGAGAAGGGTGAGCTCCTCCTGCAGACACCCCCCTGGAAAATGTGCACAGACGTACAAACCTCCCCCCACGTTGAAAAAACGTACTTACGAACAGTAAATGTGCTAGCATATTTTAAAAAAATAAACATTTTTAAATGGGGCCAAAACCCGTTTAAAAAAATATCCTTTTTCCTACAGGTGGAAAATTTATCCTTCATTTCTCTCCTTGAACTGTTTTCCTTTCATTTCCCCCCAAAAGTTTTATGCTACAACAATACTTTTTCCACCAAGGTCTTTAACTGGTCATCCTACCATATTTCTCTGCAATTAAAATGTATTGTGAAACTTTAAAATTTGTTTTACTTCCCGAATCCATACGGCCCTAAAGGTTAACATTCTTCTTCTTCTGGATTAAGCTGTCATTACAGTAATTATCGGTATGCAAATGATGAAAACACAGCTATGTTACGAATGTTACATTTTCTTCACTATTTAATTATTTACATGAGAAGCAAACCCTAATGAGATGAGCAGGGCCACTCTGTACCCTCATCATTATTTCATGCTTCCATGGACGAAGATGGCCGACCACTGGAAGACTCAGGGTTCAACATTAATTCTAGATTTATTTTCTATTTTGGGGGTTGCTTGTACCCTTTTCATGTAAATAAGTCATGGGAATTATATAATGCGTTCCTTTGACTCTCTGAGCTCCTTACGAGTTATTTGTCAAAATTACATATTGTTTGATTATCAAAATCCATGCTTAATGATGTTCCAGTTGTCAACTCAATCTCCCCAATCATGGAAATCAGCTGCAGATTTAGCTCATTCAATTTACTGACCATATCCCCTACAGCTTAACTGGCATTCCGGGCAAAGCAGATTTATCTTGTGCCAGAAAAAGTCTTACTTCATTTTTAAGCGCAAATGAATGAGCTCTGATACATTTAATGAGTCTATTTTTTAAAGTTACAAACAGAAGGTATTAACTCAATACACCATTACTCAATACTGTGTCACAGTGCATTGTAACGTGTCGCCCCAAGCAGAAGTTATTTGTAAGTGAGATGTGTTCCTTTACTGAGAATACATTGTGTACATCCATAGAAATCTGATATCGAGTTTTCAGCAGTAAGTTTTTAAAGAAACATAATATAAAAATGCAGAAATAACTGTACTTAGAAATGATCAACTTTTTACCTGCCACCTCGTCTTGCTCAGTGGAGGAAGGAGACTCAAACTGTCTCAATTTGCCACTTAAGTTTACTAGTGAAAGGCTGGGTAGCGGTAACAAGGCGTCGTAAAGCCTTCAGAAGGATAGTGTTTTGTGGCTTGTGTGCAGGCGCAGCTGGCAGTTTTAATTGATCAGTTTTTAAAATCAGTATTTTCGATGGAAATAACTCGATCAAAGATCTGTCACAGACTTTTGAGACCCATTAAAATCAAGTGTAAGGAGAAAAATAAAAGAAATGATCAGCAATGACTCTGCATTTAATGAAAAGAGACAGACACATATTGCTTCAAAAAACAAAGCAAAAGGAGGCCAGCAGTTGGCATATATGCTGTATTTGTTAGTAGAAGACTGAAAAGCTTAGGGCCGGTTGTGGTTGGAATAAGTCTTTAAAGCTGTGATTCATGCGGGCAGGACACGGTGGGGCTTAAGGACCCTGCCGTGGATGGACGCAGACGCAGCCCGGCTGGACCGCGACCTGCTCGGGGCCCGGTGAGCGGCACGCCTGCTCTGCTCGGCTCCCACCACGCCCGCCCTTCCTCAGCCTCTCTGCACGCCTCTCTCTGCCTTAAAACGATGAGTCCTTTTGAAATTAGCGGACGAGATTAGGGCAAAGTCCTAAAAGACCGTTGTCACGACGACTCCCCACATTCCCAAACCTGCCATCTATCTGCATACAGAACACCCGATACGGCTCCTCAGCTGGGCAGCATCCTTAGCAAGAGAACACATAAGGCCGGGAAAGGTGGGTAGCCCTGTGGGTTTAGGGACCCCCCCCCCAAATCTCTTCTGATTGGGGTCCTAGAGCAATTTGTCAGAGTAGGATTTCACATCCCTTCCTTTCGTCAAGGGCGAGGACTAAGCGCTATCGGGAATACAAAAATATCATCAGGCAACCCGATTTTAGGATGAACAGTCCCTGAGACCAGAATCTGAGGGTCCAGAAATGGGCCCTTGAAGCCATCCCTATGGCAACCCCCCTGCATGCCCGGGGTGTGCTCCCCCAAATGAAGACTTCTGAAAAGGGGGAGCTTCTTTCGCTAGAACGAGCTGCCTCTTTTCTAAGCATGTAGAAATGATCAGACATACTCTGGCTCGATTTCTGAGCGCAGGAGAAAGGCCGGAGGCTGATCCAAAGTAAAACTCTAGGGTGTGAAATGAAGAAAAGTCAGAACGCATCAAGTTGGAAGAATCAAACTTCCATGAATACTGTCTTTCTAGGTACAACCCAGAGCTGGTTTATCATAGAACAAGTCTGTAGAATAAGAAAAATTAATGCTCCAAATTCGCAGCGTTTAACAAAATGCCAAAGAAGCCTGCGACCCGCCACGATGGGGAGGGGACCCTGGCCAAGAACAGCCCTGCTTTTAACGGTTCTAAGTTTGGTTTGGAGTTCCGTGAAGATTCTCTTTGGGGGAAAAGAAGAATCCTGCCGCTTTAAAGAAAGCTCAGAATTTGAAACTGTGCTGATGGTCTCACCTCCAGCCACATGCAGATGTGAGAAGTCTTCCCAGGTTTCCTGCCCACCAGCCTTGCCCCCAGGGTCCAGTTTCCTGAGGAATCACTATGCCTTCCATATTAGAGGAAACCAGGGAAGTAACCTCTTTGTAAAGTCTTCCCACTAAATCACTCACCACAAATTGGACTTTCCTGTTATGCATTTGTGATGGGGGGGCGGGGGGTCACATTGGGGGAATTCACACTAAGGAGAGAGAAAGGTGAGGTGTCCTGAGCCGAGCTGGGCAGGCTGCCTGGCCTCCCCCCCTCCATCCTGTCGGTAACTTTTCTGGAATCACGTCACTCTGGAACGGTTGGTTCCACTTTATTTCACAAACCATTTCCTTTGGGGAAAAATTAAGATAATCCTTTTGGAGGAAATCCCTGATGTCACAAAATGAGATTTAGGAAGTGGTGTCATGGCCACACACAGTGTCAGGGCCTGGGGGCCAAATGGGTGTTTCCCCCTGGAAATGGCATTTAATCAACCGCCTGTGACTTGGCTGTTTTACAAACACTTCTCCACGTTATTGGAGAATGACGGGCAACACTGACAGCCCATGAAGACAGGCTTCCCTCTCAAGATTCAACCGCAACACCAAAGTAAGGATCACGAATCACACGCAGTGTTTTGTTCTTATTTGATCACTGTCTTCCGATATGGATAAAGTTAAAAGATGGATAACTTTTGGGGACTTCCCTGGTGGCGCGGTGGTTAAGAATCCGCCTGCCAATGCTGGGGACACAGGTTCAAGCCCTGGTCCAGGAAGATCCCACGTGCCGCGGAGCAACTAAGCCTGTGCGCCACAACTACTGAGGCTGCGCTCTAGAGCCCTCGAGCCACAAGTACTGCAGCCCACGTGCCTAGAGCCTGTGCTCCGCAACAAGAGAAGCCACCGTAATGAGAAGCCCGCGCACTGCAACGAAGAGTAGCCCCCGCTCGCCGCAATTAGAGAAAGCCCGTGTGCAGCAACAAAGACCCAACGCAGCCAAAATAAATAAATTTATATTTAAAAAAAAGATGGATAACTTTCATAATCATTAGTAATTAAAAGTTATTTAAAATTAAAATGTAGAAGTAGAATCTTTTAGAGAGAAAACTGAATTTCAGTTTGGGGAGCCGGTTCTAGTTACTACACAGAAAGTATGTCTTGGCTTCTGGTAAATGACGACGGTATTTTCGTTACAGCTGAGTGATGAGCTGCCCAAGGATGCGTACAAGCACATCTCATTTTATTGTACTTCGCAGATAGTGTGTTTTCTACACACTGAAGGTTTGTGGCAACCCTGCTTCCCGCGAGCCTGCCGGTGCCATTTTTCCAACAGCATTAGTTTAAATTAAGGCGTGTATGTTGTTTTTCAGCCATTATGCTACTGCAACTTAATAGACTACATATAGTGTAAATATAACTTTTCTATGTTCTGGGAAACCAAAAAATTCGTGCGACTCGCTTTATTGCCATACCCGCTTTGTTGTGTGGTCTGCACCCAAACCCACACTATCTGAGGTCTGCCTGTACTTATCTCCCTGTGCCAATTTACACAAGAAGGTGTATGCTTTCTTTAGGGTCTTTCTTAAGTGAGTTCTTTCTAGAAATACTTTCTAAATACATTTTATGGCACAAGAATTCACTCGGACTGCAGTCAGATGCTTAGAGACGGACCACAAGGAGGTCTTGTTCTATGCAGGGCTCTGCGTACACGGCCTGGGGAACGAGCCATTTAGAACCAACCTGCTGCCAGCACAGGGAAGTTCATTACCTACGGGAAGAGGTGTTAGTGCAGCAGGTCGCGGCCGAGGGTGGCTGTGCTCCCCAGGGGAAAGCCGGCAATGTGTGTAGGTACTTCCAGTTGTCACAGCTGGGTATGTAAGGGGAGACCAGGGACGTTTCTAACACCCTACGACACACGGGACGCCCCACAGCGAAGCGCCATCCAGCACAGAGGGCCCGCAGCGCGAGGACGGGGACCCTGCTTGGAGCGTGTTGGGGGCCGGCTGACCGACGGGCACCGCGCACGCCGCCTGCTTCACGCTCGTCACCCGGTGCCGCCGCACGACGTGGCCAGCAGACGCACAGCGTGGGAAAGAGAAAGCGACAGAGAGGGAACAGCGGACCGTGGAAATAACAGAGCCTGCCTTTCTTCTCTGTGGCTCCCCTGGAATCTCTCTCCTAAGCCTTTGTCATAATTACGCATTTCAATAAAAAGATCTTAGATTGGAAAAGCGTATGTCAGGGAAAGAACACCGTATCGGATATTAGGGACCAAACTAGGTTCGAATCCCATTTATGTCACTCATCTGCTGTCAGCAAGCACATTTCAGCCTCTCTGGGCCTCAAGGAAGAAAAGGCTTTCCAGGGTGTGGAGACCAATGTCTGCTCGGGGGCAGGCTCCCTAGAGCCCCGTAAATGTGCTCTGGATCTGACCGCCCTGCTCCGGCTCAGGGGCCGGAGAGCCTCATGAGACCTCAGC
>NW_020174568.1:1104363-1113107 GCF_003031525.2 Neophocaena asiaeorientalis asiaeorientalis | reverse complement strand
CACCCCCTCTCCCCCTGCTCCCCTCACCCTCTTCAGCCCCACCCTCCGGCTGTGGGTCCCTGGGTCCCCTCTTCTGCTCAGCCCCCCACACTGTCCCCTGCCGTTCCCAGCCCGAAAGCCATTGCCCTTCACGGAAAGAGAGATTCTCGTTCCAATTGCACAGGTTTCTGTCGTAGGGAATGTGTGTTTCTGGGACACAGCAGGAGCTGGAAAAATGCGTTTGAGTGGATAACACGGTGTCCCCGAGCTGTGTCTCGACACGCTGCGCCACAGGCTGGCCGGGAGCTTCCCTCCCAGGGGCATTGTTTCTGTGGGAAGATGCTGTCGAGTTGGCCAACAACTGACTTACTAATGACCTTTAAAAACCACTGTTCCTTCCCCAGGAATGGCCTGTAAAACAGAAAAAATTTTAAATCTGCTTGGTAGAAGGAGAAGGGGAAATCAAACAGTGGCCACCTCTGGGCGTCCCGGAACTCTACGTGTACGTGTCGCCACGGAGAGAGACACATGCAAATGCGTACGGAGGGGACCACACACGTGCACGCACGCGCACGCACACACACGCACACACTGTCGTCCTCGCTCACAGCTCGGGGTCATCCCTAGACCAGCACCCCCAAAGCAGACGTGAGGAGGAGGTTCCAGGACTGGTCAGAATGAACACAAGTGAGCGCGGGCCACGTGGTGACACCACAGGATCAGGGAGGACAAGTGCTGGGGAAGAAGAGGAGACACAGAGAAGAGCTGGATACGGAGGGGGTGCCCCCTTCCCCCCCAAACAAGAGCCCCTTTAGGACACAGGTGCTGGGAGTTGTGGGGCAAGAGGAAGCGGGCCGTGCTGGGGCGGGGCGGGGGGCACCTGCAGGGCCGGCGGGCGAGCCCCAGACACCCGCCACCGTCACTGCCCAGGGCCACCCCTGCCCTCGCGCATGCCGCCCGCCCACCGGTACCCACCTCATAGAAGAGGCCCTCGGGGAACTGCTGGAAGCACTGGGCGCACACGAAACACTGCTCGTGGTACAGCTCGCCGTTGCTATTGACGATCTTCTCGGCGGGCGCGAAGCCTCCCCGGCAGCGCTCACAGCTGGCGTTGGCCAGGGCGTTGGCCATGTTGCTGCAACACAGAAGGGACACAGGTCACGGACGGCGGCCCTTCCCGGGAGCTCAGTCTGAGGCCACAACAATCATATCTTGTCCATAAAGCCCGCTTTCCCGCTTGCGACCCAAGGTCTCAACCCCACCCAGCGTCCGGGGTGCAGACCCTCTGGTTCGCCGACATTCCTGCATCCCCTGCCAAATGCCCACGACGCACCCACACCGCCTTCCAGGAGGCAGGGATGCAGGGGGCACCGAGAGCCGCCTCAAGGGCTGAGCCGACAGCCTGACGAGTGGCCTCATTAAGTCCCCCTCACGTGGGTCCGGACACGCTGAAGGCCCGGCCAGACGCAGGCCCCCTCGCACCCGCCGTGAGGGCCTGCCGAAAGCAGCTTCAGTAGCTCTACAACCCGCCAAATGCCTGGGCCCTATAATCCAACTGGGAAGACAAACGTTGAACACTAATATTACAAAATGCATCTTAAAAGCACAGAGTTTTCCACTCTGAAGATCATCTTACAGATGGTGAAGCGCAGGTTCAGAGACCAACGAGCCCAACCTTGCAAAGCTGTCCAGCTCACAGGAGACACAGGCCCAGAATCCAGGTCCCCCGCCCACGAGTCACAACCAGATGATGGCGTCGGGTCAAATGCTCGAGAGGACGTGAGAGGACCCTCTACGAGTCCCCGGCTGGTGAGTCCGGGCCGGGGTCCCCCTGGACCCCAGCACACGCGGGTGCTTCCAGTGAAGGCCCACGTCCCACCCAACCCTGTGCAGCCTGGAGGAAAAGCATACAATCAAGCCCGTGACCAGACCACTGCTTACTCTGAATCTCACATAAAGGAACGGCCTCCAGGTGGGGAGGTCCCCAGGCAGAGCAGGCGCTGGCCCAGCCAGCTTCGTGGTTTGCAAGTTTATTTTCAGGTATCCAGACCCCACGCAGAGCGCACGCTCTGCTCTGTGGCCGGCCCCGGGGCAGCTTCTGTCCACCCAGACACCCTGTCAGCCCAGCTGGGGAAGTCATCGCCAACGAACCTTCCCAGCCCCCCAGGCGGCAGGTGGGCGGGGGTCCATCCCACAGGCAGACGGGCTGCCCCGTCCCATCACAGCCTACATCTCACTGCTTCCTTAGCAAGGTTGGCGCAGCGCATGCTTCGCCCCCGCCTACCCCAGCGGAAGACAACCCCGCCCTCTTCCTCCAAAGCTCTCACCCAGCAGTATCCTGCCCTGTGGTATTCACACTCCACCAGAAGTGCCACGTTCACAACCCCACACCAAGCAAAACTCAATTAAAACGCCACCAGAAAAGGAAGGAAGGGAGGCAGCCTCACTGCTTGTGGCAAACCTGACCTGAGTCTCATACTAAATTGCATTTTCTACTTTGTCACTGCAAAGTTACTGTGGATCAGGGAGAAAAACCCATCAACTCCCTTCGTCACCTGGCTTTGCCATAAGCCAGACGAACAGCGGTAGTTTTATCGAAGCTCTGGAAAGGCTTGTTGCCCCCCCCTTCTCCAAAGTGGGGGCCAGCATCCACAGGCACCCGTCAACGAGGTGTGCTCAGCCCACAGCTGCCCCCATGGGCCTAGGACCATTTTGAGGACGAAATAAGAAAAAGTACATAAAACCACTTTGGAAACCAGAAGGTGCTACTCAAATATGAAGCATTATTATTACTTTAAAACTTTCTCAGAAGAGTCACCAAATTCTCAATGATTTTAGTAGAGCCCCAGGAGACCTACAAAAGAAGAAATCCTGGGACATCCTGACTCATGATTTCCTAGATGAGTGACCCTCTCGGGGTGGAAATGTCCTCCCTTTTCCCACATCTCTGTGGGAGGCCACATTTTCTTTATAAACTTCATGTGAAACAACATATTGCAGAAGGATGAATGCAGGTGAAACAGTTTTATCAAGACAGACATTAATGAGATTTGCAAAAATGTAATACAATGCCACTCTTCCCCCCAAGTTTTCTCATTTTGGAAACAATTTTCATAAAAACTTAATGAATATTAATATGTATTAATATTATTAATGTGCGATGAGCTTACTGTTATTTTAAATGAACTAATAAATACTTAAATTTTTCTCAGTTTTATTTTCTAATACAGTAAATGCTGATAAAACAAAAGCTATTTGGAGACCTCAATGTTGCTTTAAGAATGTAAACGGGTCCCAAGATCAAAATGTTTATCAATGACCTATTTATACTCATTACACTATAGACCGTTTACATTCAAGTTCAAATACTCAAATAGTTAGAAAACAGACACATTATACAAACAACCTCTCCCCACACACAGGAAAAATAAAGTAGTTTTAGAGATAAAGTAATATGTATCTTTGAAGAAGTACTCATTTCAATAACAAGCAGGAAAAGAAACAGAACATTAGAGGAAACTTCCAGGAAAACAACCAACCAACCAACAGTCTCACCCACCTACTCAACTGTTCACATTATTTCCCTTCCTCTCTTGTCTCTGACCCTCTGGCACTGTGTATTTGTTTTTTAATGGGCTGTAGTTAGCGCAGTTTTAGGTTTACAGCAAAACTGAGCGGGAGATACAGAGAGTTCCCATACACCCCCGACCTTGCAGGCACAGTGTCCCCGATGGCCAACATCCCCTGGATGGAAAACGGACACACGCATTCTTTCCACAGTGACTGTCACAGTTAACACAGATGATAGAAGCTACTTATTAAAAGTCAGGGATGATAGAACTGTCACTTGGTTAGTTATAATTAATAGGCTAATTTTTCAAAAAAGGATTTCCACGTCGGGAAACGTAAACCTCGGGGAACAGAAAAGCCTTCGTAACTGTCTGGTGAGAATTGCTTTGGCCGACCTGCTTCCACACATCAGCTGCACACAGAAAACCTGACTTCCTCGAGCTTTCCCTCGTTCAAGTGCCTCGTTTATCAAAGCGTGCAGAACAAAACCTCGAGCATTGAAGAGCAGAAAAGTAAACCCTAAAAGCGTCCTGACAGTTGATGAAGTATTTTGGTTACAGTGTGATTATAATTGCCCAATTAGTCTTAAACAGAGCTCCTCAGGAGTTGTAAAGAGAAGCAACATCTGTTGCAAAAGCGCAGGGAAAGGATGGGTGGAAACAGAATCAGGCCGTTAAATGCTCCTTCTGGCTAATGACTCCCTGGAGGCCCCAGGCACTCCCAGCTCCCAACAGGGAGACCTCAGCGCTGCATGGGCAGCGAGAAGACAGCGCTCTCCTCCTCCGTTTCTGCATTTCGTCCTGGACGCCCGCTCCACCCCGGGAGGCCCCACTGAAGGTGGGGCGATGTCAAAGCCCAAGGCAGGGAACCCGAGCCCCAGGAGAGGGCTGGGAGGGGCACTCACGATTTGATGTAGAAGTCACAAAACTCCTTGTAGACCCTGACGTCGCTGTGCCTGCGCTGCAGCCTGGACACGGCCCTCTCATCCTGGCCGCAGGGCGCCCGGTGTTCCCCGTTACAGGCCGCCGGGGGTACCTCCTCGCCCTCCGGGATGGCAGCGGGGCGCGGGCCCGGGAGTGCCATCGCGGAGCGGAACGGGGGACTGGACGGGTCAGGACGGAGGCACGGACACCCAGGCGGCGTCCCGGTCACTCCCCTCTCCGCTCCCACACGTCAGCGGCTCCAGGGTCGCACCGGCCCCTTCACATTAAGAGCTCCGGGCAAGGCAGTTGTGCCGGAGACGGTGTGGATTCGCTGAGCGTCTGGAAGCTCCAGGAACTTTCCCCGCACACACGGGACCAGCTGTGCGGCAGCCCGGCCGCCCTCAGGGGGGATGGAACAGCTGTGCAGGGGGTGCAGGCATGAACCCTGCTCTGTGACTCTGGCGCGGTGACAGCTCAGTCCCAGGCTCAGCAGGGGAAGAGCCGGCGTCCAGTTACAACTCCTTCCGTTTGGCCCCAGCTGAGCCTGTAACCAAGGCAGCCAGTCCTTCTGGGTCTTTATCACGGATAGAAGATAAAGGATGCGCTGCAGGCTCGCTGTGCTCCTTGCACACCACTGTCGGCTCCAGTGCACCAGGGTCGGCAGTGAAGTGATGAGGACACGTGTCCTGGGGCAGTGAAAGGGGCCCAATCTCTCCAAACCGACCTCCTGGCACCCCTGTGCCTCCCACCAGACCAAGGGGAACAGGTGGGAATCTAACAAATACAACAGACCAGTGAACACAATGAAAAGCAAGCAGACTCACAGATGCAGAGAACAGACTAGTGGTTTCCAGCGGGGAGAGGGAAGGGGGGAGGGGAGGCAGGGGCAGGGGGTTAAGAGACACAGACTACTACGTATAAAACAAACAAGCTACAAGGCTATACCGCACAGCACAGGGAATACAGCCAATATCTTCTGATAACTATAAATGGAGTATAACCTTTAAAAATGGTGACTCACTATGTTGTACACCTGTAACTTAAACAATATTGTACAACTAAACTTCAATTTTAAAACGTCAAGAAAATAATTTTTTAAAAATTAAAAAAACATTTAAACCTACATGGTTATATAAGATGCTGAAATTATATTTAGTGGTTTTTTTCTTTCAAAAAGAATATTTAGTGCTCTAATCAATCAAAAAGAAAAAAAGAAAACCTAGGGAGCAGGTGAAAGGCACACTGACTGACAGAGCAGGTCACACGAGAGACAGAAGGGCCATGAAATCATCAGCAAACAGACAAAACGCGTCTGAGACGTCCGCAGCATGATGGCCAGAACTGTAAACAGTGCTCCTAGGTGCTCACTGCCGTGTTCCCAGGAGGTACAGGTGGGGAAACCAGGGCACAAAGAGGCTGGATAACCAGTAAGTAGGTGGTGGAGTCGAGATTTAAACCCAGGTGGTCTGATCCCACAGACGAGATGCTAACTCTCTGTGGGAAAACGGTTACACGTAATTACTGGGGAGCAAAACAGGTTATCTAGAAAGGCTGGGTAGTGCATACAAAATGGGGCTAGAGGCAGAAAATGAGACATGCTCTCCTCATTCTGAACCCTAAGGATCTCGGGGTACAGGTCAGAATGGCCCCGGCCCAGAGCCTGCAGGGAATGGAGCAAGAGGCTCGCCATCTTTAAACAGGAAAGAAACAGCCTCGTGGTTAAAAAATGTTTGTTTACAGTGACCGTGTGGAATAGAGAGGGAAGGAGACAGCTGGTGTGGAGAGACACACAGAAACACACACACTCAGACAAACACAGACACACACACTCAGACACACACTGACACACAGACACACATAGACACGCAGACACACACTGACACACAAGACACACACAGATACACTGACACACACAGACACAAAGATGCGTGACAGATACTTGTGGTGAGTGAAAGGGGCTAATCATCCATCTACCTGGTCTGGGAAACCATGACCATCAGCTGCTGTTGGCACATCTAAAAACATAACCAATTATCTCGTTCCCCCCATAACGACTAGTCCCGTCTCTACTAGACAGGAAAGCAGCACTGCGGAGAAGCCGATGGTTCCTGAACACACGGTGCAATGAAGTCTCTCGTGCAGCAAGGAATTAATGTGAAGGACCTGCAATCACACTTTAAACTTTTTATCTTGACATAATTATAGTCACAGGAGGTTACAAAGATTGTACAGAGAAGACCTTTGTACCCTTCACACAGCTTCCCAATGACTACATCTTGCTTACAATGAAAACCAGGACTCTGACGCCAGCGCAATGTGTGTACAGGTCTGTGTCACCTTGTCACACCTTGTAGATCCGTGTAACTGCCACCCCCATCCAGACCTGGGGCTCTTCCAGCCCCACAAAGACCTCTCTCACGTCCCCTCTGACGGTCACACCCACCCTCCAGCAACACACTAGTCTGTTTTCCATCCACATAACTGTAATTTAGAGAATGTTTTTGCTGTGGACTGAATCTCTGTGTCCCCAGAATTCATACTGACAGCCTAATCCCAAGGCAACGGGATCTGGAGATGGCCCTGTGGGGTGTCAGCAGGGTCGAATGAGGTCATGAGGGAGGGGCCTTAATCCCCCGGGATGGGGTCAGAGACACCCAGGCGAGAAGACAGCTAGAGACAGCTGCCCACCAGCCAGGACGTGGGCCCTCAGCAGACAGGATCCGCTGGAGCCTTGATCTTGAGTTTCCCAGGCCCCAGAACCTCGAGAAACAAACCCTTCCTTAAGCCACGCAGCTATGGCGTTTTTGTTACAGCAGCCCGAGCTGACTAAGACAGCCTGTGACCATCTGAGACTGGCCTCTTCCACTCAGCAAAGGCCTGTGAAACCCACCAAGCTGCCGCGTATGTGGACTGCCTGCTCTTTTCACTGCCCAGTAGTATTCTGCGGTGTGTACACACCACAGCTTGTTTAACCATCACCCACTGGAGGACACTCCAGCAGCCTCCGGTCTGGGGCTGTTGTGAACGCAGCTGCGGGTAAGTTTCTGGGTGAATATCCGGTTTAATCTCTCTGGGTTGTGTGGGAAGGGTACGCTTAGTTTTCTGAGAAGCTGCCAAGCTGTTTAGAGTGGCTGTACCGCTGCACACGCCCACCGGCAAAGCATGAGAGATTCAATTCCTCCACACCATCGCCAGCGTTTGGTGTTACCATTACTTATTTTAGCTGTTTAATAGGCGTGCAGTCCCAATTTTATTATGCACATGTATTAAGTTCACGTATACGCAGGTAAGTACAAAAAGGAAGTCAGAAATGTCACTCCACCATATCATCGTACTGACAGAAGGGAAAAAGAGTAAATACATGTTATTTGGGAAAAAATTCAAACGCTACAGAGATGTATAGGATGAACAGTAAGGTGTCTTACTATTTACTTTGTGTTTGTCCTACTAATCTCAACTGTGCCTTTGATGAACTAAAGCGCTCAGTAAAGTGACCTGATCCTTGATCACCAAGGCTGAGAGTTGAGGTCGCGATTAGGGCAAATCTGGTGTGTTGTGTGTTTTGTTTCCCCGGCACCCTGAATGCAGCCAGGCTCGCCAATCTCTCTACGGACAGAGCTGCCAGAGGCTGTGCCTGGACAGGAAACACGTCCCGACCCTCCTCTCCACCAGCTACTAACTGTTCCACACCCTCCACGAGGTCCTTCTTCTCAGACTGTGCTGGAAACATAGTAAAGCGTCCCTCTGCTCTTGAAGCTCTGCTGTTTCGGGAACACTGTGTGAAGGCGACGCAGGAGGAAACCCTCCTTTTTCCCGGTTTCCTCTCCTTCCAGCTGGAACCGTGCCAACGAGGGCACACAGTCGCCCCAGAGAGACCGACCTGCCACTGGAGTCCAAGCCCCAGGTGCCCTTTGCCCATCAGCACAAGGGCGCCACGGCTGATGCGGAGGGGTAGACGAGGCTCCGCCTGCTGACACTTCTGCCGCCTCTCATTATTTCCTCCTTTCGTTTTTTAATCACCGATGTGTGGCCTAACTGGGAGCTGGGTTGGGGGCAGGCTGAGGGTTGAAGGGAGGAGCTGGAAGAGCCGTGGGCCCTTCATCACACATCTGCCCCTACTGGCCTCGTCCCAGGAGCTGGTTCTCGCAGAGAAGCTCTCAGGGCAGAGGGGAGTCCCTGGGCCTTCCACGCGCCCCTCATGCTCAAACAACACAGGAGTGAGAGGCGAGGCTGCAGAGCCACCGGCTGACGGGGAGGGGTGGAGGCATGGTG
>NW_020174568.1:1085481-1104299 GCF_003031525.2 Neophocaena asiaeorientalis asiaeorientalis | reverse complement strand
CCCTCCGGACCGGGGCACGAACCCGTGTCCCCCGCATCGGCAGGCGGACCCCCAACCACTGCGCCACCAGGGAAGCCCCCTCCTTTCGTTTTTTAATCACCGATGTGTGGCCTAACTGGGAGCTGGGTTGGGGGCAGGCTGAGGTTTGAAGGGAGCAGCTGGAAGAGCCGTGGGCCCTTCATCACACATCTGCCCCTACTGGCCTCGTCCCAGGAGCTGGTTCTCGCAGAGAAGCTCTCAGGGCAGAGGGGAGTCCCTGGGCCTTCCACGCGCCCCTCATGCTCAAACAACACAGGAGTGAGAGGCGAGGCTGCAGAGCCACCGGCTGACGGGGAGGGGTGGAGGCATGGTGGCCTCGGCCCCAAGGGCGTTTTGGGGGCGGGCGCCCGGCCTCCGCAGCCCTTTCTGCTGGGGTCTCAGCTTCTTAAAAGGTAACTGCTCAAGTAACTTCCTTACATCACACGTGTCACATCTGAACATACGGAACTTCTGCTACGTGCTCACGACTCTGCAGACCTAACTAGTACGTCGGAGGCGCCCACTCAGCACACAGGCGCGTCCACGTGTGGCAGGAGCTGCCCGGGGATGCACGTGCTCCCTCCACTGCTCACGCAGGTGACGAGCGTCTTTCTCCCCGGGCCCTGGAGCCGAGGGCAGAGCCATGACTACGTGGCATCCACCGGTCAGGGCACCACACGCCCAAAGGGTTGCACAGGACAGTCGGCTGGTCCCTCACGTCCCCATCCAGCCATGCGGAGGAGTGGAGCTCAAAGGCGCGTGTAATTTCTCCAAGAGGGCAAGGGGTAATCTGAGGCCAAATGAACACCATCGCTCAGTTTTCAGAGCCAGGCATTCTGTTACTTTTAACCCATTTTTCGCACTTAATAATGTCACTCTTAGAAATGCAAACAATCCTTTTATACTGTGATCGTAACCATGAGAAAAACATTCATCTGAACTCCCTTGACTGAGATCACTATGGGCCATACAGCGCAGCACAACAGCCCTTGAAGCAGGTGGGAAGCTGTTTTATAAAATATCCCAAAGCCATTGTTTTGTGAACAGTGGGCCTGTAAGGTGGTTTCCTGGCTCCTGGGTTCCCAAAGCTTCTTCCCGAGTTTCCAACAGCGGCTCAGGCCTCCTCTTCACCAAGGCTGACCTGGATCTCCGGGGGGATCCCCCAGGACAGGCCTGGACCCCAGACGTCCATCCAGAGTGGAGAGACTTCTTGTATGCTGGGCAGTGGCTCAGTCCTTTAGGGCCGCTGTAACCAAACACCACCGACCAGGTGGCTTATACACAACAGAAATTCATGTCTCACGGTCCTGGTGGCTGGAAGCCCGAGACCAAGGCACCAGCGTGGCCGTGTGGGGTGAGGACTCTCCTGTTCCCCTGGGTCCTGGCCGGCACCTCCTCGCTGAGCCCACACACAGCGCAGGGGCAGGGGCCCCGTGCATCCCGTTCACGAGACCTTCACCCCGCCCCCTGACCTCATCCCCCCCCCTGTTTTTTTTCGGTACGTGGGCCTCTCACTGCTGTGGCCTCTCCCATTGCGGAGCACAGGTTCCGGACGCACAGGCTCAGCGGCCATGGCTCACGGGCCCAGCCGCTCCGCGGCACGTGGGATCCTCCCGGACCGGGGCACGAACCCGCGTCCCCTGCATCGGCAGGCGGACTCTCAACCACTGCGCCACCAGGGAAGCCCCTCATCCCCTCTTAACACCACATCGCGGGTTAGGACTTCTGTACGTGAATTGAGCGGATGTGCAAACATTCAGACCAGAGCGGGCAGGATCTGGGACCCTGGCTGAGTGTGCCTGAGTGCGCGTTAGATGCCAAACCACACGCAGCACATCTGCTGTTGAGCTGACCGCTCCCGAGGCCTGCACGTCCCTCAACCCAGCTAACGCCACAATTTCAGCCAGAACAAATTCCGCCCCTGGGGAGACACCCTGCCCAAGGCGAACAACCTGCTCAGAGGCGGCGGACCAAGAGAGGGCAGCTGTTTCCACCAGCTCAAACACTGAGTGTAAGCCCGAGCACGGCTGGCAAAGTCAAAAACGCAACTTTTTAATAACTGGTACCTTTTATATTCAAATTCCCTCAAATAGCAACAACTGAATTACATGCATCACTACCAAATATTTCATCTACGTTTTAAAAAAATTTTTATTGGAGTATCGCTGATTTACAACGTTGTGTTAGCTTCAGGGGTACAGCAAAGTGAATCAGTTACACATATACACAGATCCACTGTTTTTCTGATTCTTTTCCCATATAGGTCATTACAAAGTACTGAGTAGAGTTTGCTGTGCTCTACAGTAGGTCCTCATCTACGTGGCTGAACATGTTGACCGACTGCCTGTAAAAAGCGGGCCCTGACACAGGAAACGTGTTGTTAATGCTGCCCCTGTCACACAGGCAGTCGCTCTGTGGGTGTGACCCCAGAGCCTGGCAGGAGCTTCTCCAACCTCTATCCACAGGAACCCGGGGCGTTCGGAGTGTGGGGATGGCAAACCAGCTATTTTCACTGTTTCTCTATTTCACTCAAACGGAAAACCTACTCTGATTTTCCTCTCCTATTAAAACAAAACAATCGTGACATGCAGTAAAGATACTGGTGCTGGAAAGGTCCTTCTCATATCCCCGTCCAGCACAAATGCCCCGTTCCCTCCAACGGACGGGAGGGACAGGGCATTGCTGCTACCATGACGTCTGCCCCATCCGTTAAACTGTTCCCAGATCCTGGCTGCAGAGAAGGAAATCATCCACCGTGACGGGCCAGAGTGAAGAGACTCGGCTGCACACCTCCTCCAACCAAGTGGAAATGAGGGAGCTGCACACCTGTCACATGCTGTGCAGGCCCAGCCGGGGAAGCAGGGGGACGGGGAAGCGTGGAAGGCGTCTCCACACACGGAGGTCTGGGGAAGTCACTCTGGCTTATACACAAGTTAACTCAAACTTTATGCCCGTGTGTGGCCTATCGAGCATATGCTGTATGTCTGCTTTCATTATTAAAGAAAAGTGCACGGTGACCAGAAGTAAAGAACGTCCTTGTTAATATAAAGATGAAACGCCTCCCTTCCCGGGACGACAGCGCTGGTCCTCCTCGGATGTTAAGCCTCCCTCCCCGGGGGCCAAGGCCACGCTGACTCACTGCGTGTGTGCTGGTCTGTTGTTTTTAAACCTTGAAGGAGTGCATCCCTGGCTTGTTTAATGTTCTTTGTTCTGACGAAATATAAAACTGTGCTGAAAACCCTGCTTCTCCAGAGCAGTTCCTCAGAGTTACCTAAGAGGCTGTCTTCCGGGCTAGAGTCCTCTCAGTTTGGCTCAGAAAAACGCCCCAAACTCTTTTCTATTCCTATTCTAGATTGTTTATTGATTATTTCCACCGACAGGAGCAAAAGGCAAAATTTCTAATAGCAGAAAATTGGCGAATGATGTGTGCAGCGGGCAGCCCCACGTGCAGGCACATGGGGCACCGGGACAGGAGGGCCCGACTGCACGGCTTGTGGGGTGGGCTGGACTCCCCGACCCCGTCGGCCCAAACACGGTGCAGCTTGTTACATAAAGTGTACAAAAGGCAGAGAAGACTCACCATGTTCCTGCCACACACGGAGGTCTGGGGAAGCCTTTACGTCTTTATATGAAGAAGGACTTTACTTCTCATCAGTGTGCACTTTTCTTTAATAACTAAAGCAGGTGTACGGCGTATGCCTGGTAGGCCACAAACAGGCGTAAAATTTGAGTTAACTTGTGGATAAGCCAGAGGGATGTCCCCAGACCTCCGTGTGTGCAGACAGCCTGATAATACCCTATTCCCTTTCTTGTGAAGATACACACACACTTGAGAGGGCTGTTGCCACGTGGTTGTTTACAATCGCCTTTACTGGTGACGATCACATATTCCCAGCACTGAGGACACCATCCAAGAGGACAGGGACGCTCCAGGCCCTTTCTCCCGAGCCTTCCCGGAGCTTCCAGCCCTCTGAGGCCCGCCCGGCGCTCAGATCCTCCTGTGAAGCTCCTCTGACATTCCGCCTGTGCTGACCGGCGGCCCGGCAGCCCTGGGATTTGGGAAGACCTAACCCTGCTCCACCCTGCAGAGGGACCGGCGCCGCACGGACACACTCCGCCACCGGCCCCATCGTGCTCCCCCATCTCCCAACAGCTGGACCAGCCCTGTGTGAAGTCGCAGGGGACGGGATGGGCCAGCAGGTGGGCAGACTGCTGCCCTCCCCCGGGACTGCATGACTCCATCTAAGGGTCTCACTCACCACCTCAGCCTGGTTTCATCCCCTCAGTAAAGAAACTGCCCCCACCCCCCGAACTGTCATCACGGCTGGAATCTGGAACTGGGCTCCCAGGTTCCCTCCCACTGGGTCCCCACGGTCACTCAAACAAGCAGGGTTTGGTCAGCTTGAAGAACATGCTCAGAATTCCTCTTACAGGCTGGGCCGTTTTCTCTGCGTGTTTAGCCGTCTCCGTGGAAAAACGCCCCTGGAGCAGCCCTCCACTCTCAGGTCACTTCTCCCGGGAACTCATACTGTGATCCACAAACACACCGTCTCACCCCGAAACATCCTTTTTAAAGGATCTATTGCGTCCTGACCAAAAGAGACAAACTTGAGAGGGTCTCATATTTCAAACACAAAAGGGCAGCATTTTTAGCAGGAGTGTGGACTGCAGAGAAAGCCCGTTTTACGAGAAAATCCCCGCAGGGTGTCCACGAGCCCTTTTACGGCCACGGTGGCCAGCGCCGCCACTTGCTTTCTGGCTCTCCGTTAGGTCCTTATTTTAGTTCTGATTCAGCCGGGACGGCTCCCTGAAAGCTGACCTTCAGCAGACCTTGGGGGGAGGAAGCCAGCCCAGTTATCTCATGACCGTGAGCTAATTGTGAGGTCTGCCCTCCTCAAGGAAAAAAACCGTGAGAATTTCAGGACAAAGGACAGAAAGAAACATTTGATTCAAGTGAAAACAACCCTTTCAAATTTTAATCTACCTGTCTCACTGCTTTTCTTTTAAACAAAGAACATGTTTTCATGTATGTTTTAGCACATTAAGCAACATTTGAAAAATATCGGACAAGATAAAGTGCAGGAACTGAAAAATGGGTTTTTTTGGATAACTTTAAAAAGCTTTCTCGGGCTTCCCTGGTGGCGCAGTGGTTGGGAGTTCGCCTGCCTCCCATGGCAAAAAAAAAAAAAAAAAAAAAAAAAAAAAAAAAAAAAGCTTTCTTTTCTTTCATTCACTTCAAATTTCACGAGGTGTGCGCAGCAAGGCCGGACATGTTTCAGCTGCCGAGCCTTAGATGCCCCTGTGGGACCGTCGGAGGATGTGAGGGGCCGAACAGTGGTATCCGGCACCAGCTGGCGTCTCTCCGTGGCCCCATGTGTGTCCCGCGTGTCCCCCTCTTCTGGTCCGCCCGGCACCCCTCCCCACACTGGGTGAACTGGGTTTCTGAACGCCGTTCTGCAGGCTGAGGGAGAAAGCTCTCGGCCAGCCCCCTGGCTTTTCTCAGGGGCAGGGCGTCTGCATATCTGCAGGAGCGGTGGTCACGCCTGACCCGACCCGACCTCAGGCAGGCCCGCCGGCCCCTCAGCAGCATCACTCGGGTCTCTGCTCCGACCCGGTCCGGGCGCTGGGCCAGGCGGACACCCCACCGGCCGCCTCCCGGCTCCCTCTGCGGGCTCAGATCCTGCCCCTTCTTCCCGGCCCTGGGCCCCCAGCCCCGCGCCCAGTGGGCTCCCCCCTGCAGCCCCTCTTTCCAAGCCCGTTAGAGTTAGGAACTTCATTGTTGCAGTGAACCTTCCTCCTTCTAATCACTGTGTGGGTTTCTCCTCCTGATTGGACCCAGATCGAGGCACGAGGCCATGCTCAGACCCCAGGGACCGGATCCGGTAACAGGCACGGGGCTCACTCAGCAGCTGGAAACACCCACACCTACATGTGAAACCAGGCAGGGTGGCGGGTCACGTGATAAAATCGCTGGGGGTCCAGGTCAGCTCCCACCCGTGCCCTCCTCTCCCACCCCGCGCCATGTCTGTCCTGCCCCCTTCCCTCCCGCCTCAGCTACAACCCTCCCAGGAAGGTGTGGAAGGAAAGGTCTGTGCAGGGGAAGCTCCAGAGCTCAGGGCAGCGCCTGCGCTGTGTCTTTCACATTTAAGTACTTAAATGATATAAAAGCAACCTTAAGCCTTCCTGACTGCGGGGCTCCAATTCTCTCGTAAATGGAGCTGACTGGGGGGCGGGGGGGGGCGCGGTTTCCGTGCAGGAGGCCACGTGCACCTGCCCCGTCCCGGGTCCACACCAAGCACGGCAAAGCACAAACCAGAACAATCTCTTGTCGTGGCATAAAGGAGAGCAAAAATGCCATCAGAACTAGCCTGGCCCAGGTCACACGACTAAGCTGGGAAAATAGCAAGAACAAAATAATCGAGTTTTCAAAGAGCTCAGTCTACTAAGAAAGTCCATCAAAAGACGAGCCCTGAGAATGGCGCACACAAATGAACAGAAGCACGTGGACCGAGTCACAGAGCAGCTAACCCTCCCGTGGTGAGTCTGCGAGGCTGCACCGCACGTGGACTTGGTTCTATGAAGAGCTCTCCACAGAGGAGAATACTCTAAACCATGGAGACAAAGGACCGGGATTATTTCAAGGGATGGTTTTCTCCTTTCAGATACAGAAAAGAATTCTGTATTCAAAGGATACATTTTAAAAACCCACCAAAGCAATTACTAAGGGTAAGATCCTGGCAAAAGTGAAGGGATAGAAAAACAAGAACAGCTCACAAGGACAAAATCCACACCTGACGCTGCCATCGCGGTAAAAACACTGAGTCAGACCTTCAGCACGGAGTGGGGCGGGGACGGGGCATCACCTGTGCGGTCACCACCTGGGCACAGGCCGGAAGACAACAGCGTGAAGCCTCAGGGGCCGACGTCCACGTTTCCTCACCCAGAAGGCAGTCTGCACACTCGCTGTGCAGGTGTAGATGGTGCCCAGGTGAACTGCTTACTCAGGAGGCCTGCTCGAGCCAGGTTACCTTCCCTCCCCCATCTGACGTTCCCCATGGACTTGGATGCTTGAGCACTGGTCCTGAGCCCCGAGGCTACATCCGGGCTCACGCACCTACCTGGGCTCAAGCACCTGGGCTCATGCACAGCTCTGGAAGCTCCTCTTCGGCCTGACTCGGTTTCTCTGAACCACCCGCGTTCCCCTGACACCCTCACAGCTGAGGAAGAGGCCACAGGCTCTGCTGCAGCCTGACCACCCTTCCCCTCATCCTGCGCCCTGAGGTCGGGCCCCGCCCATCCAGGAGCAGACTGTCCAGAACCATGGACCCTGAGCCCCTGGGGCTCCCTCCTGGTCCTGCAGGCCCAAGACCCTGGCTCCAGCACCTCACCGCCGACGAGGCATCTTTAGGGACAGAAGCAGCTTAGGCGGCAGCACCGAGCTCCAGCCGGGACGCTTTGGTCCAGCTCCGGGACCTCAGCGAGGGTGCCTGCCGGGGGGTCTCCCAGCCTCCCACCCCCCCGTGAGCCCGGCTCTTCCATCTGCCCATTTCTGTCAATTCTGTGAGCAATCTGAACTCTTTCCAATAAAATTCTTTCCTGCCTCAGCCAGCCAGAACCTGCAACTGTCACTGCCCCCCACCAGAAACTGCAACTGTCACTGCCCCCCACCAGAGCCTGCAACTGTCACTGCCCCCCACCAGAACCAAGACTGATGAGGTGACATGGGCCAGTGACGGGAGGGGGGGTCAAACTCTGTCTGGGCTGCGAGGGCTCTGCTGAGAAGAGACCAAAGTCACAGCGTTTGAGGGACCGTCTATCACCGAGGGCAGGGGGAAAGGTCAAAGAGGCTCGGGGAGGAGGGCCCTTGAGGGGCCGGGCAAGACGCACGGGGGCGCGGGAAGCAGTTACACTGCCACAAGGGAGGAACTGCGCACTGGCTGCATAACATCCCTGCAAACCTGAACGTGTCCTCACGTGAAGTTTATCTGCACAAATACGAGGGGGACAGAGAGAGAAATCTTACACCATTGAGCTTCGGTGGTTTCAGGAAAGCAGGTGCGGTGAAGAAAACCAATGACGGGGGAGGTTTCAAATAGTTATAATAACGAGGGTGATAGAAAAATCAGTAAAGGAAGAAGACTGCCCAGCGGTAACCAGGAAGAAGGACAGAAATCTGTCTTCTATCACTCGTTCACCCAGCAATCAGAGTCTAGGAGTTACGTGAATTGGGAATCGGTCCAGGGAATAACTGGCCTGGGAAGGTGGCCATGAGGTGTGTAGGGCATTAAATGGTCGGGTCTCTGCTCCGACCCGGTCCGGGCGCTGGGCCAGGCGGACACCCCACCGGCCGCCTCCCGGCTCCCTCTGCGGGCTCAGATCCTGCCCCTTCTTCCCGGCCCTGGGCCCCCAGCCCCGCGCCCAGTGGGCTCCCCCCTGCAGCCCCTCTTTCCAAGCCCGTTAGAGTTAGGAACTTCATTGTTGCAGTGAACCTTCCTCCTTCTAATCACTGTGTGGGTTTCTCCTCCTGATTGGACCCAGATCGAGGCACGAGGCCATGCTCAGACCCCAGGGACCGGATCCGGTAACAGGCACGGGGCTCACTCAGCAGCTGGAAACACCCACACCTACATGTGAAACCAGGCAGGGTGGCGGGTCACGTGATAAAATCGCTGGGGGTCCAGGTCAGCTCCCACCCGTGCCCTCCTCTCCCACCCCGCGCCATGTCTGTCCTGCCCCCTTCCCTCCCGCCTCAGCTACAACCCTCCCAGGAAGGTGTGGAAGGAAAGGTCTGTGCAGGGGAAGCTCCAGAGCTCAGGGCAGCGCCTGCGCTGTGTCTTTCACATTTAAGTACTTAAATGATATAAAAGCAACCTTAAGCCTTCCTGACTGCGGGGCTCCAATTCTCTCGTAAATGGAGCTGACTGGGGGGCGGGGGGGGGCGCGGTTTCCGTGCAGGAGGCCACGTGCACCTGCCCCGTCCCGGGTCCACACCAAGCACGGCAAAGCACAAACCAGAACAATCTCTTGTCGTGGCATAAAGGAGAGCAAAAATGCCATCAGAACTAGCCTGGCCCAGGTCACACGACTAAGCTGGGAAAATAGCAAGAACAAAATAATCGAGTTTTCAAAGAGCTCAGTCTACTAAGAAAGTCCATCAAAAGACGAGCCCTGAGAATGGCGCACACAAATGAACAGAAGCACGTGGACCGAGTCACAGAGCAGCTAACCCTCCCGTGGTGAGTCTGCGAGGCTGCACCGCACGTGGACTTGGTTCTATGAAGAGCTCTCCACAGAGGAGAATACTCTAAACCATGGAGACAAAGGACCGGGATTATTTCAAGGGATGGTTTTCTCCTTTCAGATACAGAAAAGAATTCTGTATTCAAAGGATACATTTTAAAAACCCACCAAAGCAATTACTAAGGGTAAGATCCTGGCAAAAGTGAAGGGATAGAAAAACAAGAACAGCTCACAAGGACAAAATCCACACCTGACGCTGCCATCGCGGTAAAAACACTGAGTCAGACCTTCAGCACGGAGTGGGGCGGGGACGGGGCATCACCTGTGCGGTCACCACCTGGGCACAGGCCGGAAGACAACAGCGTGAAGCCTCAGGGGCCGACGTCCACGTTTCCTCACCCAGAAGGCAGTCTGCACACTCGCTGTGCAGGTGTAGATGGTGCCCAGGTGAACTGCTTACTCAGGAGGCCTGCTCGAGCCAGGTTACCTTCCCTCCCCCATCTGACGTTCCCCATGGACTTGGATGCTTGAGCACTGGTCCTGAGCCCCGAGGCTACATCCGGGCTCACGCACCTACCTGGGCTCAAGCACCTGGGCTCATGCACAGCTCTGGAAGCTCCTCTTCGGCCTGACTCGGTTTCTCTGGACCACCCGCGTTCCCCTGACACCCTCACAGCTGAGGAAGAGGCCACAGGCTCTGCTGCAGCCTGACCACCCTTCCCCTCATCCTGCGCCCTGAGGTCGGGCCCCGCCCATCCAGGAGCAGACTGTCCAGAACCATGGACCCTGAGCCCCTGGGGCTCCCTCCTGGTCCTGCAGGCCCAAGACCCTGGCTCCAGCACCTCACCGCCGACGAGGCATCTTTAGGGACAGAAGCAGCTTAGGCGGCAGCACCGAGCTCCAGCCGGGACGCTTTGGTCCAGCTCCGGGACCTCAGCGAGGGTGCCTGCCGGGGGGTCTCCCAGCCTCCCGCCCCCCCGTGAGCCCGGCTCTTCCATCTGCCCATTTCTGTCAATTCTGTGAGCAATCTGAACTCTTTCCAATAAAATTCTTTCCTGCCTCAGCCAGCCAGAACCTGCAACTGTCACTGCCCCCCACCAGAAACTGCAACTGTCACTGCCCCCCACCAGAGCCTGCAACTGTCACTGCCCCCCACCAGAACCAAGACTGATGAGGTGACATGGGCCAGTGACGGGAGGGGGGGTCAAACTCTGTCTGGGCTGCGAGGGCTCTGCTGAGAAGAGACCAAAGTCACAGCGTTTGAGGGACCGTCTATCACCGAGGGCAGGGGGAAAGGTCAAAGAGGCTCGGGGAGGAGGGCCCTTGAGGGGCCGGGCAAGACGCACGGGGGCGCGGGAAGCAGTTACACCGCCACAAGGGAGGAACTGCGCACTGGCTGCATAACATCCCTGCAAACCTGAACGTGTCCTCACGTGAAGTTTATCTGCACAAATACGAGGGGGACAGAGAGAGAAATCTTACACCATTGAGCTTCGGTGGTTTCAGGAAAGCAGGTGCGGTGAAGAAAACCAATGACGGGGGAGGTTTCAAATAGTTATAATAACGAGGGTGATAGAAAAATCAGTAAAGGAAGAAGACTGCCCAGCGGTAACCAGGAAGAAGGACAGAAATCTGTCTTCTATCACTCGTTCACCCAGCAATCAGAGTCTAGGAGTTACGTGAATTGGGAATCGGTCCAGGGAATAACTGGCCTGGGAAGGTGGCCATGAGGTGTGTAGGGCATTAAATGGCCGGAGGAGGCTGGCAGACTGGCCAGGGTGGAGGGTGTTGGGGCCAGAGGTCTGGATGGCCTAGCGGATCGAGGCTGCTGTCACAGCGGGGAAGCTACTCGACGGGGTGGCTCTGCATCAGGACGTGTGATGGGCCCCGTAGGGCCGTGCTGCTGTCAGGGGGACACGAGGAACCACGAAGCCGACAGCAAGGTACCAGGACCTTCATTTATTCCTGCAACTCAGCGACCTTGTGCTGAGTGTCTATTAGCAAGAAGCCACCGTGATGGAAAACCTGGTCCCCGCACCTCTCGCACTTCAGCAGAGCCGGGATGCCTGCCTGGCTGGTGGGGACGGTGACAGGGGCTCCCGGGAGCATGAGGGCATGTGGGCGGGGCGGCCACGAGCCCCAGTGCCCGCTGTCCCCACCCCAGTGCCCCCGCACCAACCAGGCAGAGGAGGGGTCAACAATGGATGTGGGCGGACGGCCGCGACTTTGTGGCACCCTGTCTGCAGAGGTTCGCTTCTTTCCTGGATCTCCTTCGCTTTCATTCAGCAAGTGTTTACCTAAGCCTGGCTGCAAAGTAATAAATGGAACTAGAAGTCGGAGATGAGAGGAGCTGGATGGAAGGAAATGATGCTCCCGGGAGGCTGAGGCACCGTGACGACGACAAGAGACACAGGCACTGACGCTGGACCAGGAGCCCAGGCTGACTTGGCAGCAGAGCCAGTGGGCACGCGGGTCTCACCTCCCTGCACCGCACCCACTGCCTCTCCTCTGGGAGCCCCTGCGGCAGCCCTGGGGAGGCCACCTCCAGGCACCCACAAAGACTCCCTGCCGAGCTTTCTGACGGGCCCTGACTTCTGAGTGTCCAGTTTCACAGGAATCCTGCTGTCAGCTGGGCCGGAATCCCCTCCCTGCAGGTCAGATGGCCCCTGTATCTGACTGGTTCCTCGGCCTCCACCCCTCCCCCAGGCGATGTCTGATGCCCTGGCCTGTCTTCAGCAGGAATCCTAGGTCAGTTTAGCCAGAATCCCTCCACCCGGATGTTCCCTCTCAGTAACTTTCCACCCGCTGACCCCCGCCTGCTCCTTCGCTGTAAATCCCGTTTTCCTTGGTGGATTCGGAGTTGAGCCCCATCTCTCTGCCCCACTGCAGGGGTCCCTACATCCATCCTGATGGTCCTTCCTGTTCTCTACCAGGTGTCACGAGTATTTTGTCTTTGACAGGATTCGCACCTGTGTGCAACGGCTCCCTCCCCGGTGTGGGCTGGACTCGCTGAAGGGCTCCTGATGAAGACAATTCAGTAGAGGTGGTCGGCAGTCATTTCTGGAATTAGGCTACAAAACGCTCTGGGGCCACTCACCCCATTCCAGCCTCGAGAAGAGGCAGCCCTGACTCAGAGACCCTCAGCTAGAGGCGCCGGCCTGAGCTGAACCCGGATTCCTGACCCTCACCAACCGGGAGATAAGCAATGATGGTGATTACAGGCCTGCCGTCAGCAAATCCGTGCCCACAGGTCAGATCTGGCTCCCCGGCTGCTTTTATTAAGTTTAGCAACACATTCACCCACATGTTCCACGGCCCGTGTTCACACTACAACCACAGGTCAAGCAGCTGTGACACTGACAGAAGGCCTACAAAAGCCTGAAACATTTATTATCTGGTCCTTTACAGAAAGTCTGCCAACTCCCACTGCCGCTAAGTGCTGGGTAATCTGTTTCTCACAATAGAGGATTTTAACGCACTTGCTCCTGCAGCGCTATGGGTCTCCCTCCAGCGATGCAGGGTCTTTAAGTATCTCTCTGTTGTCTGTTGTCCACACACAAGAACTTTTATGTTAGCAGATAATGAATGTTTCAACCAGCCTCACATCCCTGGCATGTGGCAGGACCTTAGCAAATGCTGACTGAACCACACAAACGCCGAATGCAGAAAACCCATAACCTGACAATATATCCTTTAAATAAAGCACGACATTAAATCAAGAAGAGCCAAAACTGCAATTTGTGTTGAACAGCTGGTATTTCCGGTTGAATCCATTCTTAAAGGCATTTGTTGACTGCCACACAAAGAACGATTCCATATCCAGGAAAACTTTTGGTCTTTTAAATTGACTATACTTTTATAAAACCTCGTTGTTTAAAATACCCATAACGTCAGTTTATCTCCAATACTGCCAAGATGACTGACAGTAGCTTTTACCATGAAACAAAGAACGTATTTCCTTGCACCTAGAAATGTTATTGAAATTTTCCAGAAAGGCTTATTTTTTTTTCTTTTCTTTTCTTTTTTTTGTTCCCCGACCAGGGATGGAACCCGGGCTCTCGGCAGGGCAGTGAAAGCGCGGAGCCCTAATCACTCCTGGCGGTCCAGCGGTTAGCACTCTGCGCTTCCACTGCCGAGGGCTCGGGTTCCATCCTCGGTTGGGGAGCTAAACCAAGATCCCGCATGCTGCAAGGTGTGGCAAAAAAAGAAAGAAACAAAATTTTCCAAACCACTGCAGAATTTCTGTTTTGTCCCAGTTTTGTCTGTCTGTTAGAACTGAGAACTAAAGTTGGCAGCGGTCACGCTCAGACATAAGCAAACGTCCTCTGTGCCCTGACGCCTGGTCAGTTCCTAGGCTGTCCGCTCCCCACACCCTGATGCCGGGGCAGGAGGACAAATGTTTTAGGTGAAAGGCTGGACATTCTTATATATTCATTATGACACAAAAATATAATAGTTTTAGCTTTCTTAACCTAGATAGTTTCTCTGGCAAACATGCATGAATTATCTACGAGGCAGAAAAATTCCATTTTTGTTTCAACGGGCATCATAGGAGGTCACCCTTGGTAAATTTTTAACTTTTGAGATACGATCAAGTGTATTCAGGCCTTCCAGGTAAGAAACCTTACCCTAAAACTTAAGTGGGGCTTAAGTGTGTAGTTAAGAGCATAAGACACACGGGGAACAGCCCCGGCTCAACTCCTGAATTACCAGCCACGGGTCTCCAGGGCCCTTTTCCTTTCTTGTGAACTGCACGGCATCCCTGTGAGGACTCAGCACAGCCAGAAACGCAGTGAAGGGCAAGAGAGGCCAAGCTGGTGTAAAGAGATAATTAATGATTTTACATTTATATGGAACATATTTATTAATAATCTTACTCACTGTGGGTTTGGGAAAGATTTCCTAAATAGGACACAAAAAGCACAAACTTTATATAAAGAAAAAGATCAATCAACTGTCAAAAAAAAAACTTTTGCTTCTTGTCAGCAGACATTTATAAAAATGAGAAGACAAACCGCACACTGGGAGGACACACTTGCAAAATATGTAGCTGACAAAGGGCTTGTATCTAGAACATACGAAGTACCGTTTCAACTAAATACTATAAGAAATAGCCCAGTAAAAGTTGGGCAAAGACCTGAATGGTAAATTTGCCAAAGAAGATACAGGAATTGCAAATAAGCACAAGAAATGATACTCAGCTTTGTGAGTCATTAGGGAAATGCAAATAAAACCACAAGGAGATAGCAGGACACTGCCCCGAAAGGCTAAAACTGGAAAACATCCACCGTGCCAAGTGTGGCTGAGGATGTGGATAAAATGGAACCGCAAACACTGCTGGTGGGAACACAGAATGGTACAGCCTCTTTGGAAAACCGCTTAGCCATTTCTCTAGATATTAAGTGTGTGCCCACCAAACAGCCCCACCATTCCACCCAAGAGAAATGAAAGCACAGGACTTGTATGCGAATGTTCACACAGCTTCATCTGAAACGGCCAAGGCTGGGCACCACTCAACCGGCAACCAACAAACGCAGTAAATCCATAAGCGGAAGGTGACTCAGCAGTGAAGTGAACGAACGATACTGACTCCTGCACCACGGGCGAGGCTTCAAATAACGACGCTGAGTTAACGGAGCCTAAAGAAACAAAGGGCACGTGACCGAATGGTTCTATTTATACACCACTCCAGAAAATGCAAGAGCATCCAGAGCGACCAGCTGCCTAGGGATGTGGGAGGGCTACAAAGGCAGGCAGGGACTTGAGGATGAGGAGGACGCGCGTGACCTTGACCTTGTGAACATGTCAACACTGACAAAGCTGCACGTTAAACTGTGCATCTACTGAGGCCCATTCGTTTCACCTCGATAAAGCTGTTTCTAAAAAACTGCACACTGGAATGATCTTTAACCTTCAAAAAAACCACTGCTGTGGGTGGGATTCTGTCCCCTAAAAAGACATGTTGAGGGACTTGCCTGGTGGCGCAGTGGTTAAGAATCTGCCTGCCAGTGCAGGGGACACGGGTTTGAGCCCTGGTCCGGGAAGATCCCACATGCCGCGGAGCAACTAAGCCTGTGTGCCACAACTACTAAGCCTGCGCTCTAGAGCCCGCGAGCCATAACTACTGAGCCCGCATGCTGCAACTACGGAAGCCCGCACGCCTAGAGCCCGTGCTCCGCAACAAGAGATGCCACCGCAATGAGAAGCCCGTGCACCGCAACGAAGAATAGCCCCTGCTCGCTGTAACTAGAGAAAGCCCGCACGCAGGAACCAAGACCCAATGCAGCCAAAAAATAAAATAAATAAATTAAAAAAAAAATTTTTTTTAAATAAGAAAGCTTCAGTGTATCATGCAGACACCACTGTTAGGGCTCCTACTGCAAAAGACGTGTTGAAGTCCTGACCCTGGTACCTGTGAACATGACCTTATTGGAAGTGGAGTCTCTGCAGATGTAATTAAGGCACAAGCTGAGGTCACACTGGAGTAGGTGGGCCCAACTCCCATGTGACTGGTGTCCTTACAAGAGGAGACACACACACAGGGGAGGACGCCACGTGGAGACAGAGCCACGTGATGAGAGAGGCCAGGGTGGGGTGATGCCCCACAAGCTGGACACACAGCCCTGCAGCTGACATCAGAGGCACGAGGAGAGCTGCCACACTGATTTCTGACCCCGAGTCTCCAGAACTGAGAGACCAGACATCTCTGCCGTCTGAAGCCTCCCAGGGTGTGGTACTTGTTACAGCAGCTCTAAGAAGCTGCAACCAGCTTCATATTGATTCATAATTCATATTCATTAACTTATTTAATGATTGTTTCTAAAAGTAGATTTTATGTAGGAGAATATTTGTCTAAAGTCTGTCTTAATCACAGAATGGCCACTGGGTCGCACAGATACACAATTAAGTGGCTGTGTTTCCAAGATATGTAAATACATATAAAATAAATAGCACTGTTTCTTTTTTTTTTTTTTTTTTTTTGTGTTACACGGGCCTCTCACTGTTGCGGCCTCTCCCGTTGCGGAGCACAGGCTCCGGACGCGCAGGCTCAGCGGCCATGGCTCACGGGCCCAGCCGCTCCGCGGCATGTGGGATCTTCCCAGACCGGGGCATGAACCCACGTCCCCTTCATCGGCAGGCGGACTCTCAACCACTGTGCCACCAGGGAAGCCCGCACTGTTTCATTTTAATAGCATCTCTCCAAAGTAATATAAAGCAAACATGTGAGCCAATTGTAATCTTTTTTGTTTTTATAAGTGATTTATAACTGATACATCAAGTTTTGTTTTTCTTTTAACCAACAGAAAAGCAATTTATAATGATTAAAATCTTGGCATTTAATTGTCATTAAATTAAATCATTTAGAAAACTTTATGTGAGTGACAGCAAATTTACAAATTGACTCTGCTGAGGCCGAGGTTCTCTCCCAAGGGTCTCAGAGCAGCAGAGACACAGAACAGGACCATCAACCGTCCCTTTAACACACACTAATTTTAAGCATTAATACTATTTTTACTTTCAGCATATACCCCCTCAACTGTATGGAAATACTTTAGGTGACCGAGAGGAAAACATTTCCCTTCAGAAAATAAGCCTCCCAAAACCACTGAAGAAGGAGAACCGGAAGGTCACGGTCCATCCTTTGGTAGATACAGCCCTCTGTGTGGGACATCAGAGGGATGGACGTCAATTTAACTTACTCTCTCAGAGTCAAAGGGGTTTAACCTGGAATAAAAGAGGCACCTCGAAGCCAGTGTGCTTTCATTCCTTCAGGGAGGAGCAGACCCTGGGCAGGGATGGCTACCAGGCCCCGGGGTGGACGGTGGGGCCTGTGGCTTGGACTCAATTTAGGGGTGGGGGTGAGAAGGGTGAGGAACGGGTACCTGCAAAACCTGCTAGTCCAACAGGAACACTTGTGTGTTACACATTTTTAAAAGTGAGATAATACCGTACACGTAACGTGAGAGTCTGAGGTGCACGGCTGCTGGTTTGACACGCTTAGTGTTGCTGTATAATCACCCCAGAGCATCAGTGACACCTCCGTCATGCCACATGGCACAGCCCTGCTGACTGCCGTCACCGTGCCGTGTGGCAGGCCTCCCTCCAGAGCTCGTTCATCCTCTAGTTGCAAGTCTGTGCCTTAAACCGCCCCTCCCCAGGCCTCCACTCCCTGCCCCTGGACCCCCATTCCACTCTGGTTTTAGATTTTGCATTTAAGACAGAGAACACACTGTCTGTCGTTCCCTGTCCACCTCGTCCACTTGGCCCTGTCAGAGCCCATCCTTGCTGTCAGGACCGGCAGGATTTCCTTCTTTCTCGCGGCTGCATAGTCCTCCAGTGCACGCGTGCGTGTGCGTGTGTGTGCGTGTGTGTGTGTGCGTGTGTGCGTGTGCGCGTGCGTGTGTGTGTGCGTGTGCGCGTGTGAATTTCACCCTTTCAAAAACCAACACCGGCCAGCTGACACCTTCCTGGGCCAAAGAGAAGAAATACTTGTTATCAGTTGAGCTCATTGTTGGGAAGATTAAATGTGTCTTGCTGAACCGTTAAATGAGGACAGACAAAATGGCCAAGCTGCAGTTTTATCCCTCTGTCTAATAGATTATGTTTCTAAAACTAAAATACAAATGCTGGTTTTTCAGTCAAAAGATGGGTCCCCCAGATGATCAGCAAACAGCAGACAGGTTTGAAGGAAACGCTCCCCCAGCCCACCCCGGGCCCGACAGGACGCTGAACCAAGGCCGGGAGCTGGGTCCTTCTCCCCCTTTCGGGACTGAGTTAAGAACAGAACCACGGAAGTTCTCACCACAGCGCCGGGCCCCCAGCAAGGGCTCAGTCAGCATGGCGGCCTGATCTGTGTTTCCTACTCTTAACCAAGCAAAGGCATCCCGCGGCTGGAAAATGACGCCATCCCAGATCTAGAAGGACAGGAGGTCCAAAGCCTTACTTAACCACCGTAAAGTAAAGGTTACTTCTCTCTGCACCCCCTTTCTGGTCCTGGTGACCCAGCTCCACCAGGAAAAGCGCAGGAAAGCACAGCACAAGCGAGTCCTCCCCAGTGGACTTCACAGAGGGGCACAAACGTCAGCCGCCTCTTCTGATCCACCTTTGTTTCATGCAGACGGAGGGGAGGAGGGGGGCAAAACTAAAGGAACAAGAGGGGAGGGCCTAAGGGTCCTTGGTCTGAGCTCGAGACCAGGGGGCGACTGCAAAGAGCCGGAGGCCAGACCCGTCTTTGTGGCCACAGCTCAGCTCGGGCACCACGGCAAGAACCCACCAGAGGCCACGTGTACAAATACGTCTGCTGTGTGTCAATAAAACTTTATTTGTGGAAACTGAGTTCCATGTAATTTTCCTATGTCATGAAATATTCTTTTCATTTTTTCCAACCATTTGAAAACTATAAAATCCATCCTGAGCTCGTGGGCCACAGAGAAACAGGAAGATCAGGCGTAAGAGTCGTAATTCGCCAGCCCCTGGTCCTGCATTAAACGTCCTTTCTGAGGCGGCTGGCAAAGACTTGATTCTGAGATGTCCCCAGTTAGCTATAGACCCCATGTGAC
>NW_020174568.1:1047083-1085471 GCF_003031525.2 Neophocaena asiaeorientalis asiaeorientalis | reverse complement strand
GGTTGTGGAGCCCACAGGTGTGTTTTTCATTCAGGTTTCCTCAAAAAAAACTGTGTTTGGGTGCAGCACAATTTAGGAGGGAGAACAAATAGCTAAGGAGTAAATACACGCACGCGCGCGCACACGCACGCGCACACACGCATGCGCACACACGCACACACACACACACGCGCACACACGGGTATATCCTGGATGGTATTTTCAGGCATCAGGCACTTTAGGAAGAAGGGTTCATGCCCGGGAAGGTACGAGGAACAGCTTCTGAGCCCAGGGGGTGGGAGAAGAGTGAATGAATGAACCCACGGGCAGAGCAGGACGTCAGAAGTCCTGTCCCCGAATGAGGAGGGGGCACCAACGCTACCTGCATGCAGAGTCCAGGTCCACCTCCACGGAGGAAGGTGACGTCCAGGGGTCTCTCGGGCACGTCAGGTTCCAGCCACACTGAAGGACACGTTCTAGAACTAAGAGGCTCCCATCACACAACTTTTTCCTGTTGTGACAAAGTGTAAACGAGATGAACCGCCTGCTGTGACTCAGCCCTCAGGCGTGGAGGCTGATGGTCTGCTGTACAAAGCAAGGAGAGCACGTTTCAGGCTGTACCGGATACTTTAAAATAAAAATCGATACCGGCAGCGTTCTGTTCTAAACAGTTTGGAGTTTGAAGTCGGAAGCAGTTTCACCAACTCTTTTTTAATTTTTAATTTTTTTGGCTGCGTTGGGTCTTCGTTGCTGCGTACGGGCTTTCTCTCATTGTGGTGAGCGGGGGCTACTCTTCATTGCGGTGCGTGGGCTTCTCATTGCGGTGGCTTCTCTTGTTGCGGAGCTTGGGCTCTAGGCGCCCAGGCTTCAGTAGTTGTGGCTCGGGGGCTCTAGAGCGCAGGCTCAGTAGCTATGGCACGCGGGCTCAGTAGTTGTGGCTCACGGGCTCTAGAGCGCAGGCTCAGTAGTTGTGGCGCAAGGGCTTAATTGCTCCGCGGCATGTGGGATCTTCCCAGACCAGGGCTTGAACCTGTGTCCCCTATATTGGCAGTTGGATTCTTAACCACTTCGCCACCAGGGAAGTCCTTCACTGACTCTTACGTGCTCTTTAAACGCTTGTGTTCTGTTTCAGAGCACAGTCTTCAATTTAAACTTAAACATGTTTTCTGGCAGTGAGCACAGCCCTGTTAGTCTCTGATGGTTTTTCTGCCAGAATTCATAAACGTGCTGAGAAAACGGTGTGTGAGTGAGGGGGTCAGAGTGGGAGTGGGTTTGTGCTACTTCGAGGTGCCCAATGTCACAGGTGCTCAGTCCAGCGACAGCTCCTGGGAGGAACACCTGAAGGTGACCCTCCAGGGCCCAGACGCCGGTGTCCCTGGGGCGGCCATGAGTCTTAACGCGGCCCAGCCTCGACGTGGCACACAGCAGGAGATGGATGAACGGTAGCTGAGTGAGTAATGCATGAAGTACCCTTCACCGGATGACAACGCCTGCCATCAAGCCGGTGGCGAGGGTTTTAGGAGATAATAAACGACACTCAATAGCGGCAGTGATTTTTATCCTCCTTTTAAAGAGGAGCCACCTGAATCCATCAAGGTTATCTGCCTGACCCAGCGGCCTGAACTGGGCATGTCTAACCTCAAAGTCACCCCTCCAGCTCCTGTTACCTGAGGAACCCGATTTCACACTAAAAACAGGCTTCCTATAAAACTAGGCGAAAACCCTGCCTCTCTAAATCGATAAAAGGCTCTTTTCCTGGCTGAGCTCGAAGTCCTAAAATAAGTAAACGGTCACATCTCTGAATCTGGGGACAGAGACATGGCAGCAGCCTAAGGCCCCTCTAATCACCAGGGGACAATACCGCAGGAAAAGTGGGAAAATGTGTCCTCACCCCAAGGCAACAAGCAATACACCTTAAGAATGATTCTTCCTTCTGTAATTTAAACTTGAGACAAAACAAAACAACCTAGTTGTTTCAAAGGCCATTATGACTTATATACATAACCAGCCCCTCGGACATAACAGGTAATCTCATTCATGGGTACTCCTGCCACTGTCTGAAAATAAGTGAAAGTTGGCTGGTCTTGAACGTCATTTTACATATCTTATTTCTTTTAAAGTAAATTCCTTAGGGCCCCGAATCTGAAATTAAAACTACTCTTGGATCAAGAGCGGATGGGAGGCAGTTTCAGGGCTCATGTCCACCCGTGCCCATCTGGTCAAGCAGGCGGGGGCTCAGAATTCTCACGGTTTAACCCTCATACTTGAAATTTACACGTCAAACTCTGAAGCTTTAAACTTCTGTCTAATCCGGTCAATTCAGAGTTGATACACTAATTGTAGCGAAGAGACACCCGACGTGGTAGGGAATACATTCTAATAGTGTGAGTATCAGTACCAGCCAGAGTCAGAAAATTTCAAATGAACACACACCCTGCCCAAAGCACGGCTCCTACAGTAAATCTGTACACGAGGTTAATACAAGTTTAAAGGGCTTCCTTGTCAACTGTTTCCTGTTAAGTTTAAAGAATTTAAAACAAACTCTAAAAGCGAATTTATAGGCGAAATATATATACAGGATATAACATATATATATATATATATGACTTATCTATTCCTCTCACCACATGAGTGGAACTTTCAAACGCGTGGATCAAGTGTCCCCAAAGGCACTGAGGTGCCACCCAGCACGCGTGCGGGGAGAAGGGTCCCTGCTGTCAGCTCCGAGTCCCCACCCCTCGCGGCAAACACAGCAGTTTAAGCAACAGCTTAACGCGCAGGGGCTGTTCAGAACCTGTAACCTAAAAATAATTCAATAGCGGTAAGCGAAACTAACACCGTGTTGTTTTAGGCCAATTAACGGTGGAAACAGAAACCCCTAACCTTTTCAGTTAGAAAGGTCTCCCCCTCCCTCCCAGGTTACGTTCAAAAGTTGCCCTGCCCTCCTCTGTGAAATCCATGTCGACACCGAAGAACAACACCCTGACGCCCACCCAGGACACCACCCGCGACCCTCACCGTCAAAACGCAGAGAAAAGTCCCTCTGAAACGCGCCCTAAGAAGCCCAAGCGATGTGCCTTCCGACAGCGGCGGGCAGGTCTAACCCTCCCTCTGCGATCCTCGGCCCTGGGGGTGTAGCGAGGCTGCAGGGCTGGGAAGCTGACGCCAGGGGCTCAGCCCGTCGCCCCTCGCCGCTCACCCTCCGGCCGGGCCGGGGCTCAGGCTGCCGGGCGCCCCTCCCCCTCCCCCCGTGCTCCACTCACCTGAGCGCCTGCTCCTGCGGCCCCGGGAGCCGCAGGCTGTCCGGCCGGTCCCTCCTCCGGCGGTAGAGCCCCGACTGCGAGAGCTCTTTGAGCTGTAAAGCCGTCATGCTCCCGGACCGCGACCCTCGGAGTCCGGCACCGGAGGGCGGGCGGCCGCCAGAGCTGGGGACCGCCCCGCGCACACCTGGCCCGGGGCGCCGGCGGCCGCGCTTCCTGCTTGCCGGGTACACACCCTCCCGCGGGCGGCCGTATCTCCGCGCCGGCACCTGGGAGGGCCTGGTGCTCACGTGCTACCGCCGAGCGGAGTCCGGCTGCCCTGAGCAATCGCGCCGGCCCCTGCGTGGGCCGTTCCAGCATCGTTCTGCATCAAAACCGGGCTAAAACGCTCCAGAAAGGTCGTGACTCAAGAAGGGTCCTGCCCTGTTCTCTGGGCCAGGAAATCCACCAACACTTCACACGCAGCCGTCGGTTTCAAGAAGTGCCTGGTCATCATGAGCTCGTTGGGACATTTTCCTTCAAACGGAAAAGCAGTTCTGAAGGGCAGCACGCCGGCTCCGCTCTCTCCACGGTGCTCTAAATCCTCTTCAGAAAGGAAGGAAGTGTCTTTTTTCTCCCCCATTAAGAGTTACTCAAAAATTCGTAACTGAAAGGGAGGTGGTTTCTTCGGCCATCCCCCATCCCGCGATTCTCTACACCCAAAGCCGCCCACCGAGACGCGTCCCCTCGCAGGAGATGCGCACACTGTCCGCCTACTGCTGTCCCTGCGTATTTGATCCCGGCGGCCACCGTGTCAGGAGGGAGGGTCTGGTTCCTGGGGTGTGGGGTGTGGGGTGTGGGGTGTGGGGTGTGGGGTGTGGGGTGTGGGGTGTGGGGTGTGGGGTGTGGGGTGTGGGGTGTGGGTGGGTGTCTGCATCGTGGGGGACAGATCATAGGGGCACGTCCTTGTTCCCGGGCCCCGCAGGACGGCCGCGGCAGCAGGCGGGTCTGACCCAGCCCCTCTCAGGACGAGTCCCCGCCGGCGCGAGCGCGGTCCTGCTCTCAGCCAACAGCTTGGCTTTGCGGTGCCGGCGGTTTCTCTGCGTGTCAGCATCTTTCTCCCAGAATCCCCTCCAGGACGAGAGCGCAGAGAAATGGGTCTGAAAGTTCTTTTCACACCAAGAGTTAAAGAATTAATACATTCCCCTCTCTAGAAGGATCCGTATTATAAATTCAAATATTCAGGACCCCAAGGAAGGGCGCTCTGCATCTCACCCCTTCACTCGGGACTGCGGCCCCGGCTCCTTTAGGGCTGCAGCCCTGGTCCCCACCTGCCCACGCCCGCCCCAGTGGAAACACAACTTTTTACAGTCACCATCGAAGTGTAACATACGTTTTTAAAGAAAATGAAGGGGAAAATTAGTAATTTTGTTACCACACTGATGTAATTAGTGACAAAACATTACCCCCAAAAAATCGAGGGACAAATGTATCTCTTCCTCTCTCTGGAAGGATACACAGAAAACTGGTAACATCGGGTGCCTGGGGGAGGGGCAGAGCAGCAGAAGACAGCTTCTCTGTAACCACTGCTCTATACCTGCTGGACTTGGAATACCCTGCACATTCAAAAATAAACAGGAGAAATTTAGAAGGTTTACATATACCTTTTGAACAAAGCTCTAGGATCCTACTGAGACATAAAACACAGAAAAGTGTGAAGTTTACAGTAATAGAAACATATAAAATTAGGATTCCTTACATTTTTGTCATGACAGGTGAAAAACGCAGAGAAACAAGCACCAATCTTTTTTTTTTTTTAACTGTAGGCATCAAAACAGAATAGATGCTTGAGGTATAAAATACAAACTAACTATAGCCACTGCAAACGCAGAGCCTCAAGGTTGAAAAGGACTTGTTTCCATAGGAAAATGGACGTAAGAGAGCTTGGTTTTTAAAGAGAACTTGCAATAGAGTAATGCGGCCCGCTGACAAGGGAAAAGGCTTGGAAACTAGTAAAGCTGACAAGACAGGAAACACTACCGTGTAGGACGAATCCTGTATTTGATGAGTCTAAAGTTAAAAGGATGTGAACAGGGGAAGAAAAGTTACGTAAAACAAACTGAAACAACTCTTGCCTGCAGACTTTTAAAATGGCTGTGCTGACACATACAAACTTCAGTACATCCATGCTTGTCACGACTGCATAAAATTAAATCCTGGGGCTTTGGGCAAAGGCCTTTAACCACTGCCATTTCACAGACAGTGGGAGACAGTGGTAACCTTCCCTCCCCGCCACACGCAGCCAGGGAGGGGCGCCCATTTCTGGGAGGGAACAACTCCCTACCACACAATGGCTCAGGCTGCAGCCAGATGACACCCCCGAACAATGGTTTCTGTGCATCTGCGTGGGGGGAGAGAGGGACAGAGGGCACAGCCCTGGGACGCGGCAGGCGACGTGACGCCAGGAGAGGCCCCATGTCCCCATCCCCGTAGTTCCCTCCTTTCACGCCCTCCCATAGAAAGTTATCAGTTGAGCCTGGATTGTAGATCAGGCCTATTTTAAATGAGCTCTGAATTTCAAACGACTGTCTTAGCATTTGAGGGAGGCCCACGTGGGTGTCCATACAGGGACGTCCATTTCGAGGCATAAACGGACTCTGAAGGGCAGTGCTGCCTCCCTTAGAGCCCAGCGGCTGTCAATGAACAAAGGTTCACAGAACGTGTCGAGGGGGCACCCCGGCCCGCTCCCACCGCGGGGTGGCGGCTCTGGGAACCTGTCTGCCCACTGCTCCTCGCTGAGCTCCGACTCACAGCGAAATGTGCCATCAGCTCGGCAGGTACTTTCTTCTGCAATAGGCTTGTGCTCTTGGTCGAAATGACTAAACAGGAAGCCCCAGGGAGCATCACACCGGGCCTCGCTCTGCAGGCTGACCTCTGACCCCGCCCTTCACCTTTCGAAGTGGAGGGGGGAGGCGGTCACCGACATTCTGTGAATCCGAGCAAGGTCAGTGAGTCTCAGAAATGCATGCGAGCACAACACTGCCCCCATCTCAGGGCACTGGCAGGTGGACTCACCTTCCGACCTGCACAGACGCCTCTGCCCCAGGGCGGGACCCTGACCTCAACTGCGGGCCAGACGCTGGTACAGAAGAGCCCCTGTTGTACCCACCCCGCCCATTTCTCTCCACCTCCCAGTCATCTCTCTGCCTCTGGCCTCACCCGCCTCTACTCTACCCTCCAAATTTCCAGGAGTTCTTTCCAAATGTAAACCGGTCACTCGCAGGTCCTGGAAGACCCTGGGGTGACCCGACGGCTGATCCCCGTGCTGAGCGTGGTCCCAGGACAGATGGGGCGTCCTGGCCCCGAGTCCTGCCTCTGGACTCAGCGCAGGGGTCCCTCTCACAGGAGGGCTTTGGAGACCTTTCACTCACTATCACCAGGGTCTCCATACCCCCCCCAGCAAGATAACGGCCCTCCCAGGGCAGCTGTGTAGGTACTGTATCGCTGCGTCTTACAAGGCCAGGTCCGTGGTAGAGTGTGCGTTTGCTCAGTAAGTTCTCTGGTTTAGTTGTTTGACTGATTGATTTTGAGAGCCTCGCCACTTTATGATGAGGTTGCGTTTCAGATGAACGCTCCAGAGCTTTGAAACTGGCTGTGTTTTGTTTTGTCTGTGCATTTAACACTCGACATTACCTAAACGAGATTCTTAGAAGGCACATCCATTCCACGGTTTAGGAAAACTGTACTTCCCTGTGAGACTGCAAAACTCAGATGCTGCACATTTGTAGTTGAGCAACACCTTCCACCAGTATGAACACTTTCCACTGGGGCTAAGAGCTAAAAAGCCACCCTCTACCTGACTCAGTCCAGTTCTCAGTGTACTTGGTCCCAGTACCCGCTTCAGGCTCGGGGGGGTAAAGAAACCTGATTAGGCATCAAGGCCCTAAGACCCGTCCCCAGCGTTCCTGCGCTGACGGCTCCTTCTCGGCAGAACTGAGGGCTGCGCCCTGGCTTCGGGGCCCAGCAGACCTTCCAGACCAGGGGCCTCAGGCCTGCAGACGGTCGAGCAGCTGTAAGTTTCCAGGCCATTAATTTCCTTGTACACACGCGGTAAGAGAAGAATTTTGTTTTGCAACCACTCTGAACTTAATGGAAATGAATCCTTTTTAGTTTAAATTTTATCCTATGAATAATCCCCTCCAGGGGAAGTAAAGCTTCTCTGATAAAGCAGAGCACCATCCTCCCTCCTTCCATGCTCCCGTCTCCAAAACTCTCACTTCCAGCCCCGCGTCCTCCACACAGGTCCCCAGGCATGTCCCGGGTGTCACACGAGGGCTCGGACCTTGGCGATTCTCGGGTGCAGGTTCAAGTTCAAGTCGACCAGAGCAGAGTGTGAGAGGGCAGAATCCACCGTCCAGAAGCATCAGAAAAAATCACCAAAGACATGGTCCCTGGCCCGTCTGCGAGCCCCTCTGAACATCCCCTCGACCCTCCTCTCGCTGAGCAGGTGGGGGAGCCTCGGCCGAAGTCTGACACCCGACAGGTCAGCCGTCAGAAACACAGAGAATCTACATGGGTCACCCACCGTCTTCTGCGAGACAATCACAGAACATTCCCAAAGCCACGCCGCAACAAGCAAGCTTTCCTGCGTCCTTCAAAAGGATTTAAAACAAAACTGTCGGTCACCCTCCCACCACACCAATCTTTCTACGGGGCCAAGGGGGGGACAAGCTGATGCGAGGGTGCAGAGGGAGCCCGGGGTCACCCGGCTGGTGGGTCCACGTGGGCAACGTCCCGGCTGCGGCCGGCAGGCAGGCAGGCACACGGTCACATCACTCCCGAAGGCCTCAATCTTTCCCTTCGGAAACAGAGCAGTCGAATCCGATGATCTGAACGGTCTTTTCTGCAGATTAAAATTTCAGCAAGCGCCCACGGCAGGGGAGGGCCCGAGGCTGGCAGGCTCCTGGCACGCTCACCCCTCCCCGCAGGTCAGGCTCCCGCCCTGGACCCAGACGGGGCCTGAGGCTGGCTTCACACGCTCGGCCGGCCGTGCCCCCGACCCCGGGCCTGACCGCCCCCCCTCGGTCCTCTCCTCGGCCACCTGCTCCACAGCTAAGAGCCGAGCTGCACATAAAACCCCAGGAAGGGACCCTGACTACCCGCCTGACACACGAGCCGCGGAGACGCCAAGGCCACGGGGAGAGACAGGGCAGAGTCAGCGGGGCCCCGGCCTCCATCCACGGGCAAGTGCAACCCCATGTGACACCGTCAACACGGTTTCAGAAGACTGCACATGAAGCTAAGCTTCTGTAAATAGGATAACTTTGAATTCTCTGAAGGAATTCTAGGGGTCGTATGTTCACAAAAGAGAGCTTTGCTGAAAATCCAGATTTTCACATGATTTGACTTAACATGTGTTTTGCTATCACCTTCTGTATAAAGTTGCTCCACACGCTGTTTCCACTCATTCCACCCGTCCACCCCGCAGCAGGCGTGGACCTGCTGAGCACATTTCCACATTGAACATTCCTGTGACAAAACCAACAGGCGAAGTTCCCGGAGCAAGAATCCCTGGACGGCAGAGTTACCGGCAGCGGCTCTGAGCTCCTGAGGCCATGGCTCTTCTCCCTGGAATTCCAGGGCATCGTGAGCATAACCACAGCACCTGCGCAGCCCCAGCCTGGTTTCAGTGTCCCAGTTACTACTGTCAACTTCCACCTCCAAACCATTTCACCAGGGCATCAAAACACCCCCGGGCTCTGCGTGAAGTCTCATCTTGAAGCTTTCTGTCTGGGGGGACACCTTGCCAGCCATCTAACCCACAAATAAACAGGCAGCTGAAAATGTGTCAAGTCACAGGGGACAAGGCTTCTGCGAGGACGGCAGGGACGCAGGGAACGCCTCCCGAGACAGAACCTCGGGTCTGATCCCCCAGAGCTGGAGGGAGGGGAGGCTTGGGGAGAGAGCAGCTCAGCTCGTGCAAAGGCCCTGAGGCTGCGCAAGGGGCTGGGGGCGGGGTGAGGCGAGAGAGCCAGTCAGGGGTGTCTCTCTGGTCCAAAGACCCCCTCCCAGGCCTGGGGAGGGGGGAGACCGAGCTGTCAGGGTGGAGACGGGGGTGGCGGCCGGTGGCAGACCAGATGCGGAGCCCGGGCTGCACTCGTGCTGCCGTAGTCCTGCCCGAGGAGAGCCAGCATTTTAAACTGAATCTAAGAAGACTGTTTTCAAAGAGTACTTACAAAAGAAAGGGCTGGGGCACGAAGATGCGCACGCTGTGCCCCACGCGGAGCTGATGTAAGCGCCGCTCACAGCTGAGGAACACGCTCTCATTCGACGTTCACCTCTGTCCTACCAGCCGTGTGTCATTATTGTCCCCACTATGCATTTGAGGTAACTGAGTCTCCAAGCAGCTCAAGGTCCTGACGGGCAACACAGCCAACGAGGGAGACTGTGGATCCACACCCAGGTCTGAACGCGGACAAGCCCAGCCCAGGAAGCTTCGGGGGCACACAGGAGCAGGGCAGCGTTGGGGTCCAGGGTGAGCTGCCCCCAAATGTTCCTCAACAGCACATGGATTATTCTGAATTAAAGCTGCTTAAGAAACGGCCGATGTAAGAGGGACACTCTGACCCCCTCCTGTCTCCCTGAAGCGGGAGATAAGTCTCCGTGTGAAGGAGGGAGAAGGACACCCTAATGGCCAGAGACAGGGCAGCCCGTACAAACAAACCCGCGACCTCTTTCGGTGACTAACCCCAGGGCCAAACCGTTCAGATCCTTCACTAACTGAGCATCCACGGCCTACGTTTCTTAGTCCTGTCAGTTCCTCACAAATTTATTGTTTGTCTACAAAAGCCACCTGCTTTGGCCACATCTTAGGTCCCATTTCTGCGAGACCTCCATGCACAGGAATTGAAACTTGTTTCTTCTTCTCCTGTCCATCCGTCTTGCACCAGTTTTACTATTAGTTCAGCAACGAGAGCTCCAGGGGGCAGGGGAGGTGTCCCCTCCCCACTGTGGGCACAGAGGCCCTGGGGACAACCCCAGCCTAAACACAGGCTGGAGACAGACTCAAACCACGGTCCCCCCGCCTGCCCACTTTCTCTCCCAGAAATGAGGCAGGAGTCCAGCTGCACCTGGGTCCACGTGGTGGACGGGCCGCCGAGGGCTGGGAAGGAGGCCGAGGTCACTGACACAGACCTTCCTCCTATAGCTCTGGGGGCAGAAGCCAGTTGACGGCGTCAGACTTGAGCCTTGACGTCGCTGAATTCCTGGACTCCTTGGAGGCTGTCTCCCTTCAGGATACGTGTGATGACTCAGGCCAAGTGTTCGGGGAAAGAGGCAAAGATTCTAATGAAAAGGGGTGTTCTTGAGACCAAGTATGTAGTTGGACAGCAACAGGGGACCTGACGGGGGCCCACGTCCCCAGCTCCCGGTCTGCCGTCCCTCCTGGTCTGACAGCCTCCCCGGTGTCTGTCAACAGGAAAGTGCATGTAACAAGTCGTGACCCCTTCCTGGAATACCACACTGCTACAGAAGAAAAATAATTCACTAAAGCTGCACAAATCCACACGGATAAACCTACCTAAGAACCGAGAGAGTGAAAAAGCACAGCTTGCACAGTATCACAAAGAGCACACACTATTTAAAATCTAAAACAAAATAAACAACCCCATGAGTGCTAAGAACACACAGTGAGTAATAAAAGGATGAACAGGAGAGTGGTTCCCTCCCAGAGGAAAAGCGGGAGGGAAAATCATCAGAACGGGAAGTGTACCAAGAGCTCAACTGCACTTGTAATGTTTTATTTAAGGTAGGTGATGCGTATTTGGAGGCTCTTTCTATTAAATTCTACACCTTCATTAAAAAAAAAAAAAAAGGATGAAGATGCAGAGCAGACGTTCTCCTAGAGCAGGTTTGTAAACCCCCAAGTTTCAAAGCACCACTTCTGCCACCATGTGGCTTCTCAGGGTATTACATGCACATGATTTTCAGGAAATGGAAGTCTAAAAGAGGGCATTGTTAATTCTCAGGTGCAACGTGACAGGAATGGAACCCACTGCGAGAGCCTGAGAGTCCACCACTCGATACGTAACCAACACTAAAAGCCTTTCTTACCGCTTCTCAATGATGCTTAGTAACACAGAAGACAGAAAGCATCACGCTAGGTGCAAAGGAATGAAACTGGACCCCTATCTTACACCATGCACAAAAATTAACTCAAAATGGATTAAGGACTACATGTAAGACCTGAAATTATAAACTCCTAGAAGGAAACATAAAGGAAAAGCAACTTGACATCTGTCTTGGCAACGATTTCTTTGTATATGACACCAAAAGCACAAGCAACAAAAGCAAAAATCAACAGGTGGGACTACATCAAACTGAAAAGCTTCTGTCCAGCAAAAAACCAATAAAAAAATAAAAAGGCAACCTACAGAATGGGAGAAGGTATTTCAAATCACATATCAGATAAGGGGTTAATATCCAAGATGTATAAAGAATGCATACAGCTCAACACTAAAAAAAAAAAAAGAATCTGATTTAAAAATGGGCACGAGGGCTCCCCTGGTGGCGCAGTGGTTAGGAATCCGCCTGCCAGTGCAGGGGACATGGGTTCCATACCTGGTCCGGGAAGATCCCACATGCTGCGGAGCACCTAAGCCCATGCGCCACAACTACTGAACCTGAGCTCTAGAGCCCATGTGCCACAACTACTGAAGCCCGCACGCCTAGAGCCCGTGCTCCGCAACAAGAGAAGCCACCGCAATAAGAAGCCTGTGCACTGCAATGAAGAGTAGCCTGACCGGGGCCCACGTCCCCAGCTCCCGGTCTGCCATCCCTCCTGGTCTGACAGCCTCCCCAGTGTCTGTCAACAGTATTGTTAATTGTTATACCCCCGCCGCAACTAGAGAAAGCTGGCACGCAGCAACGAAGACCCAACACAGCCATCCATGAATGAATTAATGAATGAATGAATAAATAAATGAAAATGGGCATGAAGGAATTCCCTGGCAGTCCAGTGGTTAGGACTCGGTGCTTTCACTTCCGTGGACCTGGGTTTGATCCCTGGTCGGGGAACTAAGATCCCACAAGTCGTGGGACGCAGCAAAAAAAAAAAGGGCACCAGACCTGAGCAAGCCATTTTTCTTTCTTTCTTTTTGGCCGTGCAGCATGTGGGATCTTAGTTCCCCGACCAGGGATCGAACCCAGGCCCCCTGCATGGGAAGCACGGAGTCTTAACCACTGAACCGCCAGGGAAGTCCTTGAACAGACATTTTTCCAAAGACATACAGATGACCAACAGGTACACAAAAAATGCTCAAATCACTAATCATCAGGGAAATGCAAATCAAATCACAATGAGCTATCACCTCACACCTATCAGAAATGCTATTATCAAAAAGACAAGAAGGGACTTCCCTGGTGGCAAAGTAGTTAAGACTCCGCACTCCTAATGCAGGGGGCTCGGGTTCGATCACTGGTCAGGGAACTAGATCCCACATGCATGCCGCAGCTAAGAGTTCGCATTCCACAACTAAGAAGCCCGCCTGCTGCAACTAAGACCCAGTGCAACTAAATAAATATTTAAAAAAAAAGACAAGAAATAACAAATGTTGGCAAAGATGTGGAAAAAAAGGGAACCCTCCTGCACTGTTGGTGGGAACGTCAATTGGTGCAGCCATGATGGAAAAGAGTATGGAGGGTCCTCAACAAACTAAAACTAGAACTGCCATGTGACCCAGCAATTCCACTTCCGGGTCAATATATCTGAAGGAAATGTAATCAAGATCTCAAAGAAATATCTGTGTCCCCTTGTTCACTGCAGCATTATCCACAATGACCAAGACATGGAAACCACCCAAGTGTCCATCGCTGGATGAACAGATAAAGAAAACCACACACACACACGAGTGTTAGCCATAAAAATGAAGGACATCCTGCCACTTGCAACAACATGGATGGTCTTTAGGGCATTACACTAAGTGCAATAAATCAGAGAGACAAATACTATACGATCTCTCTTACATGTGCATCTAAAAGCATCGAATCCACAGAAACAGAGTAGAAGGGAGGTGCCAGGGGCTGGGGAGTGGTGGGGCAGAAATGGGGAGATGCCGGTCAAAGGGCACAGAGTTCCAGTTACGAGAGGAATACGTTTTGGGGATGTGATGTCCAGCATGGTGACGACAATTAACAATACTGTATACTTGGAGGTCATGAGAACAGTTTTTATGTTCTCACCAGCACAACAAAATGGTAACTACGTGAGGTCATGGGTAGGTTAATTAACCTTATTGTGGTAAGCATCTTGCAAAACTATACACGTCTCAAATCATCACATTACACACCTTAAAATTACACAATGTTATACGTCAATTACATCTCAGTAAAGCTGGAAAAAGAAAATGTTTTTTGAAACATTATGCTATGAAGCCCAAAGATAATGAGAAAGTTACTGCACATAAACTGCAGGAAAAAAAGGATGCATGTAGGCTACACCAGAGATAAGAGGGTTAAATGAGTCATAAGGCCAGCAAAACCAGGTGAGACGGGCCGGCTTCCAGACACAACTACCTGGTAGGTGAATGAAGACCTCTACTCCAAACCCAGAAGTAAAGAAGCAGGAAGAACACAGTAAAAAGAAACCTGTCCACAGCATGGACGCTGACGTGCAGAACGTAGCACTTTTAATAGCAAACTTTACCTGAGATCAGCACCAACACCCAGGTTAGAGAGAAGCAAACCTAAAGCTCATACACGGTGGTCTTAACTAGACATGTGGGAACACGTCCTCGTGTGAGATTATTTGCACAGGTGCACTTATTTGGTGGAGGGAGCAGACAACTGGCTTAACTGTGGTCCATTCATCCCTGGAGGGGAGGGCGTACAGCGGCGCTCGCCCGACCCCTCATCCTGATCAAGCTGCGCCTCGCACTCCGCTGCCCCCAAACCCCCAGTCGCCCTCAGCAGCCCCCTTCTCACCAGCCCAGCCACTGTGTGGAAGGTCACGTCGCCCCTCCCTTCGTATGCACGCCCTCCCAGGCCCCCCACGCCACCACCGCACACCCCGCTGTTCCCCGGTCCCTAGGCCCGCCCTTCTGCGCTGGGCCAGGCGTGGTCGGTCAGCCTTGAACTCAGATCCCAGCCTGGGCAGGGGCTTACTGGAGAGTTTTTCTTCCTAAGGGATGGTTATACCCATGCCCCACGGAGCTACTGTGAAAAGGACCTGGATTAATGGAGTAATAAGCACATTGGGAGTGCTCGATGAAAAACAAGTATCACATCATCGTCGATACTTCTTCTCCTCACTGCTGTCAAAGCTGTATTTTTTTTTTTTTTTCAGAATGCGGGCCTCTCACTGTTGTGGCCTCTCCCGTTGCGGACCACAGGCTCCGGACGCGCAGGCCCAGCCGCTCCGCGGCATGTGGGATCTTCCCGGACCGGGGCACGAACCCGTGTCCTCTGCATCAGTAGGCGGACTCTCAACCACTGCACCACCAGGGAAGCCCTGTATTTTCTTTTTAAATGCAAATCTGAGCATATTATGTTTCAGTTCGGAAGACGATGTCTATTTTCCAGAGGGAGAAGTCCAGAGACCCTGGTGTCGCAGGAGACATAAGCCTTCACCACCTCCTTACCTGCGGCCTCACGTCCAGCCACTCCTCCCTCCCAGAGTCCACACGCTCTGCGTCTCCCTCCCGTGATGAGCTGCCAGACACTCCTGCCCCACTGGGCTGGTAGCAGATCTGATCCCCACACGGTTCCACTCTGTGGGGACTCGCAGAGCTCCTGGAGGGGCTCCTGCAGACAAATCCTCCCCACGGCACCTGCCACACTGGGATGCTCGGAGGCAGCTCACAGTGGGTCCACAGAAAAGCCTGCTGAACGACTGACGTTTGGAAACTTCGCAGAAACACAAGAATGTTGATCGATTTTTTTTAAAAGTGTCTCACAAAATTGTGATACTTTTTCTTACTAACGTATACACGACCGTAACTGGAGTTTACCCCAAAGAGGCGCGTGATTCATGGGGACAGTTGGCTGGGTGCTGGGAAGGTGAGCAGCTTCCCATAAAGAGGCTCTCCTTGGTGAATTTTCAAAAGCTTAAAAGCTTGACCTTCAGTTTCTGAAGGCTGGTAACCCCGTTTTGTCAGTTTATCCAAAGTGGATGCGTCTCAGCAGTTGTGATTAACACGTGTAGAGCGGATGTGAAAACCAGGAATCCAGGCTGTAACCACCAGGCCAACGAACACACTCAGCTTGCATGACCAGCCCGTCCCCTCCCGGGTGTAGACCAGGTGAGAAGTCAGATCACCGTCAGAAGGTTTGTCTGGTGGGCGTCCCGGGGCATCACACGAGCTACCAGGTTTGCTGCGGGGGAACCTGGCGCTCAGGCCTCACCTGTTTCCTTCTGTTTCTTTCTACATTCAGTCACTCCCTCCCTCAAGGTGACTACAGGTCTCTGTCCTGTACTGATTTCAAAGTCTGACCTCCTTCCTTCCTAAACTGCTCTTGGGCTCCTCACTGCTGTCCCTGAGTTGACATGGGCACAGAGAATCTGGGGACCGACGTCGGGACCATCCTTCACGACATAACCTAAGTGAGGCATCACTACAGCCCCACATGAAACGTTCCTCTGCTGACATTTAACCGCACGCCTGGCAGGTGGCAGGTACACAGTAGATAACTGTGGATAAAGAGGAAAAGGCGGACAACGTAGGATATCAAGAGGAATAAACAGAAGTTTCAAAAAGAAAAAAAAAATTTTAATACAAAATATCTGACATTTTGAATGGGCACTTTCAGCTCAATACACAGGTTTTCTAGGGTGCAGGTAATATAAACCACCTCAGGTTAATTTCAGCAGAAGAGGTACTTAAAAAAGGATGTTGGGCTGTTCACAGAATCTCCAGGATCAACAAGGCACTGAGCTCACAACAGCAAAGAGAGCCCCCTGCCCACCGGCCGGCCAGTCACAGATCTTCCCCAGGCGCAGACAGCACCGCAGGGGCGTCTGGCCCCCCAGCCCGGCCCCGCTGCAGCCACGTCCTCTAGGAATGATGGCAGGCGTCCCTGCCTGCACCTCTGAACCCGACAGCCAGCAGTCACGCCTGGGTCTCAGCTGCACCCTCAAGTGGGAGCAGGACTCAGCATCCCCTGGAGACTCACCAGATGGAGAAATCAACAAACAATGGGATTCCATTAAAAAGGAATGATGTAAATTAACCGCTCCCAAACAAAAACAAACACAGACCTCCCCCCAGGGGAACTGCTCTCACCTGGTAGAGGTTCACATCTCTGACTGCCACGTGCTGACAAGATTCGGGTTGGCCCCGCAGCTCTACAGACACCCCAGCCCCCCCTGCCCCCTGGTCCTTGGTTGGCTCCAAGGAGCAGTGGGCAGGCAGCTCTGATGAGTCTCCAGTTTTCTTCCAGGACAGGAAGGAAGGAAGCTAGTTCATGCTGGTTACAAGAAATCCACTCGTGAGGATGGCGACCAAGAGAAGACTTGTTTCGATGTAGTTAAAGTATGTCACTATCTAGTCATTTCCACAGAACTGGATTTAACTTGCGAGGATCTGAACGCAGTGATGTCTAAAACCTGACAACGTTAAACAGCGTCTTCACGACTGCTAACCTCCGCCGCCGCAGGGTCAGCAGACTGTTTCTATCAAGGTCAGAGCGAGACTACTTCAGGCTCCGAGGGCCACACGGCCTCTGTCACGACTTTTCACCTGATCCTGTGGCTCAGAGGTGGCCCCGGACGACAGCAGACAAATGCTGGGCTGCGTCCCAAGACTGATGTTTAAGTTTCGTGTAATTTTCACATCTTCTTTTCATTTTTTTCAACCATTTAAAAACATCGAAACCATTCTTTGCTCACGGGCTGGGGGCTAGATTCGTTAGCCTGCAGACTGAACCACATCTGGCAAACTCACTCAAAGCACCATTTACTGGAGAGCCGCGAGAAAACAGATTTTTCTTTATAAGATGTTAACTCCTCGAGCAAAATATCCGACCCCACTCTCCCAAAGCGAATGCCCCAAAGAGCCACAATCACAGCCTCCACAAGGACGAGGGCGGAATTACAAAAGGAAAACAGACTCCCAGCTTCCACTGCGCCCGCACACGTGACAGCGTCAACACGGGGTCTGACCCGCGCACACCCGCCTGGCCGGGGCCTCACTCCCCACGGGACGACCTGCCCAGAGAGGAAGGTGACAGCTGCGGAGTCGGGGAAGAACAGGGAGCGCTGTGCTCAGGGCAGACACACCTTCCTCTCCCCAAATCGCTAGTGTCCAACAATCAGGACTCCATCCCACGCAAAATTCCAAACTGGGTGTTCTATCATCACTGACCTGCACCGAGATGCTCACCGCCCAGCTGCTCCGTCTTCAATCTCTCCTTCTAAGTATAGTACTAATCAATTTTTCCTTTCTCCCAGCTTATAAGAAGCCATAAGTTTCCTTCAATTCTACTAAAGCTGTGATAAGAAAAAAACATCTGACAAACTACTTTAAACTAAAACGTTAAGGATTGAAACTATAATTTCCCAGAACATTTTTACTTGACAGTTACCTTCGTTATTCTGACCAACAACATGGAAATACTACCCACAATGGGAGGTATTTTTTAGCAGAAAGCTTTCTTTGCGCCTCAGATCACATGTAAGACCCACCTGGTGAAAAAATCCACTTGTAAAGTAATAAATTTGGCGAAAGTATATATTTATTTTGGTTCATTGTGAATCTGATATACTGGAAAATTGACTAATTGGAGGGTCTTGAGCCAGCTTCTTACACATCAGGTCCTGATTCTAACATGCGTGCCCCGCAGGGCTGAGGCAGGGGTGAGAGGTGACGTGCATCAGGTCCTGATTCTAACATGCGTGCCCCGCAGGGCTGAGGCAGGGGTCAGAGGTGACTTGCACAGCCTCACACGGGGCAGGTACCCGCAACTGGCCGTTATCACCATAAAGAGGACGTCTAAGAAAGAGCTTAGAATTTAATGTGTAGAACATGTAGGAGAAGGCTTTAAAAGAACAGTATTTCTGTTTGCATTATGGAAAATGAAGAAAAAGGAAACGTGCGCAAGGAAATTCTTCTGGTTGTGGAAGTGGAAAGACAGAGCCTGTGTGTGTCCCTGTCTCTCACACGGGCAAACACACACATACACAGGCACCTGCCGGAAAGTACCAGACCGCTCTGTGCTAGTGAATTTGCAGCTTATTCAGTTATCAAAATTCACAATATCTTAACTGTCCTATTTAGTACACTTCTTAAAAAACCTCAGAAATGCAGTTGCCATTATAATCGTGTGTTGTGGTAGAGGCTGGGAGCACGAATAACCTGACGTTGTAAGAAAATTTTCGTGTACGTGCTTCCGTGCATTTTTCTGTGAAGGTCTATAAGCCTCAGCGCCCCAGAGTGCTCTGGACTAGTAAGTCCAACTAAGACGGTAACGACCCATCTAACTGCTCCAAGCACCTCCAGACTCTTTTCTCCAGGCCCTCGTTGTGCGCACTCCTACCAGGGATACAGGACGGGAGACTGAACCCACCCACATGTTATGTAATCATCTTACACTCAGCTAAGCTTCCTAAAGGGTCTGCCACGCCCCCACCCCGTCTGCACAACGCTGTCAGCAGGCACGCTGTCACCTCCAGGGGATGCTACCACTGACGCGACCACCTGATCTGACATAAAACTCTCATCTTCTCACCTGTGCAACTGAGAAAACTGCGTGCGTCTTTCCAACTGGTTTGGCCAACCTATCGCTGTGACATCTCAAGGCTGAGAGGAGGGGCTGACAAAGCTGGAGTGATGGGGGGCAGGGGGAGGTCTCCTGCCTCCACAAACAGCCCCTCAGCCTCTCCAGTAAGTCTCAACTGTGAACCCGCATTCTGGAATATGACCCTGTGGGGTGGATTAAAAAGGCTGAGGTTTTTTTTTGTTTTGTTTTTTGTTTTTTTTGCTGTACGCGGGCCTCTCTCTCACTGCTGTGGCCTCTCCCGTTGCGGAGCACAGGCTCTGGACGCGCAGGCCCAGCGGCCATGGCTCACGGGCCCAGCCACTCCGCAGCATGTGGGATCTTTCCAGACCGGGGCACGAACCCATGTCCCCTGCATCGGCAGGCGGACTCTCAACCACTGCGCCACCAGGGAAGCCCAAGGCTGAGTTTAAGGATCATTTTCTGGACTTCGGAATTGAGGTTCAGTAAGATTAACTGCCCCCCCCCCCAAACAAGCAAAAATACCTAAAGTGAGGGGACTCTGCTCTGGCCACTCGGCTCTGTTAACTTTAATTAGAACAAATTATTTTTGGTGTCCTGGATAGGGAGGATGCTTAATGATGTACAGTCGCTAACCCTTAAAGGCTGCACATCGTTAAAAAGTATTTTACGAAAAGAGGGAAAGTAAGTTGTATTGAAAATCCTCATCTTTGCAGAGAATTGCCAAAATAAATAATTATTTTTAAAGCTATATTTGAGGTATATATTGAAGACTAACATCGAATAATAACTTACTTTTTTGCCCTTTTTTCTTATCACAGAGTATCCTCAACAACTCATTTACGAATGGGGAAAAAAATGAGGCTCTAAATCCTAACAAAGTGATGTCTCTTGCAGGAATAGAAAAATCCATCCTAAAATTCATAGGAACTTCAAGGAACCCCAAAAAGCCAAAACAATTTTGAAAAAGATGAAGTTGGATGTCTCACACTTCCTGATTTCAAAACTTACTACAAAGTTCCAGTAATCTAAATAGTGCAGTGCTGGCATAAGGACAGACACACAGACCAATGGAAGAGAACGGAGGGCCTGGGAATAAACCCTCACAAATATGGTCAAATGATTTTCAACAAGGGTGCCAAGGCCACTCAATGCGGAAAGTGCAGTCTTTTCAACAAATGGTGCTGGGAAAAGTGTATGTCCACATGCAAAAGACTGAAGTTGGACTCTTTATATCATACTATAAACAGAAATTAACTCCAAATAGCCCAAATAAAACTCTTAGAAGAAAATATAGGAGAAAAACTTCATGACAGTAGCTGTGGTTATGATTTATTGGATATGACACCAAAAGCACAGGCAACAAAAATAAAAACAGACAATGGGAACTACACCATCATTACAAACTTCTGTGCATCGAAGGACACAATCAACAGAGTGAAAAGGCCACTTACAGAATGGGAGAAAATATTTGAAAATCACGTATCTGATAAGTTCATATCTAGAATCTATAAAAAACTCACACAACTCAACAGAAACCAACCAGATTAAGTGGGTATAGAGGGGAAAAGACTGGAAGACAGAAGTGAAATAGGGCAAAGAGGACGAAGTAGGCAGAACCACAGGAAGAGGAGGAGGAAGGGGAAATTCCAAGAACATTTAAAATAATTTCTGCTTTGCTGGAAGAGACGTGTGTACTGTGGTGGATCTTGCCCGCAGAGGAGCTGAGATCCGTGGAAATTCCCATGTAAGGACGCCTGCTCATGGCTGTTTCCGCAGGCGGACGCCACAGCTGCTCATCTGAGTAAGGCATTAGGCATCTGGAGGAAAAGATTCTTTGGCAACAGTGTCCATATATACATTAAAGGCTGTGGTTTCCATTCTTAATGGCCAGTAGATTTGCCAAGACAAGTCATGCTGCCCAAGTATGTGGTTCAGCGTCTGGCAGTCAAGGTCTCACAGTTTTCCTGTGGTCACTGCTAGCAGTGGAGACTGAGGTCGCGTGACTTTACTGCTCTCCACGAACGGCCCCTCAGTCAGGAACGTGCTCACACGTGCGGTGACGTTCTGCCATCCGTAAACAGGACCTTTCTATCTCAGGCGAAGCTGCTTCCTGCCCACCCAGAATCCCTCCCAAGGGCTTCAAACAGAGCCTCTATGTTTGGATGAGTCTCAGTAACCTCTCCTTAGGTCTACGCTGTGCAGCTTGGTAGCTACCAGCCACACACAGCAACTCAGGTGAGGCGAGTCCAAATCGAGGCATGCTGTAAGTGTAAAGTACATTCGGGATTCCAAAGATTTAGTTCCCAGAAGCGTAAAGCATCTCAGTAACTGTTAATGTGACCACAGGATGTATATAGTTGGGACACGACAGTAGTTTGGCATTTTGAGTTAAACCTAATATATTATTCAAGTTAGATTCGCCTGTTCCTTTCTGCACGTGGCTGCTAGGAAAACTTAAACTACACAGTGGCCGTGGCTCACGTGACATGTTATTGGACAGGCTGTTCTAGATAAGGTCACAGGCCCCGTTTAAGGAATCAAGAAACGTGGCCCAGAAATCATCCTGAGGCCAAGGCACTGAAGACTCAGGCGACCCCGTCCAAACTCAGGGTAACGGGAGCCTTTGATTCCCTTCACTGTAACCACACAGCCCGGGGTGGGGCTGGGAGGGCAGCCTGGGCTGGGACCCCTACCCTCAGCAGCTGGGGCAGGTTCGACTCCGGCCTTAACGTGCGCACATGAAGCTCCCTCGGGGGTTGCTAAGGACTAGAACCCAAGGAAAGCATTTCCACGGTCAGCATGGGGGAGTGCGTTCTCAGTAAGGGTGCTGCCCTTTCCTTTAAGGTCTTAGAAATCCCGTGGACATGCTCAGTGGCTGATTCAGTCACCCAGGGGTTAGTCAGAGAGCCTGGATCCTGAGTCTCTTTTTTCCTTCCTCTCCACTCCAACCACATCCATGGAATTCAGCCTCACAGGGCAGGGCGTGTGCAAAGCTTTCCGAGCGAACCCATCCCCTCCCACAGCTGCACTGCCGGCTCCGGTCCTCCGTCAGCTTCTCCCACCTCCTCGCGCTGGTCCATGAACTCACAGATCAGTACAAATAACTCCAAAATTCTGGCGGCGGCTCATGTTCTCCTTAGGACCGTTATTAATAACTGGCTGCTACCGCCCACATTTAAGTGTAGCTCTGCCATAACTGTAGCTACTTCCTGCCCACGCCTGCAGTCTCCTAAGACGCATGGATACGTCCTTTATTCACCACAGGATCTGATCAGATGCACCACAAATGACGACCTTTACAGTGGCCTGAGAAATAAGTCAGACTCAACACTGACTTTCAATTACTGGCCAGGCCAATCAGGATTACAAGGAATTTGAAAAGCACCCTGACTAAGATATCCTGACTTGGCAGTCTGGACTTTATTTCTGGCTGGTTTGTGGAAAAGCCACTTTTATGATTTCCTTGCAGCTGTTGCTAGCAACGTGCTGGGCTGGCAGCCCTGAAGACTGAATTTCCTGCTTCGATGATGTCATTTTCTTTTTTTTTCTTTTTTTTTTTGCGGTACGCGGGCCTCTCACTGTCGTGGCCTCTCCTGCTGCGCAAGGAGCACAGGCTCCAGACGCGCAGGCTCAGCGTCCATGGCTCACAGGCCCAGCCGCTCCGCGGCACGTGGAAGCTTCCTGGACCGGGGCACGAACCCGTGTCCCCTGCCTTGGCAGGCGGACTCTCAACCACTGCGCCACCAGGGAAGCCCCTTGCTATTTTTTTTTTTCAATGATGCCATTTTCTTATTCTCCACCCAACTTTCCCCAAATATTCACCATCACTTATTACGAGTGCCAACCCTTCTGAAGGTCTGGCTTAAGGAAGCTCACTGTGCGTGGATCCCTCCCAAAAGGACAGCAAGGTCAGGTCGGGGCAGGGGGAGTGGAGGGGGAACTGCAGGATTGCCCCCAACCACGCCCCTTTAGAGAAGGTGGAGGAGGGGCAGGGCAGAGGCAGGAAGGGGAAGGGAAGGGAGGGGAGAAGACTGAAGGAGGAAAAGGCCAAAGGTAGAAAGAGGCCGGTGCAGCAGCGGTTGGGCTGCGGAGGCTCTGAAGAGGAGAGATTCTCAGGTGCTAAACAGAACGCGGTTCCTTCCAACCCTGAGACACGTTCAAATGGTGCAGAGTAGGGCTTCCCTGGTGGCGCAGTGGTTGAGAGTCCGCCTGCTGATGCAGGGAACACGGGTTTGTGCCCCAGTCTGGAAGGATCCCACATGCCGCGGAGCGGCTGGGCCCGTGAGCCATGGCCGCTGAGCCTGCGCGTCCGGAGCCTGTGCTCCGCAACGGGAGAGGCCACAGCAGTGAGAGGCCCGCGTACCGCAAAAAAAAAAAAAAAAAATCATGTAATAAAATGCCAAAAAGCATCCCTAAGGTCTTTTATAGAAAAAGTCTCTGCAGGACCATAAACTCTATGGCACTGAACATTATCAAGGTTGTTAATATTTTCTCTGCAAACATGGAGTATAACCTCCCTTTCTCACCCACCCTTGCTGTGAAACCCATAAAACATACAGTTGCTTTTACAGACATTCGACAATACACACCCACAGGAAGTAACGACCACATCGTTGCCCTCTGCAGCAAGAAGCAGACATTAGCACGGCCGAAGGCTACTAGGAGACCATTCTGCTACTGTACTTTCAAGTTTGGACCAGTGTCTTTGAGGTCTGCTTTCAAATGACTGAGAAGGACAGGTCAGGGGGTAACAAACCCAGAAACACAGCAGAAGCCTGCGACTGGCTGCTCTGGGCTGTCACCTCCACTGCTCTGGAGGCCACTGCCCATCTTCTCCCCTGCACACGCATGGCCACACCTCTGCAAAGAGGTCCTTACCTGCTGCCTCCAGACTCAGGAATGGGGGACCCCTCTCTGTGCGTCTGTCCTTACTCGCTTCATTTATCAGGGCTCCAGAAGCTGGGTTCCCATCACAGCAAGCTATCTTTAAAGCTCCTGTTTCCTACACTGCATAGAACTTCCTCATCTCGGCTCAGTGTCTGTTGCCCCGAACTATATTTAAGCTGATGAAGCCACATCGAGGGTTCTTCCTGCACGCAGTCGAGCCACGTGACAGTGTTACACGATAACCCCGCAGCCCTGAAGCAAGACAACACCCCCAATGTCACAACTCACATCCTGTTGGCTTGTTTTACATACTTTACTAAGTCAAGAAGTTCATCCACAAACTTACCGAAAGCACTTGTAATATGCAGGAAAATATTGAGGAAAATAAATAATAACTGGTCAGCACGCAAGGAGCTGAACCCCTTTGGGTCTTGACGACACCTTCACATGTGAACTGACCGAGCATCTCTGAAGCCTTCTCTGGCACATCAGGTCAAGCAGCTGGTCTTTATTCATCTTTCCAGTGACGTGGCCCAACCCAGAGCCGGGCGGCCGCCCTCTGTCAGGCTGAGCGGTGGAAACAGCTCCTTCTGTCCTGGCTGACTCACAGCCAGGGCCGCCTCATGCCAAGTTTCCACGGAAGAATAAAGGGGTCTTTGCTAGAGATGCAGGAAGAACTCGGGAGCCACTAGGTCAACCTTTCTGCAAGAACACAGCTTCCCCACCCGGATTCACCGAGAACACAAGGCCAGTCCTTAACCACCTCCTTTACTACAGAGCAGATTCCTGGGTTACAGGCCCTGAGGCTAATCTTTGAAAACAAGAAAACAACCCATGGCCTCTGCTTGTCCTCCAGCATGGCAGGCCCCTTGCAGGGCATCTGACCTCAGGGGGCCTGACGCCTAGTAGGCAAGCCAGGGCAGAGAAAGCTCTGAGATTCGGGGCTCAGCCCTGAGCTTCACCCTGACCCTCAGGACTGGTGGGGATTTCTCACACGATACACGCACAGTAAACTTCCAGCCAGGACCTTCCTCTGGGGTTTTCCCTGGTGGCGCAGTGGTTAAGAATCCGCCTGCCAATGCAGGGGACACGGTTCCGAGCCCTGGTCTGGGAAGATCCCATGCACCGCAACCAAGAGTAGCCCCCGCTCGCTGCAACTACAGAAAGCCTGTGAGCAGCAACGAAAACCCAACGCAGCCAAAAATAAAATATAAAATAAATAAATAAATCTTAAAAAAAAAAAAAAAGGGAGAATCTTCCTCTGGCCTTGATTTTTACTCCCTTTCAGGAAGCGGGCAGTGCAGGCCGGTCTGTGGGGAGAAACAGGCCCTCGTCCCCAATTCCTGCCCCAGACACAAACCCTGGGAAGCAGCCACGATCTCTCTCAGGAGAAGAACAGAACGGAAGTCTCAGGAGCTGCAGCCCCGGGATGTGGAATTCTCCCTAAGAATGTAGCTTATGCCACTGCAGTTAACACCCAAGAGGGGAACGCTCACATCTTGGCCCTATTCGTGACTGATCACGGGCACCGCAAAGGACACCCACAGGGTGTGTGGGCAGGGTGTCCAGACGGCCACCTGGAGTCCCTCCTCCTTTCCAGATGGTTCTCTAAGGGCAGCCCAGTCGTTCTCCAACTCTCTGCTGTCAGGAGACACCTCTTATTAAGGTCCCAGTCACCTTTTAAAAGACAAAACCAGGAGGCCGTTCTCAATCCTTTCCTCATGTTTGACTTTATAAACAAGGCTCCCCAGCAAGTCCCAACTCAATTCCCTCAGCCTCCAGACGGCCCCGCCCGCATCAGGGTCACCCATCACTGTCTCCTGCAGGACCCCTTCCGCTCCCGCCTTTAGGAGAGAGAAGCCCCCATCCTGGCTCCACTGTCTCCCCGTGACCCCCATCCTCACGGCTCCACTACCTCCTCTGTGCCAGCAACGCCAACCAGACCCCCCCAACTTCACGGTCAGGCACCAAACTGTCTGCGGGCTACGGGACATCCTCACCAGCACCTCAAAGCCCGGAGGATTAAATGAAACTGCCCGCACCGGCGCCTGCACCCTCCAGTGAGCCTCCTGTGGCCCGGCCATGCGCTCCAGCCACTAGCCGGTGAGCTCCCGGCCACCCGTGCCTTGCTGTCCTCAGACCCCCCCCTTCTGCTCAGTCTGGCTCCTGAGCAGTTTTCCCATTTCTTCTCTCCTACCTCACCGTTGTTGGACCCCTGCTGCCCGCCTGGCCTGCGGTTCCCGGGTGCCTGGCCGGTGCCTGTGATCAACCCCCAGAGACCCGGCCAGCAAGGACTCCCCAGGAAGCGGGTCCCTAACCAACGGGCTCCGCTCAGCACGGAAGCTCACCTGCAGCCCCCGGCCCACCCCGCCCCCATCCTCTTCTCTGGACACTCCCGCCACTCAGGCAGTGCAGCCCGGCAGCTGCACACGCGCGTGCACACACAGTGCGCTCACACGCGCACGCACGCACGCACACACAGTGAACTCACACGCGCATGCACACACGCGCACGCACGCACAGACACACACAGGCACACGGTGCGGGAGGCTGCAGCGCACACTGGCCTCTCGGCCAGGAAGACCCTCCCCACGTGACCTCACCGACATCCCTGCACACGGCGGGGGCACCGGGTTCGCAGGACCCCGACCCTCGCGCTTCTGCTGCACGGCTTTCTTTCCTGCGCTCCGGGGAGCTGGACTCCCGCCCGTCCAGGCCCCGGGCCCATGCCTGGCACACACTGGGCACTTGGCAAAGTTCAACGAAACCGAGCCTGTAGGAGGGGTGGCGGTTTGAACCTCTTGGATGAGGACGGTGGTGCAGGTGGAAGTTCCAGACTCCTTACGGCCCCCAGGGAGAAGCGTCAGAAGACAGCCGCGGAGGTCAGAGCACAGCCGCCACGTGAAAGCCTGGCTCTCAAGAACAGGACGCCTCTCAGAGCGGGGACGGGGCTGTCACCCTGGAGCTGGACAGGGGCTGCAGTGCACAGCGGTGCCTGGTACACCCGCAGGCGGACAGCAAGCAGGGAGGCCCACAGCCGAGGCCCAGCATCCTCCACCAGGTGGAGCTTCCGCTCCGTGTCACCCCTGCCTCAGGCTGCGCGCCTGGTAACGGGACCGTCTTCCCCACCGGTCCGCGGCCAAGCTTGTGTTTTCCTTGGCAGGCCTCACACAGACAGAAAGCAGTCAGGTTAAATGCCTTCCACGGGGTACCCCCTGAGTGCACATGGATCTGGTTTATATAACACGTTCCATGTCATTGCATGTCTTTCCCTCTCTGCCTTTTAAAAACTCTGGAGTAATTTCACCCAACTTGTTTTACTCAATCTATCAAGTGCTACTGAATCTCTCCATCTTTAAATACTCTTCTTAATCCTGACTATGAAACAGATTTATAACCCCCCAAATTTGTCATATTCATCCCTATATATAAGCTTTCCTTGAGGTCTCTGCTCTATTTCACTGGAAAAAATATTAGTTTACTTTACCAGCCATCTCTCATTTAAAAACAAACAAACAAAACAAAACAAAACAAAAACCTTTCCAATAGATTGTAATCAATGTCTCAAAGGCTTTGAGCTTCTAAATAGGATAAAAAAGAAATTAATACCACTTATGAGAGTAAAGATTAAAGTAAAATCCCAAGCAAACTTTGTGCTTCACTCAATTTACAAATCTCAGGGCATTCCCAGAAAACTTAGTGTTAATTAAAACTGTGTAAAAGTACTCTGTGATCATATCTAAGATAAAAGTATGTGCTATGCTCAGAGAATTATAAAAACGTTTTTCCCCTTTTTGTTTTAACTTGAACCACAGTCCTGTGGATGCAAACTTTGTGACATCCAGCATCGCTGACGTTATCCTGCATCCCTGGCCCCATCCAGTATCCCTGAACCCATCCAGCATCCCTCGATCTCTCTCAGGAGACTGATCCCATCCAGCATCCCTGGCGCCATCCAGCAACCCTGGCCCCATCCAGCATCCCCGATCCCATCCAGCAACCCTGGCCCCATCCAGTAACCCCGATCCCATCCAGCAACCCTGGCCCTAGCCAACTCCATATCTACATGCCCCAAACCGTCAAGGTAACAAAAAATGCCCACAAGTTCCCAGTGGCTCCTTAGGGAACAGCTCTAGCCCCACTGAGAACTACTGACCCGGAGGGTTTCTGAGGCCATCAAGCTACCTAACGGCAAAAGCGCTGACTGAGTATCTGAGGGACCCTCTGTTGCAGGCCTCCCCTCCACCCCAAGCCCCCTGCTCTGCCTGCCCCTCCCCCACCGAGTGCAGACAAACGTCACACTGGCCTCTGTTCAGTCCCTCTGTCCCCTGAGGTAGGTGTCCTGTTAGTGTTACCCTGCAATTTCTCCTGTCCTGTTGGCACCTCTTTGGGGCTGGGTTTGGCTACAGACTCAAGAATATTGTATCCCACGTTATCCAAGCAGCCCCCCTGACTCTCAGGAAAGACTAAACAACCCTGGTGACTCAGATTCTGACTTCTCGACAGTCATTACAGATCAAAACATACAATTCTTTAGAGGAAAGAGGGCCTAAGAGGAAAAGGGAGCACAGGAGGGCGCAGCTGCACTGCCCCGCCCACAGGTCAGCATCCCGTCCAGACCCTCAGCCCCCACGGCAGCACCATGAGGCCGTGGCGGAACAAAGGCCCCGACAAACTCCCCGGAGGGAAGGGGAGAGCTGAGGACATCGGGATGGCTACAAGGCCGGGAACGGAGAGGGAGCCACGCTGGGTGGGCGTGAGTGGGGAGCCAGGCCTGGCCGCACAGGCATCGGGCCAAGCTTGCTGCCTCCTGTTGCCCCTGTCTGAAGAAAGGTTAGTTCCCGTTTTTATCCTATGTTTGCAAATGTATAAAAAAAAAAGGGAGGCGTGGGTGTGGTTGGGGGAGGGGTGAGGAGGCCAAGCACAGAGGACCTGGGGGCAATAAAAACGCTCTGCATGCAGAGGCCATAACGGTGGATGCACGTCATTACACATTTCTCAAAAGCCACAGAATGTACCACGCCAAGAGTGAACCCTAACGTAAACTAGGGACCATGACCTATCAAGGTAGGTTCATCAATTATAATAAATGCACCATCGGGGGGATGCTGATAATGGGGGAGGCTGGGCGGGGGGGGCAGGGTGTGTATGGGAAATCTCTGCACCTGCCCCTCAACTTTGCTGTGACCCTAAAACCACACTAAAAAAGAAAGTCTTTAAGAAAAATTAGCAAGGCTGTAAAAACTGAATGATACTCAAGTAGTCCCCAACTCAAGCATCAAAAATTTGAAGCCAATTCTGTTTACAATTTTGCCATTTCCACAGGAGCCATATCATAAATTTCATTAATAAAATCATGACCAACCCACAAAAGCTTGCTCAAGTCCAAACTGTAGCTGAAAAGGGAGACGGCATAGCAGCAATCCAGGGATGATCACCTCGGACAATTACGTCACACTCCTCGTCTGTAAAACAGGTATGGGAATACCCACCATGGGAATTTCATGTGGTGTTCAAGTGAGAAAGTTACACCCGACAGTCATGAGTGACAACGCCCCGAACCCAATCTGGGGCCGAGTGACAGGCAGAGGGGAGTCCAGGGTTCAGCAGCCTGGACCACGGGTACAGGGTCTGTGTGGAAGGGGGGTCCTGGGCAGCGGGAGAGGGGCCAGAGGGAGAAGAGCCCCCAGCCAGGGCGCCTGTCGACCCAGAGGAGAGGCGTCTGCTAAGTACGGGTCGTGGTGAGCGGGGAGCGCCTTACACAGCCCATCACTGCCAAGGGCACATATGCAAGAGCAACTCCAAAAGGTTTCCAGAGCTTCAATCATCTGTTCTCCTGTGAAAAGTCTCTCCCTGATGTTATCTAGCTTTCTATGGCCCCTAGAGAAAGTTCATCCACTTAAAAATGGAAACTCAGCCACAAAATTCATGTATTCTCTACCCTTAGGAAAAAGATATTCAAAGCCTTGGAAAATATCCAGACCTAATCCAAAGCAAAGTCCACAAAGAGAGCAGACTTTCAGCCTAATTCCCTGACACACATAAACTGCACTCCCAAATGGATTTCCACTGTATTTGGATTCAGGCATCTTTTAAACCAGGAGCACGGAGACTGAATAAAGACTTTAAAGCATGATAAAGATAAAGAAAAAAGCCAAATTTGAGTTCAAACCCACATCAGCCATCTACTACCTGGGAGAAAGGTCTTTAACCTCACTGAGCTCCTCAAAAACCTCCGGGAGCCTCACCATCACTGCTGGCGTTGATGGTGGGGGTGGGGGTGGGTCTCTCCTCTGCCCCTTCGTATCTTTGCTCAGAGGTCATGGCGGTGAAACCTTCCCCAACCTCCCACCCCAGACCTTCCTCCAACTTACGTCTCTACCCATCACTTATCACCATCTAATGCGTCTCATTTGTTTGGTTATGATCTCTCCCCACAACAAAGACATAAGCCCCCTGAGTATGGGGAGTTTCATCTGCTCTACTTCCTGCTGTATCCCCAGAGACTGGGACATATCTGGCCCAGAGTAAGGTTTCAGACATATTTAACTGACTACGTGAATTCAAGTGAATTAATTCACCCCTCCGCTGAGAATCATACACTGTGTGATCAAGCAGAATTTTATTCCAGAGCTGTAAGGGTGGTTCAATACCAGGAAATCAAGCACTGTGATACAGCACATTAACAAAATGAAGAATAAATATCATATGACCATCTCAATAGACGCAGGGAAAGCCTTTGAGAAAATTCAGCATCTATTCATGAAAAAAAAAAACTCTCAACAAAGTGGGTATGGAGGGAACATACCTCAACATAATAAAGGCTGTACATGACAATCCCATAGCTAACATCATAAAAATAAAAATGTCTTGCACACTGACCGGCACACAGTAAGTACTCAACTATTGTTAGTTTCCTTTCAGTTCCCAGGTCAAGATAATTGGCCAACAGCTGCTGAACACTCCAAGTGGGAAACTCTAAAAGCACCGTCAAATATCACTCTACCCAGTGAAACAAACAGGAAAAGCAGAGCTGCCTATCACAGTATACTCAGTGTAGCTGCGACCGTGAGATTTTCTTTTCCACCTACAATGAGATCAGTGCAGAAGTTGAGAACAGGTATAAAGTTACTAATTTGACAGAGAAACTTTACATCTTCTGAATCTAAAAAGAAAAAAATTGAGATTTGAAAAAAAAAAAAAAAAATTGAGATTTGTACTCATATGATTTTTTTTCACTTCATTTTTCTAGTAACCCATTTTTATTGTCTTTTACAGAAGCATCGGTCCACAATGGACCGGAATTTTTTTTTTTTTTTTAAAGAAAAGCCTCACCCTTCACTACAGTCTGGAAAGCACTGGTCACGCACACCTGCCGGGGCCCAGGAAGCCACAGAGAACCAGCAAAGCTCGCTCGCACTGCATGTGCGGAACTGCAGATCGGGCCGGGCTCTAGGCCAAGAGACGATGGATGAGGGGTGGGCGGAGACGTAGGCTCGGCCAGGAGCTGCCTCTGAGGTCCAGGCCGGTTCCAGAACATTCCCTAAGACAATGTTTCTCAGATTCTCCTATGACTGCAGTGGCAAAGGAATCAGAGGCCCGGGGGGAGAGGATGACAAAGGAGCACGAGGGGCCTTGGGGCTGATGGGCTGCACGGAACCACCCTGTTGGCAGAGATGACGTCACGAGGAAAAACTGACAGTGTGAAGCTCAGTACGCAGCTTACGTGCGCCAGTTACACCCCAGTACAGGGAAATTCCTGGAAGGCGAAGGAGAGACATAAGGCACAGAAGATGGATGCGAAGTCAGGTCAGGATGAACAGGCTGCGGTTCCTCAAGTCCTCGGTCCCCAGCAGCTCTGACGGGGCACGTGCAGCACCGCCAGCGCACAGACGTGAGCTGCAGCGCACTCACTGCTCGTGTGTCTGCGTCTCATCACGGTTTTGCACCCGCTGCACTAAATTCACACTGTCCGGGAGAACTTCACCCTTTACCCACCTTTTCTAACAGGTAAGGGTCAGTGGTCCTTAACCTACAGGCAGGCTGTTGGTCGGATCTGGCCGAGCTCCCAAAGGACACACGACTCCGAGGGAGACCTTCCCCGTCGGCCACTTGCAGGACTGTCTCTGGGCTGCCTGCCCCTCCACCCCCGGGGCAGCTCCCCCAAATGAGGACTTGAGCCCACGCCTCTCTGTGTGTACCTTCTTATCGTACAGGATTATGTGCTAAATGCGCAAAGCTAAAGAGCAAGAGCCTTCCAAGAAAGAGCAGATGAAATGTTTGAGGTTCACTGTCTAAAACAGTGGTCACTCTCTTTTACCACCGGCTGGGAGCGTTTCCGGAACGTCCCGTGAGGCTGCTTCGGTCCCTCCTGAACGCGACCCCAGAGGAAGGTATCACAGCGTCTCCATGGGACTGCACTGCCCACCTGGCGTCAGTCGTGTGGGGATGAGCGACTACAGCCGTCCGTGTCTATTTTCGGGGGTATCCACACTGTTTGCAAACAGCTCCAAGACAACATCCAGAATAGTGGAACAGGAATGAAACGTGGCTCAAGACACTTCTCAGTTACCATCCGCCCCTATGGGACCCACAGAAGTCCTGCTACTTCCACTCAAGACGCAATGTGGTCGAGGACCTAGACCCATAAATTACATAATAATTCACCCCAGCCTTAAAAGACCTCTCTCTTCCTGCAGGTAACCGCCAAAGACTATCTAAAAAGACCACCTTGGGCTTCCCTGGTGGCGCAGTGTTTGAGAGTCCACCAGCCGATGCAGGGGACACAGGTTCATGCCCCGGTCCGGGAAGATCCCACATGCTGCGGAGAGGCTGGGCCTGTGAGCCATGGCCGCTGAGCCTGCGCATCCGGAACCTGTGCTCCGCAACAGGAGAGGCCACAACAGTGAGAGGCCTGCATACCGCAAAAAAAAATAATAAAAAAAAAAAAAAAAGAGAGAGAGAAATGCCAGAACAACAGAGGCATTGAGCATTATAAAAACATGAGCAAGCTCTGCTGGGCTGTTAGAACGGAGCCTACAATCCAAGGGAGGGAAGGGTAAACACTTGTACATCTGTGATTACCTGCCAGTAGACATCAGGGATGCTGCAGCAAGAATGCCCACGATGACCTTCCTCTCGCTCCTGAACCTGCAATGTCTCAGGTGTCTAACACTCCAAGGTTATTTCTCTTTGCTGGAAAGTGTTAACATCTAATCATCCAAGGTCATCTCTCTTTGCTGGAAAGCATTAACATCTAACGGTCCAAGGTCATCTCTCTTTGCTGGAAACTGTTAATAGAGCAGTAGGATCTTGTATTTTACGTCTTTATTTCATTAGACATTCAGCCCTTTGCTTTTCGTGCGTCAGAAAGATGCTGTGTTTACTGGAAGAAATAAATCAATTCTTTCTCAAACACACACACAAAGTTGGGTACCTTGACATCGAAAATCTCATGAAGCATTTTACACTTCAAACTTTGAAACTTTAACTTACAGAAACTGCCTATTCTCTAATTTTGATTAAAGAGGGTAATATATATGAATCTGACACTATGTCCAACGTGTTATAAAAAGGTCAGTTCATGAGTCCCGTGTTAAAACTGTTAAGTCCTTGCAATCAACGAAAAAAACATGGTCCCAAGAAGAAAGGCGCAGGTTCACCTTGTAATCTGTTTTTAAATATAAATAACTCATTTTTAAAAATACATTTATTTATTTATTTATATTATATTTTTGGCTGCCTTGGGTCTTTGTTGCAGTGCGTGGGCTTCTCATTGCTGTGGTTTCACTTGTTGCGGAGCACGGGCTCTAGCCGCATGGGCTTCAGTAGCTGCAGCACACAGGCTCAGTAGTTGTGGCTCGTGGGCTCTAGAGCACAGGCTCAGTAGTTGTGGCGCACGGGCTTAGTTGCTCCCGGACCAGGGCTCGAACCCTTGTCCCCTGCATTGGCAGGTGGATTCTTAACCACTGCGCCACCAGGGAAGTCCCAACAACTCATTTTTAAAAAGACTCAAGTTTTTAACACTTTGGCTATTCCTCAAAAAGTTAAACACAGAATAACCATATAATCCAGCAATTCCACTCCTAAGTATATAGTCGAATTCAAAGCAGGGACTCAGACATTTGCACACCCATGTTCACAGCAGCATTACTCACAAAAGCCAAAATGTGGAAGCAACCCACGTGTCCAAAACAGGTAAACGGAAAAACAAAATGTGATCCATACATACAATGGAATGTAGTTCAGCTATAAAAGGAAGGAAATCCTGACACCTGCTACGACGTGACGAGCCTGGAGGACATTGTGCTCAGTGACATAAGCCAGACACTAAAAGACAGATCCTGTGGGACTCCACTTACACGAGTTCCCCAGAGTCATCAGATTCGTACAGACAGAAAGTAGGACAGAGCTCCCAGCGCCCAGAGGAGGGGCACAGGAGTTAGCGTTTAACAGGGACAGTGTTTGTTTGGGATGACAAAAAGTTCTGGGGGGCTTCCCTGGTGGCACAGTGGTTGAATCCACCTGCGGATGCAGGGGACACGGGTTCGTGCCCCTGTCCGGGAAGATCCCACATGCCACGGAGCGGCTGGGCCCATGAGCCATGGCCGCTGAGCCTGCGCGTCCGGAGCCTGTGCTCCGCAACGGGAGAGGCCACAAAGTGAGAGGCCCGCGTACCGCAAAACAAACAAAGTTCTGGAAATAGTGGCAATGGCTGCACACGTTGGGGTTTTTTAGTTGTAGTATAGTTGACATATAACATTATTTTTGATTCAGGTTTACAACATAACAGTTTGACATTCGTCTACACTAAGAATTGATCTCCACAATAAAACTAGTTACCATCCATCACCACACAAAGTTACAAAATTTTCTTTCTTGTGATGAGGACTTTCAAGATCGACTCTCTTAGCAGCGTTCAAATACACAGAACACCATTATTAACTATAGTCACCATGCTGTGCATGACATCCCCCCGGACTTACATATTTCCTAAGTGCAGGTCTGTACCTTTTGACCCCCTTCACCCATTTTGCCCAACCCCGACCCCCCACTTCTGGCAACGACCAATCTGTTCTCTGTATCCGTGAGTTTCGTTTTGTTTTGATGATTTTTTTTTGTTTGTTTAGATTCCACATAAGTGAGATCATTTGTCTTTCTGTGGGACTTACTTCACTTAGCATGACACCCTCCAGATCCATCCCTGTTGCTGCAAATGACGTTATTTCCTTCTTTTTTATGGCTGAGTAATATTCCAGTGCATACATAACACATCTTCTTTATCCATTCATCCGTCGATAGACACTTAGGTTGTTGGTGCCCTTTCTTCTCAGCTTAAAGAAGTCCCTTTAACATTTCCTACAAGGTCAGTGTAGTGTTGATGAGCTCCTGCAGCTCTTGCGTCTGGAAAACTCTTTATCTCTCCCACAAATCCAAATGATAAGAGAGCTGAGTAAAGAATTCTTGGTTGGAAGGTGTTTCCTTTCATCACTTCAAATACGTCAAGCCACTCCCTTCTGGCCTGTAAGGTTTCTGCTGAAAAAATCTGACGAACTTAACAGTTCTGAACTGTACACTTAAAAATGGTTAAATGGTAAATTTTACATTATGTATGTTTTAGCACCATAAAGAAAAAACAAAAGCAATTAGAAATGAGAAATAAACTGGGGGAAAAAAGGAGTCCAGTTTTCACCTCCACCATTTCATTCTTCTTCTTCTGATTTTACAAATGAAAAACTGAGGTGCAAACACCAAATCAGGGCAAAGCACGGATCAGCTCCCCAGCCAGCGGGCTCTGCAGCCCGGTGCTTGCCCCCTCTCAGGACGGCCTTCTCATTCTTCTTACTCCCCCTCTCTCCACCAACCTTCAGCTGAACAATTTAATGATCACCCGGGGGTAAAAGCATTATTCATAACACTAAGAGAAAAACCTGTGACTATCTGAAAAAGTAGGTATTTTACAGAGGATCGGCACATACAACACCTTGTGTGTCCAGCACCCATTTCCACGTCTGGATACATTAGGATGCTTTCAGCTGCAAGGAACAAAAACACCCAAAGTCAAACTGGTGGAAACGATGAGAAACTTATCACACATAATTGGGAGATTGGGCTTGGGAGAGACCCAGGCCCAGGACAGACCAGAAGCTCACAAATCCAGGTTCCTTCCATCCTCAGTTCTGACAGCTTCGTGCCAGATTTATCTCAAGGCTGATCCCTTCATGGTCGCAGGATGGCTGCCGGGGGGAACGAGGACTACCATTTCATCATCTGAAGATTCATTACTACCATTATTACAAAGGGCACTGAAAAAAAAAAAAAACAAAAACCCTGCATTTTGTTATTGAGAGAAACACAGGGAATGGATGCTGCTAGGCAGGCAACAATGCCCACTCTGCAGTGTCTCAAACTTTTATAGGTCCATGAATCCCCCAAGGATCTCATTCAGCGGGTCAGGGCGGGGTTAGGTCACAGGTGATGCTGAGGTTGCTGCCCCCCTCCCCCAGCACCTGACAGCCTCGTCCTGTATCTGTCAGGCTGGTTGCCGGGGGGGCTTGGGAGCTCACCACACAGCTCTCTCTCAGCTGCACAAAACACTCAATGGTGACAAATCAACCATAAATTCCAGCCCTAAGACAGATACCACGGCCGCCTGGAGTGAAAGACATCAACACCATATCAAGCCAGCACCCCCTGGAGTCTGTGGCTTGGAAACATTTCTTAGTGAGAACTGTTCCTTCGAATACTGTTTACTGTATGAACTAGTCCCTCCCAAGGTTCAGGCAGCTGAAGGGCCCCGCACCTGCTCTGGCATCCCGCTGCACCTCTACTCGGTCCCAGGCTGCAGACTTTGCTCTCCTGTCTCTCTGGATCGCTCTCTTTAACATACAGGAAAATCCTTCAAAAGGATTTTCAGTCTCAGCTGTGTCTACAGACCCCCCACTGGGCCCCTGGTGCTCAGATTAACAGCACCTGAATCACCTTTGTTTTTAAAAGGATGGACCACAACCAGGCAGAAAACATTTGTTTTCCCCATCCACCCCCGTTTCTAGTAATGACGCCTCAGTTCTCCTTCTGTGAGACCGAGTGAGGAAGCCCTGCTCCCCCGGGTGGACACCCGCCCACTGAGGCCAGGCCGACCCGCTGCTCCCGACACCGGGATGCTGAGCCCAATGACACAGAGGGTAAAAAAGCCAGAAAGGACTCATCCCAAGAAAGGCAATCTGAAGACAGGGTGACTAATGCCCCGGTTCTTTCCGAGACACGAACCATCAGTTTTCCTCTTATCTACAATTTCACAGCCTTTCCAATAACCCCTTTCTTGACTTAGGTTAGCCAGAGCTGCTTTCTGTTGCCTGTAACCGAAAGAGCCCAGTGGACAGAGAGAATGACTACGGAGAACCACGTACTTCCCTACACAGCAGGACGGGTCACTCAGCTTCAGAGACAACCCAGAGCCCTTCACCTGACAAGGGGACGGGGTCCATCAGCACATGTACTCTGTGCCCCTTTGCAAACATGGAGCGATTCCTTCTGTATTTTATGGCCAACAAAGAGGGCACTTCAGACATCAACGAACGGTACTTTCCCAAAGGAAAGCCCCAAACTGGAAGAGTCCACACTGCACGGCTGACACAGCTGTAAACAAGGCACAAGTCCTGCCACAAGGGCTCACCTCACACACTCTAGAAACAGAACTATCTTCCTCAAACGTGCAAAGGAAAATGACCAGAGAAAGAAACAAGCCACAGAAAAAGATACCCGGGTTCCCGAGACCAGAGACGCACCATTCCCAAGAACCATAACAAGAAGAACGCACCAGGAGCTATGAATTCATGGTCAGTGGACATAACGGGCGTTGATCACATCCCAACCCACCGCATGAGGCCAGTGCTACCTTGACACCCAAAGCCAGACACAAAATAAGAAAACTATAGAACACAGCGATTATGAACTCAGACTCAAAAATCCTCAAAAAAAAAAAAACCCCAAAACAAAAAAAAAGAAAACCTAAGGAAACCTAAAAAAATAAAACACTGCAAACATCTAAAAAGGATTTTACACCATGATTAAGTGGAATTTACCCTAGGAATGCAAGTTTGGTTTAATATCCAAAAATCAATCAATGTAATATACCATATTTACAGCCTAAAGGACAAAACCCAAAATCCCCGATTCTCTCAACGGGTGTAGAAAAAGGATTTCAGCAGCTTTTCGTGATAAAAAACACTCCAAAAACTAGGAATAAAAGAGATATACTTAATGGTCAAAAGATGAATGCTTTCTCCAAAAGATCAGAAACAAGACAAGGAAGCCACTTCTAGTCATCCTTGTACTGGTGGGTCTACACATACAATGGATTATTACTGAGCCTTAAAAAGGAAAGAAATTCTGACACAGGCTACAAAATGGATGAACCTTGAGGACACTGTGCCGAGTGAAATAAGCCAGACACAAAGGGACAAATCCCGTGTGATATCCCCTGAGACAGAAAGTAGATGGTGGGGCAGGGGCTGGGGGGGGGAGGGGACAGGGAAAAATCCCATATGAT
>NW_020174568.1:1031863-1047034 GCF_003031525.2 Neophocaena asiaeorientalis asiaeorientalis | reverse complement strand
CGGGGAGCTGACGTTTAGTGGGGACAGAGGTTCAGTTTTACAAGGTGAAAGCTCTGGAGGCGGATGGTGGGGACGGTTGCACATTATGACTATTTAATAGCACCGAATGGTGCTCTCAAAGCTGGTTAATCTTACACTCCAGGTGGATAGTGTCAGAATTGAATTAAAATGTAGGACAAACTGTAGTATAGATAATGCTGCCAGAATCTTTTCACATCAAATTCTCTTCACGTTTACAATTACTTTCTTGGGTTTGATTTACAGAAGTGGGTATTCTGGATTACAAGTTATAAACCATTTCAGACTTGATACATACTGCCAGATTATTTTCCTAACAAATCTTACAAATATACCCTCATGCAGGCGATACAAGATAATTATGTTTTTAATAAGCTCTGCTAATATTGTAGGCAACGGATAACGTCTATTTTATTTCTTTGATGAATCACTAATCACGCTGGAACACTTTTTGTACTTTTGTACATTAATTATATTTCCTCTTTTGTTTCTATTTTGTTATAGTATCTCTGTTCATGTTCTTTTCCCTACACATGTACTAGGGTTTTCATATTCTGATCAACGCATAATACTAATATTTTCTATGTTGCTTTTGTTGCAAGTGTTTTTCCCAGTCTGTTTTTTGTTTTTAATTTTCAGAAATTTAATTTATTCTTATTCAAATGTCTTTCCTTTTGTAATTTGTTCCTAAAACTTCTGAATTTAAAAAGTACTTTTCATTCTAGGACTTTCCTGGTTAGAGTCCGCCTGCTGGAGCTTCCCTGGTGGAGCAGTGGTTAAGAGTCCGCCTGCCAATGCAGGAGACACAGGTTCGAGCCCTGGTCCGGGAAGATCCCACATGCCGTGGAGCAACTAAGCCCGTGCGCCACAACTACTGAGCCTGCGCTCTAGAGCCCGCATGCCACAACTACTGAAGCCCGCACACCTAGAGCCCATGCTCCACAACAAGAGAAGCCACCGCAATGAGAAGCCCGCGCACCGCAATGAAGAGCAGACCCCGCTCTCCTCAATTAGAGAAAAGCCCACGCGCAGCAACGAAGACCCAAGGCAGCCAAAAATAAATTAATTTAAAAAAATTTAAAAGTACTTCTCATTCTGAAAGAGTTAATAAACATTTCTATTTTATTTTAGCATTTATCTGGCTGAATTTTATAAGTAACTATTAAATATTATCCATCAGGAATTTCTTCTGATGTAATATAAGGCTATAAAGCTATAAACTGGTTTTCCCCCCCTAACTGCTAACAAATGATCTCACCATTTGTGGGACACTAATTGAATAATTTGCCTATTTCCCCCTGAAAAACTCGTTATCACAGAGCCTGTGTGATGACCTATGATGTGTAAACAGCCAACACGGCTCATGTCCCCCCCCACACCACATTCTTCCCTGCAGTAACCAGCTGTTATTCTTGCCCCTTTATTCCTCCAAAGAAAGAAACGTCGGGATAATTCTATCAGTTTTACCAGAAGACGCCCACCTGGAATTCTGATTAATGGTATTGAAGCTATATATTAATATGGCAAACTGAAGAAGTTCACAAGAAAAAATGTTCATGTGTGATCCAGAAGATTTCACCCATGCACCTGGAAGCCTCACTGGGGCAGAACAGCATCTTCCCATGTCCGAGAACTGTTCCTGCACTAATCCCGAGGGAGAGAAGAAATACTGAAATACTGCACAGAATTACTGAAATTACATGGAGTTGATATGAGCCTTCAAATCTATTTTAATGCTGACTGAGGGCATCTTTATTAGCTTTTACTCACGTGTTATTATACGGCAACATTTAAAGAGCTCTACCTCACTAAGCCAAACCCCATACACACCAAATAAAACATATGACACCATTACTTATTCACTTGACAAGCACGTACTGGGTGCCTCCTGTGTGCTCTGCGTCGTCACTTGGGCGTGGGATACACAGGTATCCCAGAAAGCATGAGCAGCTTTTTGTGGGACGATGTCGCATTCTTACAACTTCAGCCCTTTAATCAAAATTTATCTAACAAATCCAACCTCAAATTTCGACTTTCATCCCATTTGTCTAGCTAATCTCTAGCAACGCTTCCTCCTGGGAGGCGTGATTAACCAAGACTGCGCAAAACAAAGCTTCATTTCTAAAAAGTTCCCAAGCCCTGTATCCTTGGCTTTCCCATCACCCACTTAATCTGTCTGCTGCAGCCTTCACGTTCCAGAAACTATCACCACAACTTCCTTCATAGAAAGCATCTAAATGACCAAACGTATTATCAGAAAGCGATGTGGGTGTTTCTTTATTTTAAAAATCAAAAGGGCTCAAGCTGGGAAAACGCTTCTTTTTAAGTCTGGTCTCACGGTCCTCAAATGACCTTTGTGGGAAAAAACAGACCTCTAAAATTTTGAGGAATTGCTGGGACTTTTTTTGTCTTTTGTCAAATTCAATAGACAGCTATATAATAAAATTAAGCACCACTTTCTAAACTTCACCGATGTCCTTTGTCATCACCAGTAACACTAGAGAGGGGAAAGCACCTGACAAAGGCTGGAAAGCCCAGGTCTAACACAGGGAAGCAACAATCAAGCAGCTTACATAGCATAAGTACCCACGCTAACACATTCTGTTAAAAGCATGGGGAAACTGCCTTAAACAGACAACTGCAGATGCCTCTTACTTTGTGCAAACCTGGCAAATGCCCAAGAGACAAAAAGTGCTCTCACGTCCTGATGCGAGTAAGCCAGCATTAAAAAAACCACCATTAAATTATCTCAGACATTAGCTTGGCACCCACTTCAAAGTTACATCATTGTGATTCTGGTCTGTCTTATAACACAGACAACCTAGTGTCCTATACATATATCTTAAAAATTTTTTAAACATATTTTTTTATCATCATCCTCAATCATGTAAATATACTCAATCACCCGAAACCAGCTAAGTGCTAACAGAACTTTCCAGATTCTAGTAGGAGCTGAAGCTCCTACTACCTTAAACTCATTTTTTTAAAAAATTTATTTATTTTTGGCTGCGTTGGGTCTTCGTTGCTGCGCGCGGGCTTTCTCTAGTTGCGGCGAGCGGGAGCTACTCTTTGTTGCGGTGCGCGGCCTTTTCCGTGCAGTGGCTTCTCTTGTTGTGGAGCACGGGCTCTAGGCATGCAGGCTTCAGTAGTTGTGGCACGGGGGTCAGTAGCTGTGGCTCACAGGCTCTAGAGCGCAGATTCAGTAGTTGTGGTGCACGGGCTTAGTTGCTCTGCGACATGTGGGATCTTCCCGGACCAGGGCTTGAACCTGTGTCCCCTGCATTGGCAGGCGGACTCCTAACCACTGCGCCATCAGGGAAGTCCCTTAGACTCATTTTTGAAAACAGAAAACTAGTCTCAGCCATGTTCCCTGTAAAGCCAAGGATCCCTGGCTTTTACAAAAACATCACTACCCACACTCCAAAAACAAAGGCTGCTCGTTTGGTGGATGAATTACTCCACCTCAAGATTCTAATGAAGGCTACGCTCTCATCCCTGACACATGCCTCACGGTGACAAAATCTACACTGTGCTCCACAGAAAGAACAGTTCTGACAGCAATCCGTTAGGACCCAAGGGAACTGGGCTATTCTAATGTGGGCAATGACCTTAAACTCTGATGTTCTGGACACCATTTCACCACACACTCTCCGAATGAGAAAATTTGAAAGTAGTGAACGAATATTCCTTTTGTTGTAAGATTTCCCATTAGAATAGCAGAAAGAGGCATTCAGCTCAAGCCCGAGGAGTCAGGCTCAATCTTAACCTGTATTCAAACCTCTGAAGAATAAATCCAAGCTGGAAGCAAGGCATAAGCCAGACGCCAGAGGTCCCTTCTTTAATTATGTGCTCATTACTGATTAGCAGGGGTCGTTTTTACGTTTCTGCATCTGCCTCTGTGACCCCAGGACTGACGGCATGACTGCCCTTGAGGGCGTCCAGGCACTCGAGGCCGCGGCTGGTGATCTCCCCATCACGTTCCAAGGATTCGAGAGAGACGTCCTCGACTGACGTCACCACATCCCGCCCCACCCCAGCTGTCCTCCGGCGGAGACGGCAGGACGCCGGCAATTCCCACAGAAGCCCCGCCCGCAGTGCCACCGCCTGGACGGGGACCTGGCCGGGGTCAACCTCCTGGGCAGGCTCGGGGGCTCATGAGCTCCTGGAGGAGCCCCGCCCCCACCGAGGGAGGGCGCACGGCTCAGAGCACGGGTCTCGGCCCCAACCGAGCCCTCGTGGACTGGGAGCACGACGATCACGGGCACCACAACTACGTGCTCGTCCGCGTGCAGGGCCCCCGTCCAGCACGAGGCTCAGGGCGTGAGTGTGGGGCAGCAGCAGACACGGAGAGGGGCCTGGACCGAGTCACCTGACAGCGCGCATCACCTGTCACCTGGTTCCACCGGGTTACCAAGTAGTCACGGAGGAAGAGGAAGCTTCCCTTCTCAGAAGTGCGGCAGCTAAGACAGGAAATGCCTTCAACTGCAGCATCACGACATCAGCCGAACCCTAAGGAGTTAACCATCTAGGTGGGAAGTCCGCAAAACGCGGCCCCCGGGCCTGTGAGCTCAGAGTGGTCACGTGTTCACCCGTGTTCAGGAAACCTCCTCTCCTCCCTCTTTCCGGACAACCAGCAAGGTGGGTGCGTGACGTGCGGGGCCCCGTTCGTCTGGATGTGTCACACGTGGAAACTGGTCTAACTCCGTGACCAGCACTATTCCCTTCACTCCGCACCCAAGGCAGAGGCAAGCCGGGCCACCCGCAGCGGGTAAACGCGAAGCTGGGGTCTGAGCACAGGCTCTTTCCCATGGTAACATCTGATCGCACAGCTCTTTTCATCCCGGTAACACGGAGCTGGCAGGGGTACGGAAGCGCCAACGGGCCGGTGCTCCAGCTGGAAAAACCAACATCCCTGGTATCAAGTCACCAGAATTCAAGCTCCAGCTCCTTCCTGGGTCAGCTTCCTACCCTGAGCGCATCTTTCAAATTCCCAAATCTCCGATTCTTCATGCGAAAGCAAGGATGTTCATATTTATTCACCTATTTACTGAGCATCTAAGAGGCGCCAGGCATTGTCGCTAGATCCTGGGACACTGGCTGAACGGAGAGAAACCACCTCTGAAGGGAGTGGGGTGTAGGGTGGAGCTCTGGGGAGTCACCCCTCACAAGTGACGTGGCAGGTTTTATACCATTAGGGTCATGGTGCATGGGGCCGGCAGGGGAGCTGGGGAGGGAGGAGGAGGAACAACAGGGCTGGACTGCCAAGGCAGCATGGAAAAGATGACTCCAGAAACGAACCCAGAGGACGGAACACCTCACAAGGCACAAAACGCTGGGAAACAGGGTATGTAAAAACCTGAAGACACAAAAGAAAAAGGTGTGTCCTAACCTCAAACAGTTCTCAGAACACATTTCTCCTAGGGAACTGGGGGAAGGAAGGGGCGGATGAATCACAAATGGGGCTGGAAAGGTAGGGACTGGGGGACGAGGCAAAAGGTTTCATAAACCCCAAAGCTCTGCACACACAGACGAAGTTCAGGACAATCGTTACTAAGGCCCAAGTCATCACCAACAGTCAACATTCCTGTGACGTGAGGCTAGCACACACACAGCCCGGACAAGCTCAGACACAGGCTCCAAGACCCGTCCTGAGCTCTACTCCAGAGGTACCGAGGGGCTTCACACCCTTTCCATGCAAAATTTCAAATCCAAACAACTGTAGTTCTCAGCCAGACAGTCTGCATCTGGAGAAGCCAGCCTGTGTTTCTAACAGAAGCTTAGAGGGAGCTGAGATCTGCAGGGTCCTTATAAAAGACCTTTCAGTCCCCCACTTCTGGAGATGTAAGAGTCCAACACCAAAAACACTGTGCCGCTTCCCTCTAACCTCCAGAGTCTTTGATGAAAACCTATTGTCTTTCCAATTTCTTCCCATAAACGAATGGTGTCAATTTGCTCTGGCTGCTTTCAAGGTTGGTTTTTGTTGTTGTTGCTTTAATATTTATCTCTTTATTTATTTGGCTACACCGGGTCTTAGTTGCGGAATGCGAGATCTTTAGCTGTGGCATGTGAACTCTTAGTTGTGGCATATGGGATCTAGTTCCCTGACCACGGATTGAACTCAGGTCCCCTGCACTGGGAGCGCAGACTCTTAGCCACTGGACCACCAGGGAAGTCCCTTTCAAGGTTTTTTTTTTTTTTTAATGTCTTTAGTTTTTAGGAGCTTAGTTATGATACGTCTTGGCCTGAAATTTCTTGGGTTTATCCTATTTGTGGTGTGTGCAGCCTCTGGAATCTGTAGGTTTACATTTCTTGCCAACTTGCGGAAATCTTTAGCCATTATTTCCTCTGGGCCTTTTCCACCCCACGTGCTTCCTCCTCTGCTTTCAGAATTCCAAGGTCCCATAGGTCCCCAAGGCTTTGCTCTGTTCCCCACTCTGCCGTGAGTGCGGGTGAGGCCACAGTTGTTTCTGGGTGTTTGGTTGAAGTCGAGCATTTACTGTCTAAACATTTTTCTTCTTGTTAGACTGTCTTTCCTGGTCCCACAGAGAACAGTCTTCGTTGTGACATGTTTTTGGTCTGTACCTGCTGGCATTTCTAGACGGCCAGAGTCTGGGATAAAATGGGGATATGAGTGTAAAAAGAAAACCCAGACAACTCATCACCCCATTGTTCATCAGGCCCCATGGTCCCTGCCAGCTTGCCTTCTGCTCTCCACATTTCAGAACTTTTTATTTTGGCCGTGTCATGCAGCTTGTGGGATCTTAGTTCCCCGACCAGGGATCAAACCCAGGCCCACGGCATTGAAAGCACCGAGTCTTAACCACTGGACTGCCAGGGAATTCCCCACACTTCCCAGTCTTACGCTTGTTTTATACATAATGTCCACGTTTATTGTGCTTAGTGGGAGGAATAGGAAAATGTCCACCTGATCCATTCTTCCCAGGTTCTTAACAGTTTGAATGCTGGGAAAAAATCTAAAGGTTAATACTTTGCGACATGTGAAAATTCTATGAAGTTCAGATTTCAGTGTCTGTAGTTAAAAGGTCACTGGAAAGCAGCTGTGCCCATTTACTTACATGCTGTCTACAGCGGCTTTCACGCTACAACAGCACAGCTGAGCCGAGGTGACAGTATCTACCACGTGGCCCTTTAGAGAAAAGGTCTGATTGAGGGCCCTGACCATCCACAGCTGCCAACATCATCGCCTCCTGACGGGAGGACCCACCGCCTTCCCTCACGCAGTCACGGGTGTGGGAGCCCACTCAGGCTTCTGGGCCGCAGCTTCCAAGAAGACGTGCAGGTCGAGGCCACGTTCACACCAACACTAAGACGGCAACTGCCTCTCACTCTCCTCTCACGGGTCACTGTGCAGTCTTCCAGAAGCTACCGGACGTGATGTATTACAAAAGAATGAAAGCCAGCTGTCTTCCATTAAGACACTGACGAGATCTGCCCAAAAAGTATTTTTAAAGCCACTCTTCTCTATACGTCTAAAGTATTTTAAAGCCACTCCACTCTTCATTATTTTGTTTCTTTGGAAAATAATCACAAAATATTTATGTCAACATACAAAAGGTTGATTAAATTTCAAATACAGCAAATATCAAGAAGCTCTTCAGGGTCCTCAATAATTTTTAAGAGTGGAAAGTGGTCCTGAGACCAAGAAGTTTGAGAACTGCTTCTTTAGATCCAACAATCAATGTATACACTTTATAGGGAACAAATAAGTTAAACTGTGCCCAGAGGATGCGACCTGCCAAATCCAGACTGTAGGAAATTCTTCAAGACAAGGAACCCGTTTCTTCAACAAAAAAAATCACAAGAACAGGAAGGGGGAAAAAAAAGATGGAAGGGGTACCTATATGTTAAAAGAAACTGAAAGACTTATCAAGTTCTCAAAAGGTATGAACCTTATTTAGATCCCAATTCAGAAAAAACTATAAAGTGAATGTTTGAGATAAAACAAAAATTGAACACTAACTGGGCAGTTGATGATATACAGGAAATAGTACTAATCTTTTTCAGGTGGGATAATGACGTAGTTATATTTAAAAATCTTTTCTAGAAGAGTCCTTACCATCTTAGGATACCTATTAAAATCTCTAGGGACTTCCCTGGCGGTCGAGTGGTTAAGAATCCTTGCTTCTACTGCTGGGGGTGCGGGTTTGATCCCCGGTCGGGGAACTAAGATCCCACATGCTGCGAGGCCAAAAAAATAAAATAAAATAAATAAAATCTCTAGGATACGACACAGGGCAGAGCAGAGGGACAGGACTGGGCCTCGGTCACAGGTGAGGTCACGCCAGGCAGTGAGGACTAAAGCTAAGGTAGGACATGGGGACACATTATTCTACTTTTTGTGTCTATGTCTGAACTCTCCATTAAAAAAAGTTTAGGGGCTTCCCTGGTGGTCCAGTGGTTAAGACTCCTCGCTGCCACTGCAGAGGGCACTGGTTCGATCCCTGGTCCGGGAACTAAGATCCCGCATGCTGCCCAGCGCAGCCAAAAATTTTTTTAAAATTAAAAATAAAACAAGTTTAAAAGTACAGACTTCATGACATTCTTCCCCAGAAGCAGGGGATGAGGCTGGCCCATCTGCACTGGCACGACCCCCGTGCGGGGAGGTCTGCAGCCCACACTCTACCTGGTTCCTGACTCTCCCCCATGACATGCCAAGTAAACCGGGCTCCCGGTTGAAGGTTGGCATGTCCCTACCTCCTGAGGGGCTCAAGAGACACTGCCTGGGGCCCATGTCTTACATTAATGACAGCAAAGCTATAATAACTGGTGACAAATGATCAGTTCCTCCTTTAATTTCGCAAAGACTTTTTTAACTTCTCCTCTGGTACCTGGACACAAATAACCCCCATACAAGACAGACAACGAGCTCCACACTGCATCGTAACTACACACACCCCGGCTGACAGCCCCGGACAGTGCACAGGACAGACCTGCACTGAACTGGAACATCGGTCCCCAGATTTGTCAAGGTCGCCACCACGTGCGCGGCACAGCCAGGAGCTCAAAATGAAAACAAACACACACACATGTACACACACACACACACAAAGACACCAAATTTAAGTGAAGAACGTGATCTCACCTGATACATTCTCTGCTGGGCCTCCAGAGTGAGATTGGGACCCTCCAAGTTCAGAAAGAAGGACGGTCCCGCAGTGAGATGATGTAGCTCCCACGCAGCTGCCATGCTCGGGGAGCAACTATTAACCACACAAAGAGGACGCCTTGAAAGCGAGGGGAAGTGGGAGCCACAGCCTCGCCTGAACGGGAGGGGCCACGGGGAAGAGACCTGGGGAGGGGCCACGGGGAGGGGGCACAGCTCAGCATCAACCTCGGCTCATCTCACCCTGTCCCTGTGATGCGGGGACTTCCCAACCTCCTGTGCTGTTTCCTCATCTGTAAAATGGGCATAAAAATCCTGCCTCAAAGTGCAGCCGTGTCAGATTTGTGAAACAGATGTTTAACTCCTTTAAAGTACTTGTGTCATCGTAGGTCATTAATAAAAGATGGTTATTACTAAGAAAGTTTCCAAAAGAGCAGCCTAGCCATGAAATGAAATAATCTAAACAGGGATGACATCATTTGAACTTCTTCCCAGTGGTCCGTGGATGCTGGGTCTCTGCCTGCAGAGTTAAGTTAAAACACATGTGAAGGCCATCTCGTCTTACCCCAAGTTCTGTGAGTTTATTCAAGCACTGTCACAGACACTCAGAAGAGCTGGCTCTGGACTCTTCAATTCACTAATGAATGAAGGAATAAAAGGAGAAATGAAGCTCATTTAAATCCCATTTGTTTTTTTCTTGGACGTCTAACAAACATGATGAAGATGTTCCTTTACTTCCAGAGCCTACAATTTGGCAGAAAAGATTAGGTATCTATACGAGTAACTATAACATAAAACAGAAGTTGATAACTACCCGAAAAGAAGCCAAAGTGCTTTGGGAGGAAAGACACAAGCTCTGAGCCCTGAGCCCCCAGCACACAACCTCAGTCCACACTGCAGGAACTCAGTATCCAGGGGCCAGAGGCAATCCTGCCCCGACTGCAGACAAGACACAGGAGAGGAAGGTTTTCCAGCCCAAGAGAGCCGCGTGGACAGAGGCCCCGTGATGGGAGAGCACCGGATGTTTTCAGAACCAAGGGGCCTGTGACAGGCCGGAAGGTGACAAACAGCCTGAACTCCAGGCGCGGCAGTTTGGCCCTTGTTTGACAGGCAATCGGGAGTCTTCTCAACATTCTGAAAAGAGGGGGGACATGACCAACGTGATGCTTTAGGCGAATCTGGAACCGACATGAATGACAACAAACTGAAAGATTCTCACGAGCTGGGACCGCGTCCCACTCGCCTGGGAATCTCTGCAGCCACACCCACCTGGCACCTGAGAACCACATGCCGCATCCACCAGGTCGAGAAGGAGAAGGACCCACCAAGGCCCAGTTCCACCACCAGCTGTGCCCACACGCTCCCCCAGGCGGGCCCTGTGCTGCCTGGCTACGCGCCCGGCCTCAGGAGTCGAAACAGACACACGACACGAGGACTCCCACTCTCCCCGTGAGAATTACCTCATGGCCTGTCTGTGCGGATGGTCAGACTTGTTCCCTAACAGGTGCACCAGCAGGAAGGCCTCTCGGGCTGGCCCTGTGGGGACAGCGCACGGGGAGGAGAGGAGACCCAGGCCTCCGGGGATGAAGAACCACCGTCACTAGCACGAGGGCCTCAGAACCCCAAGTCCCCAAGGACGCGCTTCACAAAAGGAATCCACTTCAAAGAGGCTGACATCCGGGACCTTTGTGATACACTAGCTCTGGGGCAACATCTGATACTTCATCCAGACGTTTCCAGAATTACCATGTTCATGGGGCTCAGATACATCAGACAAGGTCTCACCTGGGCGTCTGCAGCCTATGGGGATGTCCCAGGGTCAGGACCGTAGGTAAAACTGGGGAAATCCGAGTGAGATCGAGGGACTGCATGACCGTCGATACTGTGGCTTGGATCGCGCACCACCATTTTGCAAAATGCTATCAATGGGGAAACGGGGTAAAGGATACACTGGATCTTTCTGAATTCTTTCTTACTGCTGCATGGGGCCCTACGTGACCTCAGGTGAGCTACGTCGCTCCTGCGCGTCCCAGCCCAAGCTCACCCTCCACCCTCCGCGCCCCTCCCCTCCCACGGGATGCACTGGCCACGGCCAGCTGTGTCTGCACCTTCCAACCCACACACAGAATGTCACTGTGGACTCATCAAGGCAAAAAGTATGCTCCGACGTGAAAAGGATGCGGGAACGTGACCCCCTCTCCCATGAGCTCCTGCATGCAAACGTCTGATGAGGTGAAACGAGAGATGAGTGGTCGTCGCACAAGGGGTAAAACCACAGCTGCTGGAGGGTCCACGGAACGTGGCAATGGGCACCCCAGCTCTCGCTTCTCTAGTATCTTAAAATTAAAGTTTTTGGAAGACAACCTGGCCACGGGCCAGCGTGTAATGTAGATGACATTTCTGTAGGCAGGAAACCACAGCTTAAAGCACAATTAACGAGAAATGTAAAATCGACCAGCAGTTTGAGATGCTTTTCCTTCTACTTAAGGGCAGCCCTAGTTGAGAACGTGACCTACGCTGAGGTTTATTTACATGATCTTCTGAGGAACAGACACAAGATTACTGAAAACAGAGGCTCCTGGGGTAAAGCTCTGTGCTTCCATCACCGGCCTGGATCTGCCTTCCCCACTGCAGGCCCCCGGACCCTGAGGAGGGCAGGAAGGTCCCCTCGGGGAGGAAAGGGAAGGCCACGCACTGCAGGAGAAAGAGCGTCCAGGAGTGGTTCAGGGTCACCCCAAAGGCAAGGGGGGCGATGAACAGTCAAGACAGCGGTCCTGACAGCCCTAGGCCTGCAGGGCACACGGAAACCAGAACCGAGGCACCTTTCCCGCTACCAAGTCTTCATCAGTGTCCTTAAACTAAGTGCTCGATCTCCTCAGCGCACAAACAGGCAGAGCACTGAAGACCTACGAAGACCCTCGCTGCCAGGACACCACCCTCTTCATAACACGCTGGCATCGTGCCCGGAAAAATCCTTCAGGGCAAAAGCTGCTTTTCCCCTAGTGGTTCTTCAAGTCCCACTAAAACTCCCTCCAACTAGAAAGCACTCAGTACAAGCATTTGCCACACATTTCTAAGGAAACTCTTCGTAGATTTCCCTTTTTACATACTCCAAATATCTGCATGTCCCCCATGATCTCAGGTTATGTTAACTGCAGTTCTCAGAGGGTGGTCTCGAAACCCCGGAGGGGCCCCAGACCTTCTCAAGAAGCCGGGATGAAAAGTGTTTTCATAATAATGCTGAGAAGCTCCGGGAAGATGCTGGGCCCTCCGCGCGGTGGAGGCATTTTCACTGATGGTGCAAAGGCAGCCGTGGGCCCAATGCCAGCCCCCAGCACCAATCAAGGCAGGGGCAGCGGTGATGGGACCCAGCGCCTCATCCCCAGGCACCTGCAGGGAAAGAACACCCCTTTCCCTTCTCGGTGTCCCTGATGAAAGCGGTGTTGCCCCAGCCGCTCTGGGAAAGTCCATGCTCCTGAGAAAGCGAAACATGGAATCACCATGCACCCGGCCACTGCTCTCTTGGACAATTATTCCAGAGAAAGGGACGCTTATGGTGACACCAAAAACCTGTCCACAAACGTCCACATGTCCTTATTATTAATAGCCAAAACCGGAAACAGCCCAAATGTCCTTCATTTGTTCCTCATTTGACAGTTAAGCCGTCCTATATACACCCACCCTGAGGAGAAACTACAATACACACAACAGCCCGGACGAGTCTCCAGGGAATTAGGCTGACTTGTTTAAAATGCAATCCCAAAAGGTTAAGAACAGTATGATTCCACTCATACAGTATTTCTGAAATCACAAAATTTTAGAGACGCTGAATGGATGCGTGGTTTAAAGAGCAGGCAGAGGAGGACACAGAGGAAAATGGCATAGGAGGGACCCTTGGGGTGAGGGCACTAACTGTCCTCTATCTGGACCTCGGTGGATACACACACCCACACTCGTGATAAAATTACACAACACACACACGACTACAGGTAAAACTGGGGAAATCTAAATAAGATTAATGGACTGTATGACTATCAGTATTGTGGCTGAGGCTGTGCACTACAGTTTTGCAAAATGTTATCAATGGGGGAAACTGGGTAAAGGATACACTGGATCTTTCTATACTACTTCTTACAACTGCATGTGAATCTACAATTCTCTCAATAAAAGTTTCTAATAAAAAACGTACACCCGTGTTCATAGCAGCGCTATTCACAATAGCCAAAAGGTGGAAACAACCCAAATGTCCACTGAAGGATGAACGAATAAACAAATGAATGGTATAAACATACAATGGAATATTATTCAGCCTTAAAAAGAAAGGAAATCCTAACACAGGCTACAAAACGGATGAACCCTGAGGACACTATATTGAGTGAAATAAGCCAGTCACAAAAAGACAAAGACTGGATGATTCTACTTATATGAGGAGCCTGGAATAGTCTAAATCAGACACAGAAAATACAACAGGGGAGACCAGGGGCTGGAGGGACAGGGGAATGGGAAGCTGTTTAATGGACAGAGTTTCAGTTTCGCAAGAAAAAAGAGTTCTGGAGATGGACAGATGCCAGCGATGGCCACACAACATTATGAATGTGCTTAATACCACACAAAAGAGCAAGGGATTGCGAAGGGAAAATTCAGGATGGGAATGGGATGGGATCAGGAGACGACCAAGGCTCTTAAAAGGAAAGGGTTATACTCTTTTTTTTTTTTTTGGTTCTACTCTTAATTCATATTGTATACACTGTATTGTCATCCTTTATACCTTACATATATTTTAAATTTTGTATTGATTGAATTTTCAATAAATTTTTTTAAAAACAAAAAAATGTCCTTGATGAAGCAATACAAATTACTGTTATTAAATCTCGAACTTTGACCTTGTATTCTGTTTCTTGTGATGAACAAAGCACTTGGGCTGCATACCACAGTAAGACGATTGTCTGCAGGGAAAGCACGCGTGTGATCCAGTGCCGGCTGAATTAGATCCTTTTTTTCATGGTCTACCATTTTTACCAGAAAGAATAACAAACTATGGTTTTTAGACTTGCACTTGGCAGACATTTCTTGAAACTAAACAAAGTGAGTCTGTTACTCTGAAGAAAACAATTGACAAGAGTTTCCTATCAATAATAAAAATCAAGCTTTCAACTAAAAATTAGAATGTTGGAAAACTTGTATCCACCACCTGGAGTTTGACAGCTTCTCAAACTTAGAGAGTTTCTAAGGAGATCAGCCGTGATATTAAGAAATGTTATTTAGTGATGCTGTATAAAGAGATGTGTCAACATTTGGAAGGGCTGCCTAACTCAGTGAATCAACATTTTCCAAATGAGGGTGATGTTAAAACGGGGCACAAGCCCCTTCCAACTTCAGGGCAGACGGTGAATTTTAATGTCATGGAGAGTGAAAACCTCCTTGTAAGGCTTCAGACTCCACATCAAACTAATCTTTAAGAAACATTAAGCTTGCCTAGTTTTGGAGTAATAACGAAAAATACCGCAACTACGTGAAAAGCTATTGAAGTACTACTGATCCCTTTTCCAACCACCCGTCTGGTTAGGAGCAGATTTTCTTCAGACTTCAACCAAAACGGACCGCAATGGACTGAAAGCAGAGCAGGCAGGAAAATGCAGACATTTAGGAGATATGCAAAATGTAAGAGCAGGGCTCTCGTCACACTAATTTTTTGTTTAGGAAAATGCTATTTTCATAAAGCATGCGTTATGTATGTTGAGATCACAGACTTATTTTACGTTTAATGAATGAGTCAATGTCCTTTAAAGTCTCAGTTTCATTTCTAATTCGGTAAATCTCGAGCCCTGATACGTCCCCGCCCTCACGGACGCCTCTCGCAACCCGAGCCGGGCTGCGAGCGCCGGGCATGGGGAGCGCCGGGCCGGGACGCGGTCCACTCGGGCCGCCGGCTCTGCAGGCCCGTCCGTCAGCGCACGGGGAGGGGCCGGCCGCGCCGCCGACGTGGCTCCGGCTCCGGCTGCGGGTTCACGGCCGCCACGGCCTTACCT
>NW_020174568.1:1017282-1031783 GCF_003031525.2 Neophocaena asiaeorientalis asiaeorientalis | reverse complement strand
GTCGGCCCCCCGCCTCCATATAGGCCTCGCCCCCTGGACCGCCCCATGTCGGCCCCGCCCCTATGTAGGCCCCGCCCCTATGTCGGCCCAGCCCCGTCTTGGCTCTGCCCTCGCCTTCAGGCCGCCCCTCCACGCGCGCCGAGGCCCCGCCCTAGCGGAGGCGGACTCTGTCCCGGGGCCTGAGGGCACGGTGCGGTCGGGGTGCGGGGCCGCGTCGCCCTACGTCCTGCTCCGCTGTCCGGGCACCAGAATCCCGCGGGCGGGGAAGGTGGGCGGTGTCGGTGCTGATGTGAAGTCAGCTCCGCTCTGACCCGGTGCGCGCTGTGGGGCCGCTTCTGGAGCTGCAGCAGCGCTGAAGACCCCATTTACGGACAGTTATCGCGGAGCGTTCCGGGGAACCCGGTGAGCCCCGAGGGGTGGCGGCTGCCCCTTACGGAGGACTGCAGTGCGGGTGGGTGGCGTGCGACAGCGGAACAGAACTGGCCACACGCTGGTACAGGCAGGGCCAATGCAGTTTGTTTTTAAGAGTAACTGAGGAGGTTTGTTTAACCAGGACATTAATTAAATAAATCACGGTTTCTACACATAGTACTACACAGATGTAAAAAAAATAAGAATAGCCAACAAGCACATGAAAAGATGCTCAACATCACTAGTCATCAAGGAAATGCGAATCGAACCGACCTCACACGCAGGGTGTTGTGTTGGTTGAGAAACTGGGGCCCTGGTGCACTGCGAGTGGGAATGTACACTGGTGCAGCCAGTGTGGAGAACAGTACGAAGGGTCCTCAGAAAACTAAAAAGAGAGTTGCCATTATGATCCAGCAATCCCAATCCTGGGTATTCATCCAAAAGAGTTGAAAGCAGGGGCTAGAGGAGATATTTGTACACCCAAGTTCATTACCAGCATTATTCACAAATGCCAAAGGATGGAGAAATGGATAAGCAAAATGTGGTCCATCCATACAATGTAATATTATTCAGCCTTAAAAAGGAAGGAAATTCTGACGTATGCTACAACACTGATGAAACTTGAGGACATTGTGCTGAGTGAAATAAGTCAGACAAAAAAGGACAAATACTGTCTCATTCCACTTATATGAGGTCCCCAGAGGAGTCACACTCATAGAGACAGAAAGTAGATGGTGGTGGCCAGAGGCTGGGGGAGGTGGAAGTAAGGAGTTTTGATTAACAGGTACACTTTCAGTTTTGCAAGATGAAAAAGCTCTTCCCTGGTGGCGCAGTGGTTAAGGATCCACCTGCCAATGCAGGGGACACGGGTTAGAGCCCTGGTCCTGGAAGATCCCGCCTGCCGTGCAGCAACTAAGCCCGTGCGCCACAACTACTGAGCCCACACGCTGCAACTACTGAAGCCTGCGCCCCTAGAGCCCATGCTCCACAACGCAGAGAAGCCACCGCAATGAGAAGCCCGCGCACCGCAACCAAGAGTAGCCCTTGCTCGCCACAACTAGAGAAAGCCAGCGCGTAGCAACAAAGACCCAACGCAGCCAAAAACAAATTAATTAATTAATTAAAAAAAAAAGATGAAAAAGCTCTGGAGGTTGGTTGTACAACAATGTGAATATACCTGACGTTACTGAACTGCACACTTAAAAACGTTTAAGTTCAATTTTATGTTATGTATATTTTACAACAGTTTAAAAAAATAAGGCAGATGATTTGTAGTAATAAAGAATGACCTCTGCAATATATTTTAAGTAAGGAAATAATGAAAGGGAGGAAAGTTTGTTTAGTGTGCTGCCGTTTGAGGGAAGAGAAAAGGGAGACACCACCCACAGGCGCGCGCGCACGCACACACACACACCCCACTTGTATCTTAAGAAATATCTGGAAATATAAGATATGCAAGAAACTAGTAACAGAAGTTGGATCTGTAGAGGGTCTAGGGATTAGAAAGAGGGGAGAACATGCACAAAAATATATTTCCTTAATGGAGTATTATAAATTCATTAAAAATTCAAGTTATAAGACAGTAGTAATTTGAGAAAATATGCAGTGTGGTTAATTGTATGGGATAAGTTAAAAATTTTATATAGTGTGTGATTTACAACTGGTTTAAAATGCTTAAATATCAACAGTAGTTCTGATTTGTTTGGAGAACAATCTATGTGATGTTTCCCTATATTTCTTTGTTTTCTAGAAAAGAATATTAATTTTTAAAGAAAAAATCAAAATATTTAGAGACTTGTCTTGATATCTCATCTCCCAACAAATTTCATCTCCCACTTCTTTTCGAATAAAGAGTTGGGGTTGTTTTGCATATATATTCCAAATGTTCCCAGAAGTAAGAGATTAATTTCGTATCAATTGCTTTGCTTAATTGTTGTGGTTATATTTTATAAAGCAGGTTTCTTTTCATGGTAGCTTGCTTCCAACATACTGTAGTTTGTGATCTATTAATCTTGCTGTCACTTCAGGACACTTGGCTAAAAACTGGCTACCTCTGGGTCTCTAACTGGTGGTTTTAAAGCAGTAGTGCATTTCATCATAGTTATCCTGTCTGTGGATGGTTATCTGGGTGAGCTGATTCCGTGGTTGACCAATGTCTGTCACAAAGACGGAAAAAAATATTGTCTCTTGGTCTTAAATGTTAAAGTGTGTTTCTTATTGTTCATATGTCTCTGGAGTCTCTCAGGATGAAACCACAATGTCTGCAAGACTGCTTCATTCATTTTTGTTTTGCCTCTCATTACTCGGCTTTTGAAAATGAAATTTGGTATTTGTAAGTTTCTGTGTTATACGTATGTGGATACACATTTACACACAAAAGGCATATGATTGGAAATAGTTTAGAGGTTGTATTCACAATAAACACTTATTTAATGTGGTTTTTCTTCTTTTCATCCTCCATGGATCTCCAATAGACAAGTACGTAATAGGAGGACAGGGAAAACAGCGTTTATCTGTCCAGAAATGGTGGGTTAGTTAGACAGCTTCCTGCATCCTCAGGTGATATATACTCATCTCGTTTCTGGCTCCATAGCAGAAGAGCTCTGCTCATACGTGATGTGTCCTGGTTGAGAGGGAAGGGTGTGGGCTCAGGCACATTCGGGTTCAAATCCTCCCAGCCACCTGCTGAGTGGTTTACCTTCTCCCTGCTTCAGACTCCTCCTCAAAAAGGAAATAATAACAGGGCCTACTTCAAACGTTTGTTAGAGGATTAAACAAGATTCACCTTTCAACAAATATTGGTGCCAGGCACTGTTCTAGGCACTGGGGAATCAGTAGGGGAAAAAAAGACAATAGAAGCACTGAGGACAATGCCAGTTACATAGAAGCATAACAATTGTCAATACTGTTTACTATTCAGGAATTCAAACATTACATACACATGTAACTTACCAAGAGACAGCATATTGGAATACCTGTGATCTCATGTTGCAGAGATAGTAATTGAAAACAGTCTGGTGTCTGTTTTCCCAGATGTTTTGTATACGTTTAGCAACTGTGTATGTTTTCTTAAATGGCACTATATATACTACTTTGCATCTTAATATTTTAAATATGTATATCCTGGACAGTCTTCTACTTCAATACGGATATCTCTAGTTCATTCTTTTTAACAGCTGTATATCTCTATTTCTTTTTTTTTTTTTTTTTTTTTGGCTGCCTTGGGTCTTCGTTGCTTCTTGCGGGCCTTCTCTAGCTGCGGTGAGTGGGGTCCACTCCTCGTTGCGGTGCGCCGGCTTCTCATTGCGGTGGCCTCTCCCGCTGCGGAGCACGGGCTCTAGGGGCGGGGGCTTCGGTTGTTGTGGCTCTCGGGCTCCAGAGCTCAGGCTCAGCAGCCGTGGCGCACGGGGCTCAGTCGCTCCGCGGCATTATATCTCTAGTTCATTCTTTTTAACAGCTGCACTGTATATGCCATTTATTTATAGATCAATGGATCTCGACCCTGGCTGTTAGAATTACCTGAGAAGTTTTTAAAAACTGCCAATGCCACTGGGACTAACAGATACATGCTACCGTACATAAAGTAGATAAACAGCAAGGATTTACCGTATAGCACAGGGAACTATATTCAATATCTTGTAATAACCTATAATAGAAAAGAATCGAAAAAATATATAAAACTTGTTTCCTCTCACTGTCCTCACACCAGTTTCTTCTCTAATCTGACCTCAGCTCTCTGCAGGCTCCAGTGGATCCTTGTTGCTAAGTCCCATTTTTTTTTTTTTTTTTTTTGGCTGCCTTGGGTCTTCGTTGCTTCTTGCGGGCCTTCTCTAGCTGCGGTGAGTGGGGTCCACTCCTCGTTGCGGTGCGCCGGCTTCTCATTGCGGTGGCCTCTCCCGCTGCGGAGCACGGGCTCTAGGGGCGGGGGCTTCGGTTGTTGTGGCTCTCGGGCTCCAGAGCTCAGGCTCAGCAGCCGTGGCGCACGGGGCTCAGTCGCTCCGCGGCATGTGGGATCCTCCCACACCAGGGCTCGAACCCGTGTCCTCCGCACCGGCAGGCGGACTCCCAACGACTGCGCCACCAGGGAAGTCCCTCTAGTTCATTCTTTTTAACAGCTGCACTGTATATGCCATTTATTTATAGATCAATGGATCTCGACCCTGGCTGTTAGAATTACCTGAGAAGTTTTTAAAAACTGCCAATGCCACTGGGACTAACAGATACATGCTACCGTACATAAAGTAGATAAACAGCAAGGATTTACCGTATAGCACAGGGAACTATATTCAATATCTTGTAATAACCTATAATAGAAAAGAATCGAAAAAATATATAAAACTTGTTTCCTCTCACTGTCCTCACACCAGTTTCTTCTCTAATCTGACCTCAGCTCTCTGCAGGCTCCAGTGGATCCTTGTTGCTAAGTCCCACGGACTGGTGGTTCCCAAACTTGAGTGTGGACCAGAAACACACAGCGTGCATGTTAAACCCTGCCTGCTGGGCCTCTGGCCTATGGTTCTGATGCAGGGCGTCTGGGTGGAGCTGAGACTTGCATTTCTAACCAGCTCCCTGGAGGTGCTGTGGCTGCCGTCTGGGGAGCACACCTTGAGAACCACTGAGTAAAGGGAATGAAACTATCAGATTTGCAAGCAAGAACAGGCACATGAAAAAATAGAGTCCTAATTGGTTTTAACCCTAGGGGGAAAACTTGTTAATCATTCCACTATTGTTAGTAATTAATGCAAGGCCCTTCTCACATCCTTTCCATTCTCTTGTTTTTCAATTTAACTTAAATTTTCTTTCATAATTTCTTTCTCATATTTTTTCCCTTCACACTCATGCCCTCCCTCCCCACTGCTCCCAACTATAAGGAAGCATTGTCACAGTTTTGGTATACGTCCTTTCTTTTGCTTATGTTGTTGGAGAATATGTATGGTGGTTTGTAAATGTCCACGTTACATTATGTGAGGGGTGTTTGGCTGTAGGTCTCCCTGTCTCTTGCTCTGCCCTGTGTTGAAGCACCACCTGCACACGAGCCTCTATTTCAGGCACTACTGTAGCTCTGCAGACCCACCTCCACGCAGCCTACAGGTGGACACCAGCTTGCCTCCCCACTCCCTGCGACCAGGGTGGATGCTTAGACGAAGACTCCCAGGCTCGAGCCTACGGCCTCCTGAAAACGCCCCACTTCACATGGATAAGAAAGAGCCCGGGGCCAGGGGACATTGCACAGGATGCTGAAAGGTGAAGGAGGCTCGGCTTTCATACAGGTTCCTAAAACTCTGCTCCTTTGAGCTACACAGGGACCAGCCCCTTCCCCTTCCCCTCGGGGCTATCTGCCACCACGAGGTCGGTGCAGTCACAGCAGAAGCCAGTCTGGCTTCGTGTGTCCCCTGGTGACGTATGTCCCACAGTGTCACGGCCGGGGAGGGGCTGGTCAGGAGGGCGATGGGTGTGTGTGTGTGTGATCACTCATGGAGGAAAACACGGCAAAGAATGAACCACAATGGTAATAACGGCTTCCTCGGGTTATCTTTACACTGCTTGTATTTTTCAAGTTTTAAACTTTAGGGACGTGGAACTGGTTGATCATAACACTTAGTTCCTGACACACTTTCATCCTTGGTCCATTAATGGCTCAGTTTCAGTTCATCGTTTTGTTACACAGTTGATTATTTTTAATAATGTAGTAAGAACCCATGAAAATACCACTTAAAGAAAGGCTAGGTCCTTCATAATAATTTACATAAATACATGGCTACCCACTGGGACCATCCTCTTCCCTCGCTCCATCCAAGGCAGCTCTCATGCTGAATTTCTTGTTTACCATCTCCTTGCTTTTCTTTTTATATAGTTTTATTGAATCTATATGAATTCTTGAACATACACTCACGTATCTGCAAACAAGCAACTAAAATTTTAGTTTGGTTTAACTTTATACAGAGAATACACTATATAAAATCTATTAGAACTCTCTTTTAACAATTTGCATTTTTTTTAATAAGCAGATATTCGTTTTTAATTATTATTTATTTATTTTTGGCTGTGTTGGGTCTTCATTTCTGTGCGAGGGCTTTCTCCAGTTGCGGCAAGCACGGGCCACTCTTCATTGCGGTGCGCGGGCCTCTCACTATCGTGGCCTCTCTTGTTGCGGAGCACAGGCTCCAGACGCACAGGCTCAGTAGTTGGAGCTCACGGGCCTAGTTGCTCCGCGGCATGTGGGATCTTCCCAGACCAGGGCTCGAACCCGTGTCCCCTGCATCGGCAGGCAGATTCTCAACCACTGTGCCACCAGGGAAGCCCCTAGAACTTATTTTTTATCAGTTAATATTATGTTGCTAAGATTCACTGATATTGTTCCATGTTGCTGTAGTTAATTTGTTTGGCCACTGTATGAATGTATCACAATTACTTAATTCCACTGTTGCTGGGCTCTGGGGTTATTCTAGGTGCTTACGATTGTGAAGTGCCCTCCTACGAACATTCTGAATGTTTACGGTTGTATATATGCTGCAATCTCTCTTAAATATTTATCTTGGAGTGAGTAGAAGATAAGGCCAAGCCACTTTTTAAAGTTTGTTCCAAACTACTGAGATCTCGAAGGCAAACATCCTCCCCAACACTTGGTGTCACTTTTTCCTTTTGCCAATGAAATGGGGATAAAATGATAGTTCAGTTCCGCAATCAGGCACTTCCCTGGTGGCGCGGTGGTTAAGAACCCGCCTGCCGATGCAGGGGACAAGGGTCCGAGCCCTGATCTGGGAAGATCCCACATGCCGCGGAGCAGCTAAGCCCGTGCACCACAACTACTGAGCCTGCGCTCTAGAGCCCGCGAGCCACAACTACTGAGCCCACATGCCGCAACTCCTGAGCCTGCGTGCCACAACTACCGAAGCCCACACACCCAGAGCCTGCGCTCTGCAACGAGAAGCCACCGCAGTGAGAAGCCTGCGCACTGCAACCAAGAGTAGCCCCTGCTCGCCGCAACTAGAGAAAGCCCGCGCGCAGCAATGAAGACCCAACGCAGCCAAAAATAAATAAATTTTTAAAAAATCCTTTATAAAAAAAGAATTCCCCAGTCAATAATGAGATTGTCTATTTCCTCATGTACTTGTGGGCAGTATGGGACTCATCTCTTATGATGACTCTGCTCATCTTTTGCCTAAGTTTTTCTTGTGTGTGCGTGTGCGTGCGTGTGCTTTTCTCATTCATTTGAAAGAGATCTTTTTGTTCATGATATTGTGCTTTTATCAGTTACGTTTATTGTGAATATCTTCTCCCAGTTTATAACTGTCTTTTCACTTTCTTTAAAGTGTTTCTAACAAACAAAAAAACCCAACCTTACTACAATCCAATTTATCAGTTTTTTCTTTAATAGTTAATGTCTCAGGCATCTTTTTCAAGAAATCTTCTCCACCCCAAGTTTTAAAAGGTATCCCTCTCTATATTCTAAGAGTTGTAAAGTTCTGTTGTTGACATTTAATCCTTAATCAATCTAGGGTTGTTTTTAAATTTTAGTTGTGATAAAATACACTCAACAGAAGGTTTACCATCTCAGCCCTTTTCAAGTGTACAGTTCACTCGTGTCAAGTACATTCTCACTGTGGCACAGCATCTGCAGCGTCCGTCTCCCAACTCTTTTCATCTTCCCCCATGGAAACTCCGTCTCCATCCAACAACGACTCCCGCCCTGCCGCCCCTGGCCCCCACCACCCCACTCTCTGTCTCTGACAACCCTGGGGAGCTCATATGAGTGGGATCATACAGGATTTGTCCTTGTGTGTCTGGCTTATTGCACTCACCACAAGGTCCTCAAGGTTCACCCATGTTGTAGGCTGTGTCAAAATTGCGTTCCTTCTTTTTTTAGTTTTTAAAAGTAAAAAAAAAATTTTGGCTGTGCTGCATGGATGTAGGATCCTAGCTCCCTGACCGGGAATCAAACCCGTGCCTCCTGCATTGGAAGCGTGGAGTCTTAACCACTGGACCGCCAGGGAAGTCCCTGGAATTTCCTGCCTTTTTAAGGCTGAATAATATTCTATTTTGTGTATGCACCACATTCTGAGTTGATTTTATGTGTTGTGTGAAATAGCAGAGTTGCACGTACGTGTGGGTCTGGCCTGGCTCACTATTCTAGTCCATTGGTCAGTTTGTCTTGTACCCACACTGTATCCATGTACTGCCTTAGTTACCATGGTTTTGTATAATTGCAATATTTGATGGGGCAGGTCCCATGTCCTTGGTTTTGCTTTTCAGAAGTGCCCTGGCTGTTGCCTGTTCCTCTTAATACATACAGTTTACAATCATTTTATCAAGTCCCATAAAAAATCCCATTGCAGGAAATTCCCTGGCGGTCCAGTCTAACTAATTCCTGGTTAAGACTCTGAGCTCCCACTGCAGGGGGCATGGGTTCAATCCCTGGTTGGGGAACTAAGATCCTGCGTGCCACGCAGCCGAAGTAAAAAAAAAAAAAAAATCCTATTACATTTTGGTTGAAATTGCTCTGAATTTATAGATTAATTAGGGAAGAACTGACATCTTTATGATTTGAGTCTTCCGACTCATCAATACGATGCATCTCTCCATTTATTTAACTGTTTAAAAACATATTCTAATAACTTTTGTGACTTTCTGTCTAGGGGTGTTCCATATCTTTTGTTGTATTTATTCCTAGGCATTTAGTATTCTCTGATTTACAATGGTGTCTTCTCTTTAAGTATTTCAGTTGTTTGCTAATAGCATAATACAAACAAAACTGACCTTTTAAATATATTAATCTTATAACCAGCCAACTTGCCAAACCCTCCTAAGTTTTCTAATACTTTATCTGTAGGTTTTGTTTTTAACGTAAGCCATCTTATCAGCTAAAAATAATGTTTTACTTCTTTTCCAGACTGTATGTCTGGAATTTCTCTTATTTTATTTCACTATCCAGGGATGTCAGTGCCACGTTAAGTAGAGGTAATCCTAGTGAGTGCCACATTATTTTTCCTTATTTTATTTTATTTTTTGCGGTACACGGGCCTCTCACTGCTGTGGCCTCTCCCGTTGCGGAGCACAGGCTCCGGACGCGCAGGCTCAGCGGCCATGGCTCACAGGCGCAGCCGTTCCGCCGCATGTGGGATCCTCCCGGACCGGGGCACGAACCCGTGTCCCCTGAATCGGCAGGCGGACTCTCAACCACTGCGCCACCAGGGAAGCCCTATTTTTCCTTATTTTAAAATGAATGATTCTAAGTGTCCGGTTAGGATGACGTTTGCTCTTCATTTTTCATGGATACTCTTTCCTATTTTTAACTAAGAATTTATATCAGTGTATGTTGAATTTGATCAAATGCCTTTTCTCTTTTCGTCTGTAAATGTAATAAGATATATTTATGTCTTTTCTAATATGAAAACACCCTTGCATACTGAGGATCCACCCAACTTAGTCATGAGGTATTATCTTCTTCTATACACAGTGGGATTCGATTTGTTAATCAAATTTTGTTTAGAATTTTTGTAGCTATATTCACTATGAAATGGCTTGCAATGTTCCAATTATATCTTATCTGTGGTATCAGGGTTTATGCTGGCCTTATAGAGTAAGTTGGAGAATATTTCCTTTTTATTCTCTGAATAAATCTGTATGAAATTGGGTCAACTGTTACTTGAAAATTTGGTGTGACCTGACTGCAAATCCCCTTGGACTTTGTGTTTTCTTCTTGAGAAGATTTTAAACACCATTTCAATTTCTATTGTAGTTATAGGGTTATTCAAGCTTTTAAATTTTACACAATCATCGTACACAGTAATACAGAGTAAATTTAAATTTTAAAGAAATTGTTTTATTTCATTTCTAAAGTTTCACAATTGTTAACATAGTTATTTATATTATTCTCATATTTTTTAAAATTCTACTTTATCTATTATGTGTCCCCTGCTTATTAATAAAGTTATTTGTGTCATCTCTCTGCTTCTCTTGGTCAATCCTGCCAGAGTTGTGTCCATTTTACTACTTTTTTCAAAGAAACAAGTTATTTTTCGTATGCCTTTAAAATCTCACGTGGGGCTTCGGACCGGGGCACGAACCCGTGTCCCCTGAATCGGCAGGCGGAGACACGGGTTCGTGCCCCGGTCCGGGAAGATCCCACATGCCGCGGAGCGGCTGGGCCCGTGAGCCATGGCCGCTGAGCCTGCGCGTCCGGAGCCTGTGCTCCGCAACGGGAGAGGCCGCAACAGTGAGAGGCCCGCGTACCGCAAAAAAAAAAAAAAAAATCTCACGTGTATTTTATACTTACAGTATATCTCAGTCTGGAATAACTACATTTCAGTCTTTCAATATCCACATGTGAACAGTGGCTACTGTATTAGGCACAGAAGTTCTAGAACAAAGGAGTTCATTCTAAAATATTTCAAGGTCGTCATATATAAGGCAGTTTGAAAGCTGATCTGAATGATTCCTCCTGGAGCAGAAACAGTGCAGTCATAAAATTAAGTTAGCTGCATATTTTATGGGTCCCAGGAGAAACGCACAAGGCCAGAGAAAGTGATCTCAGTCAGAAACTCAGAATGAATCATAAGAATTAAACATTGCACAACGTCTGGTGGTTAACATGAGTTTTCAGCTTACAATGAGATTACTCTATACCATAAAATGTAGAGAGCTCCTAATTAGGCTTAGTGTAACAGGTATACTGATACATTGTTCTAGACACTACAGATCCATACTTTGTGAAAAATGGTATTTCACTCTTTGGGAACTGTATCTTATAATCTTAAACTGCACTAAAATAAGTAATATAAACTATCTGTTACATTGCTCAGAACAGGTCTGAATTCTAACCTCTACTTTGGTTATAAGTAATAAAAATCATGCTTTTGTGTACAAACAAGATATCGAAAGAAATCAGTTGTGAATACCAAGCAGTGCTCTCAGCAAAGGGTGACTCTTTCTGGAACCCGGTACAGTATGGGCACAAGGTCTGTTTACTGACTGTTTTTCATGTTCATACATTTTCTTAATTTTAAAAAGAATCCCTTTCACTGAAAGTCTGTGGTGTCTTTGGTTTTCTTCCATCTTTGCGCCACTAGACTTAATGCACCACTACCCCTCCCACCCTGTGCAGTGAGTCACTTTTATACCTATGCTCAGACAAAGCAACTGGAAAATACATCATGGGATAATGTAGGTACTCTGAAGCCAGGCAGACCAGGCTTCACGCACAGATCCATTTCCTCGGGGAAGTTACTAAGAGTAAAGACTGAAGTTAAAACAGAAGTGTTCTCCAGGGAGTGTGGCCTTCTGGTAATCGACTGGGGTAAGAAAAGGAGCGAGAAGGCATGGCCAGTCCTCAAGGGCCCCCCAGGAAAGCATACCCTGTACCTAGCCAGCAACAAGTTAAGAAACAGCATAACATTTAAAGTCGATCAAAAGCCAAACAAAACCCAAACACTTGCTTTCTTCTAAGTTACCAAAAAAGATACAAGAAACACAGCTAGCAGAAATCGCAATATCTTGGATAAACTACATTTTAAATTGCTTTTGCTAATTAGGAAAGCAGTAACAGAAATGACCTAAATGTCACTGATATTAATTTTTAAAATATTTCATTTTTGCATTTAGAATTTAGTACATCCCTCAGAAAAGATTTATAGCCACAAACAATGGTTTCACTGGATAACATTAATGTTAATCTTCTTGGTAATGACAGTGACAAGAGTGTGCTGAAACTAGTTTGTAATTATACATGGAAAGTGGAAAATAAAAACATCTAACATTTATTGTATGTGTCCTACGTCCCAGACACCGTGCTGAGTCAGCCTCTGACTGCATCATTTCATTTAATCTCATGAGGTTATTACTTTTATTGGGAACTTAGGAATGAGTTAGTTGCAATGTAACAGGAATTATACAAATAGGCAAATCTACAGACAGAAGGCAGATTAGTGGTTGCCAAGGGTGGGATGGGTTAGTGGGGGAGAGGCTAGCAACGGGTAGGGAGTTTCTTTCCGGAATGATGAAAATTGGGGATGGTGTCACAATCCTATGACCACACTGAAGCCATTCAGCTGTACACTCCACACAGTGAGTTTTACGGTGGGTAAATTATATCTCAGTATTTTTAAAAAACACAACGTACACATTACGTAAAACAGAGAAAACTGTGTGCTTCAGGTGTGTGGGAAAAGAATGCATAAAATGCACGTTTGTCATGAGAAAACCATGAATTTATTGTTGACCCTCTTTCATTTACACTCTCACCCACTTTTCCCTCCTCCCGTATTAATTTAGATCAAATGTGACTTCAATAAATATTTCAGCATGTTTTTAAAAGAATTCTTTTTAAACATAAACATTATCAAAACTAAAAAGGCTAAAAATATTTCCTTAATATCAAATACGTTGTCAGTGTTCACGTTTCCATTTCCAACATCTTTTTTTCAGTAAAACTGTGTTTTTTTTTAATTGGAGTGTAGATGATTTACAATGTTGCATTAGTTTCTGCTGTACAGCAAAGTGACTCAGTTATACATACACATACATCTACTCTTTTTTAGATTCTTTTCCCATACAGGCCATTACAGAGTATTGAGTAAGAGTTCCCTGCGCTATATGATAGATCCTTATTAGTTCCAACATCTTCCAATAAAATTTTACACATTAGCTACATCAATTAATCTATTAGTTCCACTTTTTTTTCCTAGGAGAACCCGCGTTTGGAATCTTGTTTATTCGTCCTCAGCCTCTTGGCCACTGCCCAGCCACCACCCGGGGACCCGGCTCAGTGCTCTCCCGTGTCGAGTCTCTGCTCGGCGGCTGCGGTTTTTCGTGTTCTTCTCCCTCTGGAGCAGGTTCTCTCAAAGGTTCCTTAGAAAGGACATGGGAAGTAATTTTTTTTTTTTTTCAGTTCCCAAGGATCTGAAAATGTCTTTCTCTTTCCATTTAACTGAGAGCTTGTGTTTACAGAATTCCAGGCTGGAATTCATGTTTCCTCAGAATTCTGAAGGAATTTCTCCAGTGCCTTGAGGTGTGCAGTGCTGCTGTCGAGAGGTCCGATGCAGCTCCCCTTTCCCTCCTGTGTCCTGCGTATGTGACTTGTTTTTTTTCTCTCTGGAAACCTTTTAGGAGCCTCGTTTTTTCCTAAAAATTTACATCGATATCCCTGTTTCAGTCACGTACAGATCTTCCTCCACCTGCCATGGGGCTGTGTTCCACTAAACCCACTGAAAGTGGAAAATGTGTTTAGTACACCTGACCCCACAAGCGCTGTAGCCCAGCCCGCCTTAAACGTGCTCAGAACACTTACGATAGCCTGCAGTTGGGCAAAATCATCTAACGCGAAGCCTGTTTTATAACAGAGTGTTTACTATCTCACGTAACTTGTTGAATTCTCTACTGAAAATGAAAGCAGAATGGCTGTCAGTGTACCGACTGTTCACCCTCTGGTCGCGGGGTGACTTGGAGCCACGGCCCCGCTGCCCAGCAGCACGGCAGGGGCTAGACCACGTATCGCCAGCCTGGGGGAAAAGAGCCAAATTCAAAATTCCAAGTACGGTTTCTACTGCATAGGTATCGCCTTCGCACCATCAACAAGTCAGAAACTCTGAAGCCGACCCGTCGCAAGTCGGGACGGTCTCTACCGGATCTCTGATCAGCCCTTTACTTTGAACTTCTCTTTTAGTTGTGCAAAGCTTTCTTGCAATATTTCTTTGAAAATTTCTATTTCTTCTATTTTCAGAGACCAGAGACCATTAAATCCTGAGCTTCCTACATTAGGGTGTCTGCTTCTTTCTGTTCAACTTTCTTTTCTGTTTGAACTTTAACAGCTCGAGCTCGTTCCATGCTGTTAATCGAAGGCCCTGAACCCTTGCCCCGGGTCTCTGTGATGCCTGCGCGCCAGCTTACTGGCCTATTTGCGTGGGGCTTTCCCCGCTCCTTCTGGGCACCCGGAGCCCCTGCGTTTACACGTCCCGATTCTGGGCGCACAGACATGCTGACTTGACTCTCGGTCCCAAGTCCTCACCCTGAGAGAATCTAGGTGGTCTGGCTTGGGTAGGGCCCTGCACCTGGTCCAGGTGACTAGGCTGGGCCTCCCTGCATCTGTATGGGGT
>NW_020174568.1:906214-1017249 GCF_003031525.2 Neophocaena asiaeorientalis asiaeorientalis | reverse complement strand
CAAGGAATCCAGGTGGCCACCTGCATTCCTGAACCTGAAATCCCGTTTCCTCACCATATTCGGCGTTCGACTCACAGGAGCCTTTCTATTGTTTTAAACGGTAACAACTTGAATGTCAGAACTTGATTCTTTTCCCATGTAATCACATTTTGAATGCAGGTGAAAAACATTTCCCTTCTCTATATAACCAAATACATAAACAACCAAACGCTTTTTAACACTCATGGGTGAAAATCAGCCCAAAGACACCGCAAAACTGTAACAGGTTGTTCTCCTGGGCTTATGTCGAAGCCACAGTTGATTTTCAGACACCAAATCAAAACACAACAGTCTTGCACCGAGTGCCACCACGGCGTTCCTATTTAATCACACGTGAGCGTCTTTGTGTGCTCTGCTTACCAAACAGCAGCGTTGTTGTATCTTCATGGGAACTCTTAGACTCATCACTGGCTAATGGGTAAAGGACGCGGCACTGCTAGTGAGTAGGCCACTTCTGCCTAAAGGAATGTAATTCTCCACTTACGCTGACTGGAGCATAAGCAGAGTTCGCTGTACAAGAAAGCCTCACACCACAGAGGCCGGAACTTGAGAGGTGCCCACGGAAAGGCCAAGGTGGCCTGAGTTTCAGCTGGAAGGTGGGTGTCAGATGCGGCAGGCACCACGGACCCGAAGGGCGACCTGCGTTCCTCCAAGCACCCAGGGTCCGAGGTCCCAACTGGTAAAGACAGCAGAGAAGGAACCCAAGATTCATTTCATAAAGCAACTCAAAATGCCCAGGAGACCTTGGCTACCAGAAGATGAGCAGGCCTAACAGTGCAGCACGTTTAATAGAGATATCACAATAATTAGTACATCTCCTCTCATTGCTGAAACCAGGGAAGGGCGCCCCTTTTGTAATCAAAGCAATACATGTTTTATCTTGCAAAAAGGCATTTTGTTGTTATGTCCATAGGTAGAGACTATATTTCAAAACAAGTTTTTACAGACTTCGAAGAGGCCTGGACTTGCAGAGACAGTGAAATCTATTTAAATACTGTGACAGTTATAGCGCACACTGCTGGCATACTCATATGCACAGCTCATAAAGGAAAAAACTGAACTCAAACTTTTAAAGTCAGCTCTGCAATAGATGCATTTCGTTAATGCATTCACTAGTAGGTCTGTTCTCCTAAAACAGGAGGAGAGACAGACATTGAGATTTTTGTTTAAAGAACAAACTCAACACGTCAGCAGCAAATTTCAGTTAAATTAAATTGGAAACCAAAGTTCCCAGTCACCAAAGTACAAAGTCAGTTCACCAGCTGAGACTGAAGATCGGAGTATGAACTGGAAGCGGAGAGAGCTCCCCAGAGCACACTGTGAGGCGGTTTGTCCACAAAGAAATACTGCAACTAGCATTCTCACGTTTATGATTTAAGGACACGTGTTTGATGGGCTCCATGGAATATTCAGAGGCGCCCAGGCAGGTGACCCGCACCTAGAGCGGCTCTCGGGGCTGTGCGATCTCCCAGGGCCCCATGCAGCATGCAGCAACCTGTCCGCTGGGGCCGGGAGCACGCGGAGCCGCAAGCCGGCCCCCCGGGGAATGGTCACCTGGGGAGGCGGCCCGGGTCCCACCAGACTCCTGGCGCGGAAGCAGCTGATGCACTGCAGGAGCCTGGACAGGGCCCCGGGCACCCCCCCTCCCCACCGCGGGAACGTGGCGACCAGGGCTTCTGATCCGATCCCAGAACAGGTTTTGAGGTAATACACTTCAGAGAAAGAAGAACAGCTCATTTGAAAGGAAATAACGAAATGAATCACGTTTTAACTTAGTCTCGTGACGAACAGCAGCACGTTCACTTTACGTTCCCGTCATAAAGACGTCAGCGTTACCGATAAAGCGTTTTCCTTCACACTCCAACTCACAAATTTTCTCTCGTAATTTGTCACTAATAACAATCTACCTGCAAGTCTGACCTTGAGATAAATGGTCTTCAAACATTATTTTAAAAGCCTAAATCCCAGCTGGTACAGGACCGAAATCTAATTGAACTTCAGAATTCACAGTGCGGCCCCGACACACGTGGCCTGAGGGTCCGGAGGAGGGAGTGGGGTGGCCTCGTGGCCCCTGGGTCTGGCGGCAGCGGGAGGGCCAGGGTCCCTGGGCCGCGGCCCCTCCCACACTCCACCTGCTGCAGTTCACCGCGGGCCGAGCCTTTTAAACCCACCAGACACACGTATGGACACACACACGGAGACGTGACTTACGTACACATGCTTCTGGACAAAAGAACGACAGCCATATACATGAACCTTTTTTGCCGAATGGATTCTATTTGGTTAATAAATAATGCTTTTCCCATCAGTCTATCGAAGTCCAGACCAGCTGTGCAGATAGGACGCCCAGCCGGAGGAACGGGAAGCATTTTCCTCCTCACCTGTGGGGAGCAAAATCAAAGTGTTAATCTTCTCACACCGCATTTTCATGCTACAAACCTGTCTGTCCTTACACTTGTAGCATTTCCTGTCTGTCTCAGACAATCCGCGAAGGCATACTAAGCAACAACGTACAGCCCTGTGAGCTGCGGCCAGCTGGGAGCACACATGCACAGAAGCAAGGCCCAGTCTTGTCAGGCAGGGGGCTGAGGTCCTGATTCTGCACAGAAAAATGCCGTATGACTCCCCTCCTTGGGGAGCCAAGCTGCCTTATCACAAGTCATACGTCAAGTAGGAAAGACACACGCAGTCTGTGAACCTGCTGGGACCTGACACGCAGGGAGCAGGCGTGTTAACACGTGCACGGCTGGCAGAGCGCCAACCTTCCCCGCCCGGCAGTGCCCCCTGCACGCTGCTCGTGTAGGGACCAGGGTGGTGCTTTCTGTTGTCTTTCATCACACAGAGGCTGGAAGTTTTCCCCTGTTTACATGAAAGTGAAGCTGCCCCAGAGGAGAAGAGAGAAGACTCTTAAGAGCAACCAGAGAAAGGAGACATGTTGCCTCTCTGCCTTCGAAGGAGGAAACAGGCCCGCAACGGCCTTCTCGGCAACGAGTTCGCCCCGCTGGAAATTCTCCACAATGCACTTCGTGTGTAAGGAGAGCTTTCTAGCGGAAGGTCTGAGATGCAGGTAGGAATGTACGCTCCACGCACGGTCCTGGGCCTCGGCAGCCCCACTGGGGACACTCCTCTCCCACGACCCGGTGGCGAACGACTCCCAGGGGGTGAGGACGTCTACCACATGATAAAAAGTACGACACAAAAGGGAACTGTGTTTGTGGGCAGAATTCAACGCCAGGATCACAAATCCAATTTGAAAGAACTGGAAGATCAGACTGGACACCGCACTGTTGCCTGCTGTGTGAAATGACGCCAACACACCACAGCTGCCCTGAAACGTTAAAGAGCCAGCTTTTCAACCCTACTCACGGGGACACACACGGCAGCGCGCGTCCAAGGGGCAAAGTCTCAAAGCTCTGGTCTGCGTGCCCGGCATGCGCACCTTGGGCGGCGGCGGCCAGCCTGGCCTTCTCCTCGGGGCTGAGCTGCAGCATCGTGCCCATGACGGGCAGCAGCCGCGCCCGCTCGCTTCCCGGCTTCAGGAGGATGAACTGCAGCAGCACGTTCTTCAGGTACTCCAGGTTGGCGGCCGACTGCTCTCGCGCCTGGTTCCTCTCCAGCCGCCTTATTTCACTCTTCAGAAGCTGGTGTCAGAGAAAGGAGCGCAGACGGGTTAACACGGCAGACTGGAGGAACGCGGTCTTCTTTCTCTTCCCCGAAATGCCCCCAAAATGGCAACAAAGGAGCGACCAGGCCGGGAGAAAAGAGTAGATGAGAAACATCAAGAGGCTCCTAGAAGTCGGGAAGCAGGTGCCGTGGGAGACGGGGCCCAGGGGCCCAGGCGCGGAGGCAGCACCGCGCATGGTGGGAAGCGGGGCTGAGACCGGGGACTGGGGTTGGGGGATAACGCGGGTCGGCGCCCCCTCCGCGCTCGGCAGAAGGGGGCCAGGGCTCAGGGCTCAGGGCTCCGGGATGACAGACTGTGGGCCACACCCACCACCATCCCCACTCCCACCCCCGCCCAGCAGGCAGGGTGTCCACAGCCAGAGCCGCTACAAGACGAAGAGCACTTGACCAAACAAAAGTTGAGTCCAGGACAGAGAGACAATTCACAATGAATATCAATCAGAAACTAACAGAAAAGAGGGCACAGGACGATGTGAAAAAGATGCAGGATGGTGAATATTTGAGGAAGATTTCTGGGTTGAAACAAATAAAAATACATGGTTACAACTTATCATTTCAGGTTAGTCCATGAAAGTCGGCCAACTCCGTCCTCAAACATAGGGTCATTTAAAAAAGTGACACTAAGGTCTAAGAAATCATGGGACAATGTCAGTCTATGGAAGCATAACATCTGAATAGTCACTCAGGTTCTGGGCTACTTAGTGATTTTTTTAGCTGTGATAAAGCTTTGACAATGCGGGAAAATGTTATTTTATATATTTTATAGAGATGTATACTAAAATAGTTAGAGGTGGGATGTCATGATATATACAATTCACTGCAAATAACTGAATTAACTCAGCATTAAAAACATAATTTGACAAGGACAGCCTCTGGCCCTACACTGAGGAAGGACCATCTGTTTGGAGAAGCAGGTCCAGGGCAGAAGCAGGCGCTTTTCAGACAGACACAAGTTTGAACTTTCTCCACCCTGATCAACTTGTTCTCACCCAGAGATGATGAGGACTAAATACGGTAACATAACGTAAAGTGAGGGCCTGGCTTGTGAGACGAGGCCAACAACCAACATGGCTGTACTACAGAGAGTTCGGGCGCAGACAGCTGTGTAATCCCCGACTGCCTGGTTCCTACATGCTTACAGAGTCGACTTTAACAGGAAAACCTCCCATGCCACTTTGCCACTAATTGGAAGTACTCTATGGTCCATGTCTGGAATTTAGGGACTCACATCCTTTCAAGTTTTACTCAAACAAACGTGGAACAAGGACTTGTGAACAGCTGTCTAATCTCTAAATCTATTCTGGCTTCTTAGAAAAAGTAGGAATTAAAATAGTCTTTATATAAAAGATATAAAAGCCAAGAATATTTCTCCATTTCAGAAATGTAACATTGTAAGGAATCAAGGTGTGATGGACGCATGAGTCTGTGTGGAGGGCTTCCTGGAGGTGGCGTCCCGCCCTCACCTTAATCTGCTCCATGAGGATGGCGTTGGTGGCTTCTGTTTCCCGAAGCAGCCCGTTTAAGTGGTCGGCACTTTTTGTGGTGGAACTGAGCTTTTGAACCAATTCTTCTTTGGTGAATTCAGCGTGCCAGGAAGGAGGCTCTGCAAGGAATTGCCCCAACAATTAATTTCCAAAAAGAGGGGTCACAGGCGAAGATTCTAAATGAGAAAATACCCAAGTATTTACACTTCGCTCTGCTCTCCATCCCCCATGGCCCAGTTAAAAGGCTGCATGTGACACAGGTAAAATGGACTCTGCTGTGGAGCGGGCCACCTGCCTGGACACAGGCTCGACGAGCTTGTTCTGGAAGCTGTTAGGCCAGCGTGTAGGCACCAACTTACTGATTTCATCCTCCTACATCTGTTAATGTCCCGAGAGCTGGTGTCTCTTTACTTATAAAGGAGGAAATACCAGCATGGTCTCTCACAAGGATTTTCTACCAGGGAAGGAGCGGTATTATTACTCAAATCTAATACATGAGGGAAGAGGCTCAAAGTCAACAGGTTAATTTTGGCAAAAATGGCAAAGCCAAGTCTGACTGTGGAGCTGTGGCCACAGCGTATCAGGACTAACTCTTCCTGGGGGACAAGGACCAATCACAGTCTAGGACTGAGGACACAACTGGTCCTCACTCCAGATCCTGGAGACTCCGAGATGACGAACAGAGTCATCTGAACTTGGAACATTAATGTGCATTACAGGTAAGAAGAAAATAGTCCACAACTTTACTACAGTTAATAAGGCAAGTTCAGCATGACCACTTCATCAAGAGGAACAAGCGGGAACTGTCAGTTTCTTAGAAGGGTGAGAGAAATTTATCCTATTTCTAACACCACTACAGAACTTCCAACCACCTATTTCTGGCTCAAGCTTTGGGAGGAACTTTTTATTTTGTTTAAAAAAAAAATTTTTTTTTTTTTTGGTTTCATTCTGCAGGAAAGTTTTCCATTTGAAAAAGGGTGGAATACTGAAAAAAAATTTTATTAGAGTAGCTCAAAAAAACATCTATAAATCAGAGTAATATTAGCTGGATAGGGCAGCAGAGTTAACTAAAGGCACAATGAAGCAGGAAGCGTACCGAGTCTGGCTTCGGGAGAACGGAGCAGCTGCTCTAAGGACTGCGCGTGGATGCCGGCGGAAGATACGGACTCGGTGTCCGTGGTCTCCATCCCCTCCCCCTCCTCCCGGGTCGTGGCCGGCACATCCAGAAGCGGGAGGTCTGTGCTTCTCCTTTCTCGAAGGCTCCTCAAAGGTTGCTGGGAAGAAGCTGGGCCTGTTACATGTTTTTTTTTTAAAGAGTAAGAGTTTGTCCAAAATTATGGATTCAGCATCAACAGAGATACACAGTAAAGTTAAAATGATTCTAGGGATGACAAATGATATGGTAGGGAATCTAAAAAACCAAAAGACAAGCAAATGGTGTAGAAAGAAAGAACTTCTGAAACAGCCCTAACAATTTAGTTATTGAACTTTTAACCACTTAAGTCAATCTAGCAAAAGTGGTACTTGCTACCAGAGTTAAGATAAACCATTAGATGACACAATGCAGAGGCCTGGCCAGCTGCTAACAAGGGCGAAACCCCTTCAACCAGATTCTGAGGATTGGGTGTTTACAGCACTGCAGACTCTGGGACACCACACTGCTGCTGAGATCAGCTCCAAGGATGCTCCCGCTGACCACTGGCCTCACACTCCACACTGCTGGCTCCTGCCATTGCCCGCTCCTTCTGTGGCGTCCAGCAAAGAAGAGCCCCGAATCCAGGGCAGGCTGACTCATCACAGAGTCTGGGCCGCGCTCCCCTGCTTGCTGACAAGCAGCACTGACTAGAACTGGGAGATTTATAAGATACTTCCGAGCACGTTACTTTATTAATCCCAAGAAACCGCACGGTCAGAGAAATTAAATGTCTCGGTCCAAGATCTCCGAGGTGCGTTAGGGAACAGATCTTTTCACTTCAAGTTTCCTTTATTCTCCTTTCCATGACGTTCCCTCTCCCGCCCCGCTTTTCAAACATTAGCCCTTCGGCTGCCTTTGCTGAAGCGCCTTCCTGAAAGTTTGCTAACTGCTTATGCTACTGCTAACTCCTGATTCCAGTGTCTCCCTGGCTGGCTACTTTCCTCTGATGACTCCTGGCATAGGTTTCGATGCTGAGGAGTGACCACAGCTGCCAATGCCCTGGTGACAAGGAATCAGTATCAAGTTGATAGTTAATACTGAAGTGTGGCCTCAACTTGGCTGACGGGTTCCCACCTCTTCCAGGAAGCAGAACGGAAGTCGTGTGTGTGGTTAAACTCAAACTCCACTAATTAGAAACTTGAAAGGGAAGAAGCTGTGTTTGGCCAAATGACCCTACAAGTTCAGCTCCTTCTAGGATTTCTGATTAAAGGACAGACATATTTGAAGACTAGCAGTGAAGAACACTAGGCATACGCAGTGGACACTGGAATCTGGACACGGGTCTTGAGACCAACAGAGCGTCCGTGAGTTGGAGGAAAACCCAATTACGTGAAGGTCGGTATCCTGAGGGGTGCAGGGGCTGCCGTAAGCACTACAGGAGGGCTCAACGTCCAAGTCTCCTCTCAGTAAGTGGATCCAATATTCACTGACCGCAGCACTGACGCTTGTGGTCACCCCGTAAGCCACCTGCTTCCTCAGGACACAGGGCAGGACAGGGACGGCAGTGTCCCGAGCATACATACATACTTCTTGTGGACGGCTCGCTCCGGAGCTGGAAGAGCTGGGCCTGCAGCCTGCTCAGCTGCTGCTGCAGCGTCTCCACCGTCCGCCGGTGCTCCTCCTGCAGCTGCAGCACCTGGTCTCGGAAGCTGCCACGCAGGGCCTCGTGCTGGGCCGAGAGCTGACTCACGGTCTGTGCGTGCTCCGACTTCATCGCGGAGTTCTCCGACTGCACGGCGCACAGCCTGGGGAGAGGGCCGCGCCGTGTGAGAGCTTCCACCCCAGACATCGCCTTGCCCTGAGACGTGGACCGCACGTGCACCTGGGGAACTGAGGCAGGACACAGACGGGCCCCTGGTCCGAGCAAACTGGAGCTTGTGTCCCCGACACTTCAACAAATAGGTTAATGGTAGAGCAGGGAGAAACTAAGCTGCTGGGGTAAAAAGATACGACGACCGCATCTACCATTCTGGAGGTGAAGGTGACCTCCCCGACTGCACGTGCAGAAACATTTCTCGGGAGGGTCAAAAAGGGAGGGGGTGCTATCCCATAATACGTGCTGTCCATCTCCCAGAGACCCTGACACTGAAATCCATCTTGGCTAAAGGATGCACACGCATATTGGGCAGGGCCCGGGGTCAGAGCAGGTGTGGGAAATGAAGCAGGATGCTTGGCCAGAGGACAGGACAGACCTGGAGATGGCCCCGGTGTGAGCAATTTAAATCGCCCCTTTGGCGCACTCCTTGTCAGCAAGGACGCCCACATGCTTCTTGGGGTGTGTAGCTCTGCTTTGCTTCTGTCGTAAATAAACTGCTTCTCCGTGTGCTCCCCCCACATGTGCTGTGCTTCTAATAGCCTCTGTGCCTGTATTACAGCCTTGGTCTTGAGCTCAAAACCACCCCGGCCATCACCCACTTCCGACGTGGGGCCTGAGCTGAGGAAGCACGTCGGGTGTTCAGACGAGAAGCCTCCTTCATAGTTTATCAGCGCACAGGGCTACACGTGGAGCATGAGATAACTGCACTTCGGTCGTGTTAGCGCTATAGTCGCAACCACCCTTCTAGAATAAAGAGTAAGTGCTGGAAACTTGTGATGTAAATAGCAAGTGACCATCACTGTGTAAGCTAATCTCATGGAAAACCTGGTGCCAGGTAGTCAGAAGACTGGTGGGTCTTCCTGGAACTGTGAGTTACATGATTAACACAGATAAGTCACACTGTGGAAAGGTCTAAAGCCAAGCAAACCAAGTGCTTTCAACTCGTAAGACGAGCACACCTGAGCTCTGCAGAGCATCCCCACACCCCGGACAGAAGACGCTCCGTGAACCCAACTGCTGTATCCCAGGAGCTCAAAGCTTCTTGTTCACAATCATCCGTCTATTCTGCCGACACCCCAGCAACTCCTTGGAGCACTGATTAACACGAGTGTGGCGATGTGACAGGCCAAGGATGCAGCTGCACGGGGAGCTCAGTCAGCAGCTTTCGGAATGTTTTCCTCTAGAGAGAAAGAAAAGTGCTCGTCCTCTGACACCTGGCTGGAAAGAAGCATCTGGCCATGAAGGCCACGGGAGACAGAACACTGGGTGAGCAGATAAAGTTACTCTTAGAGAAGCTAAGTAGAGAAACAATCAAAAGGGGGAGCCCTAAGGTAGAAGCAGCAAGTCACCAAGCCCGTGGAAACACCTATTTCCAGCTATCAGCCTGCATCCGCCCCAGGAGCACCACACCGGGAGCTCCAGCAAACACATGCTCTGTCCCCCGGCACCCACGGGCCTGCTGGCGCCACCAGCCTTACTTCTCTCGGAGCCCGGTCTCCTTGGACACGGTCTCCTGCAGCGTCCTGTTGTGCCTTTCTAGTAGGGCGTCGTGTTCAGACTGCAAGGCCTGCAGTTCAGAGACGTTGATCTGTAAGTTATTTTGGGTGTCTTGTAATTTGATCTTTAGTTGGTCAATCAGCATTTCCAGATGATCTCTGAAACAGAAATAGTTAAAAAAATTTTTTGAAAGATGTAAAACTGATTTTGTGATTTCAAATAAATTTTACTTTAATCATATAACCTTTCAATGTCATACTCTGCAATTATGGATGATTCTAAAGGAAATATAATAATCACAAGAATTCAGAGAATAGGATTAAATGTGAAATAAAAGACGCTATAATCAGACTTCAGATCGCAGACACTACATGTTTACAAGTCTCTGAATTTACAAATTTCACATTCAAGTGGAGTAGACCATTAAATGGCATCAAAATGGCCTATTTTATATTACAGGACTATGTCATCAGTTGAAAAAAAAAGAAATGCAGTTCTAAGGTAACCATTCTGGGAACAGCATGTTACACCAAGTTACAGTGAAAGAAAATCTTTGGAGAAAAACAGCTAAAACCTATAACTCTGTCACAAGTGGTATAATACACTATTAATTTCTTTTTAAAAAAACTATTTAATATATAAGGAAGAAGAAGGAACTTAAAACATTTACATTAAAATAATTTTAACACAAGATTCTGGCATGATCAAAACCGACTCTTGTAAGTGGTGATATTTTTATAGTGAGTGTGTCAATATTCAACTTCGGCTTTAAGATGAGCTATTGAAAGAAAAAATATCTCATCATTTTTTAGCCTACAGTTCCCTTGTTTACTAAATACTTAAAAAGTAACACAAGCATAAACACACAAATACTGCAGGATATTTAGTCCTACTAAGAACAGTAAGAGCCAGATATAAAATTGCTCTGAACAGCGGGTCTCTACGTACAAAAACAAAACATACATGCTGTAGAATGCCCTATCTTTCATTCCTAGTATATTTTTGAATAACTCACAAAAGTGATCTGTATGCTAGTTTTTAAGGAGCATTAATATACTATTGAAACAGTATGTAATTGAAATTGTCATAAATTTAAGAAGAAAAATTTAATTCTAGATGAAAATTTAGTTAACTTAACTTTTTGAAATAAATGTTTTAAATCAACTTATGCTTAGCCTAACTAATGGTGAATAAGTACATCAAGGAAGCATTTTTATTCTCCTACTGTATTTTCAAAAGTGGAAAAACTGGTCCTGATGTAACGGTGATGTCTGTCCTTACACTGTGACCGGAACCGATGGACAGGGTTGGACTGTGTGGCCCGGGTGTCCGGACGCCGCCTGGCTCCGCGGCTCCTGCACACGTCTCTCCGTGTGAACAGTGCGGCGAAGCCGGCTCTGTCCTCACTGGTGGCTACATGTAAACCTCCACGGTCAAAAGCAATCAGAGCAGGATCTCCCACCCCCGTGGGAGGTTCCGCATAGCTCAGACTTTACCTTTCTTGTTTGGCTCCGTCGGTCTCAGTCTGAGACACAGACTTAGTTTTCTGTTGTTTTAGAACGTTGTGAACTCGGACTTTGTAGCTCTCAAATTCAGAGGTGACAGCAGCTTGTTCTGCCTGTAACAGTTCAGAGAGAGAGAAATGTACTGCATTTTCTAGGTTGTGTGATCCTCCTATTTTCTCTCAGAGACTAATGAATTAAGATGAAAACCTTTCTTTAAAAATAAGCAAAGTGGCTGATACTTTTTAGCCCCCAGTTACCTTTCCCTAAAAAGTATACTTCTGTTGGCCTTACACTTTTTTCAAGCCTTTGAACGACATAATTTTGTCTGACAAGAGGTACATTTCTACCTGTTTTCGTCCCATGTAAATTAATTTATTGCCCATAAATTTTATAATAGCACTATTTGCCTTTGGAACTTTAGAACAGTTTTCACTTATGATAAATATAAGAAAAGTTAATTCAAAGAAATTAAGCTACTTGAACTTCACTTTTCAAAAGAGAGTGGGAAAAGTTAAATTCTAGGTCTTGGACTTTCTTGAAGTGACCTGTGACCTTCCAAGGCCCCTTTGCCAAGGTGGCTTAGACAGAGCTGCATCTGTAACAAACCCACTGCAGGGGTCTGTTCTGTATGTTGAGGAAAGAAAGTGGCTGTTCTAACAGAATATGATTTTACAATCACTTAGCCCTCAGAGAGAACTGTAACCTTCCTAATGAAAAAACTAAAAAAAAAAGAAAAAAAAGAAAAAAAAATACCTTTCTTCCACACAGAAACTGTAAAACAAGGTTAAAATGGAAAGAGTATGTACCCATGTCTTTCCCTTTAGCAAAAAGAACTTATGCAAGTGAGAGTCAGGGCTGGGCTGGGGTTGGGGTGGATGGGGCCAAGCCGGGGGGGAGCCGCCCGGCTGGGGAGGACGCACCCTGGCCGCGCGGCACTCCTCCTGCAGGGCCGCCACCCTCTGCTGGTAGGCGCCCAGCGTGCGCTGCTGCTGGTCCGCGGACGCCTTCAGGTGCTGGTGAGCTTTGTGCTTCTCTGACGTCATTTCCGCCAGCTGAATCTGGGGGCAGAGGCTTTCAGTCAGGCTCTGGTGAATCAGATCTTCGCTGGTTAAACCGACTTTCGTTAAACACCAACTTGGGTTTTGAGAGAGGACTATATTTAAGGGACGTAATTAAATAGTAGGATTTTTAACTTATGATTATTGAAAGACTGGAGCCAATATGAGTAGAACATTTTCACAATAAATTAACTTGGTTTTCCTTGAATCAAAATCAATCAAATAATCAATCATGAAAAAAATTCCAGACCACACGTTACAGTTCAACGTTTAATACCTAAAGATATTATATATAAACATAGTGGATATAAAAAAATATAAACGTAATAGATGTAATGTAACATGAATATATAAAACCTTTTTATAAACAGATTCCTGTGACTGTACTATCATTTAGAAAGTTCAGATGTAGGTTTGGGGCCATGTTTATTTTCTGCTGCCATATTCTTAATGTATTATGGGTTTTCAAATACATGAAAAGAACCAAGCTTATGCTCAATGGTAAACCCAGTTATAAGCCACACTTGGCTCACTGCTTCTCCTTCCTCAAAATGTTGATGAAGAATATTTAGGGGGAGAAATGTGTCTGTGTGTGTGCACACATGTGTTTAATATATACATACATACTTAGAAAAATCCCCAAGTGGTACCTTACTTCCACATGCAAATTTTTAAAATCTTAAAGAGTAAAAAGAATCTTACTTTATATACTTCTACTTGCTGCTGGCTTGCCTCCAGCTCGCCCTTTAAAGACGCTTGAAGTATTAAGTGATCAGTTTCCTACAGAACAAGAAACTCGGTTAAATTAAACAGTGAAGTTATTCACAAATACTCTATGAATAAGGACTGAAATATGAAACTGAGAAATTCGCATACCGCTTGCTTTGAATCTGCCAGTTCTTTTTTGGTTTTCACAAGCAACTGCTTGATTTTGGTGTTGTTTTCCTCATACTGTTGTACTGAAGCCTGCAGTGAAGCTAGTGGGAGAGATCGTTTCAGGAGAAACAGTTTTATGAGTGAATTTAAGTAAACAAATGACAAGTCTTTTCTTTGTATTAGTCTACCTCTGAAAGGAATTTGTGTTAGATTTTTATTACGGACCATTGCTAACATATATGACACTAGTGACAGTAACACACTAAACCCCACTGGTCCCATCACCGCCTTTAATGATCACCAACACATGGCCAATCTCATTCCACCCAGATCAGGCGTCAGGCCCACAGGCCACTGTTGCTGCCTGTTTCTGTGAACAGTTTGTTTACATACTGTTTATGACTGCTGTAGCGCAGCAAAAGACCACAGGGCCCGCAAAGCTGAAAATGCGTGTTGTCTGGCCCTTTACAGCAAACGCCTGCAACCCCAGACGCACATTCTCACTTACTCCTGTGCCCCCTGGGCCCCCCACACTTGAAATCCATTTGTCTGTATGTATTTTAGCACATATCTCTAAAATAAAGGCATATACTTACTGTGTATCTAAAACATAGACTTTACTTGTAAGAAATACCTCAAAAGAGGTGCTGTGTGTTTCTAATCGCCTTAGAGGCACAGATCTGATCTGTGTTTGTGATACTAACTGTTTTGTAGGACAAAGACAGTTCATTAAGGAACAGACTGAAACATGATTAAAACAAAAAACTTTTATGCTAACAGAGGTAAAGAAGAGCATCAAATGGGAATAAGTGGATTCACTGTCCAGATCACAGTACCAACCACACCAGCAGGCCAACCTGGCCACAGCCATTGTGAAGCAAATAAAGAACGTCTGACAGAGACCTTGGGGCCCGAGATTTACGACCTGGTCCTTTACAGAACAAGTGTGCTTGATGCTCAGTCTAGGCCACGAACGTGGCCATGTGACGGCTGCTAGAAGACCCCACCAGCAATGACTAACTCCATAAAGTTAAATCCACATGCAATGACTGTATCACTCAGTAAACAAGAGCAGGTGTCCTGTAAGAAAATACCTTAACTTGCCTTTATGATATGTTATCATCAGTAATTTCCTGCCAACTATTTACCCAGTCCTGAAAAGACTGCACAAGGCACAAATTACATACAAAGCCTTTAAGTGCTCCAGGAATTATAAGCTCCGAGAACACAGAATGAAAAGAGAGGATACCATCTGGGATAGTGTGATAATGTAAAGCAAAATATAACTATTAAGACAGAAATGCAAAAGGCCATGCAGACCCACATTGGCTCAAGGTTATATTCAGGTTATATCTGATTGGGACAAGGAAGACTTCCTGGAACAGCAAACATTTAAGATTAGTAAGGATTCCAGAAGGTGAGCACAGGGGTGGGAGGGTGAGGGCACAGCAGCAGACACAGTCATGGAAAAGCATGAGTCGTGCTTCAGGAAGAAGGAAGGGCCTCTGCACCGAGGGAGTAACGAAGGTTAGGCTGAGAAGGTACACGGGGGCCCGATGCTGGAGGGCCTGGGATTAAGGAGATGTGTGTTCCTCACGCCCCAGGCAGAGTGAGCTGGCTGAGGGTTTTGCATGGACACTGTCCTGATGTGTCCTCACCCTCCTCCCCGGGGGGTCCCCAGCTCCCCAGCTCAGCCTTGCAGGGCCTGTGCTGCCCGAGGCTGGGAGCATTTCCAAGACCCCACACTGTGCTCACTCATCTGTCCTGCTGTCCTTCAAAAGGGCCCAAGTACATTCTGGTATTCAGGGCCTTTCTGAACTGGATAAAGAAGAGCTTCCTAATTACATTTCACTTCTCCCTAACAGGGCAAGCCTTTTCCTCCAAGTTAAGACTTCCAAAATTATGTTATTTCTTTTCACTTCTGCTCATAACTATGCTGCAGAAAGGACCACCCTTCCCAACCTGCTTCTTCTCTTCAAATCTCAATGCCCAACGCAAGCCCCAACTTTCAATCGCTTGTCTGCAGAAGCTCCTCCCTCTGAGCTCTTGGCACCCGCTGCCTGAACCTCTCATTCCTGTACTTATTCACCAGTGACAGTGGGTGGTTTCTTGAATAAGCGGCTCTTTTTAGTTTTTCCCAGGTCCAAGACTCTTTTTCAGCTAGTTGACTAACTTGCAAAACCAAATGTTTGCAACGTCTGTGACCTGGAGCCCTGCTACCCAGTTTGCACAAGAACGCAGCTGGAAGACGTGGTATGTGCACAGTGAGGATTTAAAGAAACCATTCACAGAAAGATATCTGAAAATTCCTTTAATTACTTAGGAATTAAAAAACCCATGGACCAGGACTTCCCTGGTGGCGCAGTGGTTAAGAATCCGCCTGCCAATGCAGGGGACACGGGTTCGAGCCCTGGTCCGGGAAGATCCCACATGCTGTGGAGCAACTAAGCCTGTGAGCCACAACTACTGAGCCCACGTACCACAACTACTGAAGCCCACGCACCTAGAGCCCGTGCTCCACAAGAGAAGTCACCGTAATGAGAAGCCCACACATCACGACGAAGAGTAGCCCCTGCTCGCCGCAACTAGAGGAAGCCTGCGTGCAGCAACGAAGACCCAATGCAGCCCAAAACAAAACAAACCAAAACAAAAACCCATGGGCCAAAAAAGAGATTCAAAGGAAATTAAAAAGTATTTTCAGCTGAATTAAAATAAAAATACAACGTATCAATCTGTTAGCTGAAGGAGTGCCTAAAGGGATACTTAGAGCTCTAGATGCTTACATTAGAAATTATTTAACAGATAAAATGGAATATAATCACGTGAAAAAGACAGATTTCGCCGCTACTGCATTATCCCACTCTGCTGACAATCAGCAGACGGTGGCCCAGGACCACCTGAGAAACGTTTACGGGAATGAGTACATTCAGCACCCACCTGGACTGCACACCAGGGTACCGGAAGTGGTTTCACAGCCCCCTCTCTGGTCCTCGGGCAGGGTCCCTGCTGTGTGGATGACCTGGCCGCCAAGAGCTGGTGAGACCCACAGCTAGCACCCTCCCCCACCACCGACCCCGACTTCTGCTGGGGGCAGTGACCGTGAGCTAAAGTGGGTTCTATTTTACTCACTCATTTCATCCTGCAGGGTTTCTTGCTTCTGTTTTTGGAGTTTTATTTCTTGTTCCAGATCTTCTATCTTGCTGCTCTTATTAGCTAACTTTTGATTTAATTCTTTCATCAAACGTTCGTAATCAGCAATTTCCATGTTCATCAATGTGGTTTGTTGGGCATCCTGCACATGTTATAATAAAAGATCCACGTAACACTAGATGAGTTACAGAATTTCTAAAAGGATGCCACAGGAACACACTGGCTCTATAGAGAAAGTTTATACATTAATGCAGAAACTACAAGTTGGATACATTCTAGTTTGTAATTTCAGAAAGTATTTTTGTAATAATTTGACTTTTCAGTGTCATTGTAGTTCATTATAGTTTTCATTAACTACAATTGGTGTATCTGCTCTTGTGGGGCTCTTATTTATAAATATTCATATTTAAGCAACTCTTATAGTACCTTTATTTTTGCCCTCGTCTTTGAAAAAGTAGAGAAAAATGAGCCAAAGTTCTAAGCATAATACTAACTTTAGCTTTTGACATTAATTAAATCTTCATTTGTCATACAACAATCAGGTATGAAAAATAAAATAGCAAACTGAAGTCTAATAATTTGTGAGCCTAGATTCTTCTGGAGAGACAGGCACTCAGAGAACTACATTAAATTTTCAGTATTTGGAGGCAAATAATCTATAAAGCAGTATTTCAGCACCACAACTAACGTTGTTTTTCAAATATTTCTTTTCTATGTTTACAGAATAGTTTAAGAATGTGAATATTCGTATCGGTTTTGAGTCTGGTTTTTCATTTTACCTTTCTAACCAGCTCTAATTCTTGCATGGTTTTCTGAAGCTGTTTCTTTTCCTTTTGCAGTTGTAGCTGAAGCTCTTCAAGCTCGTTTACAGAACTGGCATGCTCCTAAAATTAAAAATAAAAACATCACCACCCCTAAGCCAACCAGCATCAAAAAAAAAGTATTTGTAAGGGGCTATAAAATAAATCTGACATATAAAGTACAGAAAGTTCCATACTTAAAAAAAGAATACACCCAAAAATTATAACTTGGATTCTCAAATTCATAGTTGGCATACATTAAGGATTTAATAAACTTTGCTATATTAACAAATGCTACTCATTAGCAAGTCTTTCATTCACTTAAATACTTTGATAAAAATATCACTGTATAAATGAATTAATCCCACAGAACTGTTTTTACCTTTATTTTCTGCTCTTTCTGAAGTTTTTCAGCTTCCAACTCTTTGTCTGCCATGGCCTTGGCTTTGTGGACTTCCAAAATCTGCACTTCTAATAACCGGGTGTTAGACTGCAGTGTCTCAATACGGGCCAGGAGGTCTTCATTATCTGAGTTTAATTTTTCACACTAGAATGACAAATGATTCATTACTGTAAACATGCAGAAAATGCACACAGGAGAGGAAGAATAAAATGCAACATTAATGAGAATATTGGCATAGCATAAAAAAGTGAAGATTTCAAAATCGATTCCACAGAATGAAAACGTAAAATCAAGAGTAAGTTTAAAACACTACCACTGTTGATATTAATCTGGCAAACATTACAAGAGACCAGTACAGTAGCACTAACAGAGGAAAAGGCGGAAATGAAAACAAAAAACCCAGAACTGAGATTACAGCAATAAGACGGGATGGTGGCTAGTTTTCTGTCATATTCTTCTCCCAACAGTGGGAAAGTTTCTATGTATTAAATTTAATTTTTTGTGCAAAAAAATATTAGAATTGAAATATACTTATTACAATTTCCATGTATGCATTTGCTCAATTTAAAGTTACCTGAAAAGCCAGATTCCTTAATTGTCTTGTCAGGTCTTCTACTTGGTGCTCAAAATTATGAGCCCGTTCTTTCTCCAGATCCAACTGCTCTGACTGCTTATCATATTCCAATACAAGATTCTTCAACAAAAGACAAAAGGATTTAACTTTAGGGTATTATCATACATTCAATCAGCCAGAGTGTATTACTGAGCCATCTTAATACAAGATTTATGAGTTCATTCCGGAAGCCTGAAATATTTACCTAGGTTCAACATTTGATAGAATACCTAATATATTATATGTTATATAATACAATTAGCATAATCCAGACGACTTTTAGTATGGGTGGGGAAATCTATTCAAGGGAAGAGGATTTAAAATGTACACAATAAAGCATCTCCCAGTTATATATCCTAGTCATCAAAAATAAACTTCTGAAATGTATACAACATTTAAGGAGGGAGGAGAAAAAGTTTAACCTGGTCCCATTAACTCCACCTAAAGAATTCTGCTGAGGGAATTGTTTCGGGCCTGGCCTGAGGTGAGGCAGAGGTGCTAATCGAAGAACACAAGAAGACATTTTATACAGTCTCACCCTTTAATGCAAAACGTTCATCAATTTCCGAAGACTCTAAAAGCAACTGAATTTTTTTCTTTGACATTCCTAGTTGGCCCCTACTCAAGGACAGAATCCTGGGACTGACCTTTGTGCTATACACCAGCCTGTGGGGTTATCCTCCAAAATATATGAGAGTCACTGTTTCCGGATTGCCTGTAGTTTGTGTTTCCTCTCCCCGCTTCTTATAAACCCTGTTTTTGCCTTGTTCCTGGACTACTGACTGCTCTCCTGCATAAAAATGAATCCCTGTACAAAATAACTAACAAAATGGTTGTGAGTTTTCCTTGAAAGTGGCCTTCAAAGAAGTACAGCTTATCGGTTCCTTCATGGATTGTGCCTTTGGAGTCTTCCCCAAGGTCATCGAGGGTGGAGATGACCTATGTTTTTCCTATGTTATCTTCTAGGAGTTTTATAGTTTTGTGTTTTACACTTATGTCTGTGACCCACTTGGAGTTAATCTTTGTGAAGGTGTAAGGTCTGTGGACAGATTCATTTTTTTTGCTCGTGGATGTCCAGTTGTTCCAGCACCACTTGTTGAAGATGATCTTTGCTCCATTGTCAAGAGCTGACTATATCTGTGGTCTGCTTCTAGGCTTTATTCTGTCCCACTGTTCTGTTTATTCTTTCACCAATATCACCCCACACTGTCTTGACTGCTGTAGCTTTATACTAAGTCTTGAAGTTGGGTAGCTTAATCCTCCCACTTTGTTCTTCTGTTCTTCTTCAATATGGTGTTGGGGACTTCCTTAGTGGTCCAGTGGTTAAGACGCCATGTTTCCACTGCAGGGGGCCTGGGTTTGATCCCTGGTTGGAGAACTAAGATGCCACACGCGAGGCACGGCCAAAAACAAAAAACATTGTGTTGCCTCTCCTGGGTCTGACCTATATCATTTTCCTTCTCTCTGAAGAACTTCTAACATTTCATGAAAGGCATATTTACTAACAACAAAGTGTCTCAATTTTTATCTGAGAAACCCTATTGCTCCTTCACTTTTGAAGGATAATTTTACAGGGCACAGAATTCTAGGTTGGTGGGTTTTTTCTCTCAACACTTTAACTCATTCCACATGCTTCTTTTCTGTATGGTTTCTGAGAAGTTGGATGTAATTCGTATATTTGCTCTTCTATAAATAAGGTATTTTTTCCTCTATGGCTTCTTTCAGGACTTTATCTTTGGTTTTCTGTAGTGTGAAAATGACTTGCCTTGGTGTCACTGTTTTGGTATGTACCATGTGTGGTGTTCTCTCAGCTTACTGGATCTGTAACTTGGCGACTGCCCTTAGTTTGGGTAAATTCTCAGTCATTATTGTGTCAAGCATTTCTGTTGCTCTTTCTCTTCTCCTATGGCATTCATTATGTATGTGCTATATTTTGTGCAGCTGTTCCACAGTTCTTGGATGTTCTATTCTTTTCTTCCCAGTCCGTTGAAATACATATTTTAAACAAATAAATTGGTATACCTGGTCTACCTTTGCAGGAGATAATAAATCATATGGGTTCTGAAAATGTAAAGAAGTAAGCTCCTAATGGCTCATAAAAGACAACCTCATATATGAATTTCAAAGAAGTGTTTTTTAAAAAATGGACTTATATCTTTATATATTAAGGATACTAACCCCTTGTCATATTTTCATGTCAATTTTATATTTTATCTAGTTCAATTTGTCTTTTCCCTTGTAACTTCTTTAACTGCTTTTAGGTTGAGAAAAGTATTCTGTATCCAGAGCTTGAATGATCAAGTATTTTATTCTAGGTTTAAAAAAAATCGCTTTCATTTTTTGACAAAACTGCAGAATTTATTTTGGTGTGTGGCATGAAGTAAAAATCTAACCAAATTTTCCTGAAGTAGTTTTCTGATTCCTTCTGCGTTGGCTTCTCTGTTTTCAAATCTTACTGGGGTTGCATAGTTTAGTTGGTAAAAGAACAGATCTGGAACCAGACTGCTTGAATCCAACCCCAGCTCTATTAGCTACTTGCTCTGTGACCTCCGTGCCTCTGATTCCTTACTGGTGAATCAGCAACGTTAACAACATACTTACCACACACATATCAGGTGTGATGAAACATGTAAAGCACTTAGAAGAGTGCCTGGGGCCTGTAAGTGCTTGTTTTTATAAAGAAGTTTCTTTTCTTTTTTTTTTTTTTTTTAAAGATTTTTTGATGTGGACCATTTTTAAAGTCTTTACTGAATCTGTTACAACATTGCTTCTGTTTTGGTTTTTTGGCCCCAAAGCATGTGGGATCTTAGCTCCCCGACCAGGGATCGAACCCACACCCCCTGCATTGGGAGGCGAAGTCTTAACCACTGGACCGCCAGGGAAGTCCCCAGAAGTCTCTGTCTTCTGTTCAATTAACCTGCCTTATTTTTGCATCAGAACTGTATCATATCATGTAGTTTTATAATAAATGTTAGTGTCTGGTAGAGCAAGATGTCAATTTCCTCTTTTCACTTAGTCTCATTAAAGTTCTTCCTGAAATTTCATTTTTTTGGACTACTTTGGTATTTTCTTCTTTCCATCAAGTCCCACTTGACTACTGGCCACTCTCCTCCCCCTACCCGCCTTTACTTTTCCACACAGTATTTTCTTGGATTTTTGTCTGCCACTGGAATTTAAGTCCCAAGCAGACAGGAACTCCCAAGCAGACAGGAACTCCGTCTACTTGGTTGACCACCGTCTCCCCAGTAATCAGTACTTAGCCTGGCTATATAAATATTTGAATGCGTAAATAAATATAATGGTACTCTCTTACTTTTAATTCTTATATTTTTTATAATAGATTCTCATGTTATTTAGGTAGACAAGCAATATTGCCTTCAAATAATGTTTTCACTTTCGTGTTAGACATGTCTAACGTTCACATTTATTCACCTGGCCAGAAGACTATTAAATAATAACAGTAACAATGGCCATCTTTTTTGTTACTGATTTTATTAGGAAATCCCAAAACAGAAATTTAGTTTTAAAAAACAATAGCTTAAAGGCATATTTAAAGCTTAGCCACTTAAAATCTGATACTAGGATGATACATTACACAAAAAAACAGAAAAAAAGATTTACTAAAAAATACAAGGTGATTATGTTATGGACAAGAGTTTTACATTTCTAGTACATTCCTTAACTCAGAAGTTACAAATATAACTTGTTATTAAAGTAACTATTTTTACCTTATAGCTTTCTGCTCCTTGAATGAGATCTCTCATGGAAGCAGACACCTGATCCCTTTCTGAGCGAACAGATTCAAGTTCTTCCCGTAGCGTCTGGGCCTATTTTAAATATACAATAGTTTTTTATGTAGAGACAAACTTGATTTTCTAACATGTAAGTTCCTTAAACGTTGCCTTTTTAAGTCACCTTACCTCTTTTTTGCTAGAACCTAGTTCTTTCTTTGCCTTCAAAGCAACTAGTTTTAACTTCTCTATTTTCTCCTCTTTGTCTTTGCATTCTTCTTCCAGATATGCTAAAAACATACAATGAAACAATTATCTATAGACTCAAAGGAAAAGAGCGAAAATACACCCATTATTTACTTACTTTAGCCCTAGAAATGGATCTTTAATCTGGAACACAAAATCTGCAATTTGAGATTAAAATAAAGTAAAAGCAAAATATTAATATCTATTTTTTAAAGTAAAAGCTTACTTATTTTCTAAATGAGGCAAACAATGTAAAGAATTTTCATTTTCTTCAATCTTCCAAAACAGCCTGCTTTTTTTGGCCATGCCACGTGGCATATGGGATCTTAGCTCCCTGACCAGGGACAGAACCCGTGCCACCTGCAGTGGAAGTGCAGAGTCTTAACCGCTGGACTGCCAGGGAAGTCCCAGCCTACTGTTTTTAGCCATTTCGTAAGTGTCTATAAACTGGAGAGGCTGTCAGGACCCCTTTAACAGTAGATTTCCTGGAAATGCAAGTATGCTAGGCTTCTAGGTGGTGACGTGCAGATCAGGATCAAGTAGAGATCAGATGCACTTAAACATTTATGATCCACAGGCACATGCCTCTTGGTTGGTGGGTCTGATTTTTACAACTGAACTTGCAATCTGCTTACATGTCCAATCTGGATCTCCCCCGTAACCTCTCTAGCCATCTCCCTGACTTAAACACCAGTGTTCCTGATCTTACTTCTTGGTTCTGCTTAACTTCAGCTATGATCTGAATTTCTGTCCCTGCTTCTTCATCCAGTGTTCACAGCACCTGTGTTCACTTATGCTGCCCTCCTCTGGCTGCGACGGGTGCACTGTGTGTGCCCATAGCACAGGCCAAGTGTTCCACTTCTGCATGTCATCCCGCATATTCTCACCTACTCAAGGCATCAGTGTAGCAATTCTCCCCTCTCTTGTGCAGCAAATCCCCCTCTCTAACAGATTTTTTCCCAACAGTTTACAAACATGCAATAAGAAAAGTATCACCAAAGAGATTAAGGTCAGGAACAAAGAGTGGAAGCAGCTAAAGAGGGCAGGGGAGGGTCATGATAGGACAGGTGAAACATCACACAAAGAAAGGCAGAAGAGCACGCCTCCCCTCTGGACACTGTCCCATGTCTTCTTTCTTTTATAGCAAAACTCCTTCTAGGCGTGGTCTATACAAGCCCTCCTCACCTTTCTCTTCCCCCATTTTCCCCTTGAACCTACTTCAACCAGGCTCTGGCTTCAGTACATCATGGCAAGTGTTATCAAGTCGCCAAGGAGCTGGATGCTGCTTAGCTCGGGTTAGCTCTGACTGCTAGTGTGACCCTTCTTCCCTCCTCAAGCACTTCCTCCACCTGTACTTCATCTGTCTTAGTTTCAAAGACATCTTATGCCCTGGGCTCTACCTCACTGGCTATTCCTTCTCATTCTCCTTGGTTCTTTCTATCTTTCTGATTTTTGACAGAGAACTGTCTCTGGTCCTCGTCTTTTTTCCTACGCTCACTTCCTTGGGATCTCAACCTCATGGCTTTTAATGCCCACTGTGTTAAGCATGGAGTCTTATCTGGTCTAACCCTCTCCCCGTAACTCCAGATTTGCACAGTCAGTAGTCTACTCGACATCTCCAGTTGGGGTGGTAATTAAGTTTCATTTGTCTAAAACTGAACTCATGCTCTCCCCTAACCCGACCTTCCCCAGTCATCCATTACAGAAAACTGTGGGTCATTCCAAATTCTTTCAACCACCCGTCCCCTCTCCCCCACCAATCCCACTGGGCATTAAACTGGGGAATTATGGGTACATCACACAACACTTTTTTGTTTGTGGGGAATAAACAAAATGGGAATAAAAGAGCTACCTCCTAATGTTACTCTGAGGAATAGATGGGTATGGGGAAGTCCCAGCTCTTCTGCACAACACACCAGCCCTTTCATGCTCAGACTCCTGACTCTCTAGAATTTCCTAGGAGGCTCCTGGACGTCATGGATGTTAACGTACAAGCACCTGCTGTTTCCTCCTGCTGCAGTACCTTTCTTCTCGTGTCAAATTTCTCATTCTTCAACACACAAGTATAGCCTATTCTGTGATGTTTTTCCTAACTCAAAATGAGCAGTTAATCACGTCTTCCTGTACTGTCACCAGCATACCTTGTCCACACCCCGAAGTACTGCAGTAACAGTCCCTTCTTGCAGTGAGTTCTTTGAAGACACGGTCTGCGTGGTGTGTATCTTAACCTCCTTCCTATTACCAGTGCCTAGGTAGTTGGGCATTCAAATAAGTTTGCTAAATGCATGAAAAATCCAAAACCAATCATGGAACCATTTATAAATGGAATCACATCACTCCTTTGGAGTAAACAATAGAAAGTGAGAGTTTTGAAAGGGAAGGCAAGCAGATGGCAGCAGGGCAAGAGTGGCGGCATCAGAAAGAGAGAGCTACTCATGTTTTTAACAACTCATTAATTGGTGACAATACTTCCCAATCTATTCTAACACTAAGAAGAATCTGTGTAATTAACTGTGACAACATATGCAAAACCATAGTTACCTATTTTTTCTTCAAACTCTTTTACTGAAGGTTGATCACTTTCTACAGAAGGTGATTTCTCTAAGGAATCCTAGATTTTATAGGAAAAACAAAGACAATCACTGCATTCCCCATGATGTACTGGCCGTCATGTTAAGCATGAAAAAAATCATTATCAAAGAGAATTCATACAAAAAGCAATTTGGTGAACAGTCTTTCTCTTCCCTTGATAGACCAGGTAATTCTGACCTTATCATGCATGTAGCATGCTTTTTACTATAAACATAGTATAGGTCATGTGTTTTACTATAAAAAACAGCAATATCCAAGGCCAAGACGAACCACCCAACAGATATCAACTACATAATGCAATAAGGAAAGATGAAACGATGATTATAGTTTACCCTGTCATGATCTGGGGAAAAAACCCTACATTTCTGGCTAAAATTAAATACCACTTTAGCCTACATTTCTGCTCAACTGTGCTCTTTAAGTTAATATGCATACCACACAGGATGAAATTCAAATTTTTCCATGTTTACTTGTAGCTTTGCTGGTAACTAATTATACAATTTTAACATCTAACCCCCTAATCATCTAATCGTATATAAAAACAAAATTCTAAAATGATCTAAAACCGAAAAGTGATCAATGTGATAAGGTGTGATGTGAAAATGTTTAATGTACTTTCAGAAATATGCATGTGATCTTAAGTGCTAAAAATTTACTTCTGACTTCAAAGTGCAATAATATATATATTTTCTAGAGTCTATGACTAGAACTAAGTATTTTAAAATCAATAAAATGCAAATTAATAGTACCTTTAATGATATCAACTCTGCTCTCACATCTTGCAATTCTGATTCTTTTTGTTCTAGTAATGGCCTTAGGTTTTCAAGTTCCTTTATAAAATATTTTTCTTTTTCATTATGGTTTTCATTTTTACTACATAATTTTTGAGATAATTCTTCAACTTGAATTAGGAGATTCTGATTTTCAAGCCTTGTTTGTTCATTAGCATTCTTCATTTCTAGAAGATCAGACTGCAGGGCCTCTTTTTCCAAGAGGGTTTCTTCTAACTCTTTCCTTAAGAGAGCTTTCTCTAGCTCATGGTCTCTTAGTAAAGACCTAAGTTCCTCACATTGAATCACATTCTCTTCTTGGAGGAACTTAATCTCTTTTTCTAACTCTGCTACCCTTTTACCATACTGGAAGACCAAGTTGTGTTTTTCTTCATTTATTTTAGCTAAGGATTCACCTACAGCTTGTAGGACACTTACAACATCTTGTTCTTCACTTTTTTCTGAAACTTTTGACTCCATTTGTTCAAGAAAACCACACAACTGAGCTCTGACAAATAACTTCTGAAGTTGCTCATTTTCCAAAAGTTTATTTAAATTATCTCTTTCTTCAACTGTTAACTGAAGTTTCTTTTCTAATTCAGAAATCTGCTCCTTCAGCGTAAAATCTCCTTTTTGAGATAGGAGAGATTCCAAATCCCTGCTCAACTGGTTCTTTTCTGAACTCAGTCTACTGTTTTCCTCATGAAGAGACTTCACTTCAGATGACACTGCTTCCTGGTCTTCAGAGAGAGTTTTCAACTGAGCCGTAAGCTTTTCCAGTTTTTCGTCATTTTGATCCTTTTCTTTTAAGGTTTCTTTTAGTTGTGCTGTTAATTCATTTACCTTTTGTTCTAGCTCACTGTTGCACTGGGTAGTCTGCTCCACTTTCTCCCCGGGTCCTACAATAAACCATTCTCCCCTTTCACGTCTGTGATAGACAGTCTCCACCTCTTCATGAAAACCTTTAATTTTACTTATGAGATCATCTTTTTCCTCAGTAAGAGAACTTATCTTTGCTTCAAATTCTTGTAACATGGTATCTCTCTGACTGAGACTAACTGAATATACTTCATTCTTTTCTTGAAGGTTCTTTATGGTATTTTCAAGTTCTGGTACAATTTGTTGCTGTGTTAATAACTTTTCATTTTCTCTCTGGAGACGATTCATGGTTTCAAGAAGAGCATCTTTTTCATTAAATGCAATTCTGAGCTTCTGCTGAAGTTCATTAACATCAGATGCTTGCTGTTGCTTCATTGATTCAAACTCTTGACTTATTTTTCCAGCAGATTCCCCCAACTCTGCTTGTAAAATTTCCATAATCTCTCGTAAACTCTCATAATTTAAAATTGCTTCTTGCTTTTCTTGTTGTAGGTTTTCACACTGTTCCTTAAGACCCTGTATTTCAAACATTAATGTTAATTTTTCTTTTTCTGAACCTGACAATAATGCCTCATTGAGTTCTGATATTTCTTTTTGATGTTGTTCCTTAAGACTCTGTACTTCTTTGTTATGTTGTTCTACGGTACAGCAAAGTTGTTTATTTGAATCTTCTAGCTCAGATTTTAATTTTTCAACTACACACCCCTGTTCTTCTTTAGCTAGTAGTAATTCATTAATTTTAAACTCTAAATCTTCCCGTTCGTGAAAAAACTCATCCTTTGTATGCTGGGCATCAATTTCAAGTTTTAATTTAAGATTATTCATGTAAGTTAACTCGTCTTTTAAGATGCTATGTTGAGACTTCAGTTCTTTTAGGGTATCTTCTAAGTGTTTGACTTTTTCATTTACTGCTTGTTCTACAAGAGTACCTTCCTGTAAGAGCAAAGAACACATTTGATTTTCCTGGTTTGCGTTTTCTAATTCACATTCATATTTCTTCTGAAGGTTCTTCTCGCTTGCCTCACACTGCCTGACTAAGTTCTCCTTCAGCTGGTTTAAATGACTTACTTCTGCTTCGTGTTCTTTAGCAGATGCTTCAATTTGGCACTTCAATTCTTTCACCTCTTCTTGGTGTGTAGATTTCAACTGTAAAAGTTCCTCTTGCAAACTATTAATTTCTTTTTGGTACTGCTGAGAATTAGCCTCAATGACTCCTTGGAGATGAGTAATTTCTCGCTCCTTTTCATTTGTGGCAACTTCTAACTGCTTTTGCAGACATAAAATCTGCTCCTCAAAGGCCGGCTTAATTTTCTGAATCTCTTCCTGTAGTTTTTTAACATTATCTTCAGAATCACTCTGAAATTTGATTTGTTCTGAAAGCTCTAATTGTTTTTTTGATGCTTCTTCCAGTTCCTTTTGCCAACCAGCTTTATCGTTACTGTATTTGGAATGTACTGCCATTAATTCATTTTTCAAATTTTCCATTTCTTTCACATAGTTCCTTTGCAATTGTTCAAACTCCTCACGCACATCTTCCAACTTAGTTGCAGAATCCTGTAAAAGTAAGCACACAAAAATTATTTAAGATAAAACAAACCCCTGCCCTCAGGAAAAATATTAGACATAGGTTCATAAAAGAAGAAAAGAGCAGAAATATACATAAAGAAATATGATACTGAGATTCCAAGAATTCTGCTTAGAAGCTCTGACTACCTTAAGCAGTACTAAATAGGTTACTCAAAGAAATAACTAAAAGCTAGGAAATCTCTGAATTTAATTTTCCTTTAAATGGTAATAAATTATGTAAGTTGTATTAAGTCATAGGCTTTAATGAATATCTCCTGAATAGAGTAATACAGCTTTTGGGAGAATATTAGCACAGACCCCAAAGACAGTTGAATATCCCAGAACTGAATACACAACTTTCTTTCCTTTCTTTTTTCTTTTCTTTTCTTTTTTTTCTTTTCTTTCCTTCTTCTTTTTCTTTTCTTTTTCTCTCTCTCTCCCTCCCTCTCTCTCTCTCTTTCTTTTAGATAACATTTAGAGTATGTGTGACAATCAACTTATTTAAATAGGTAATTTTTTATAAAATAGGTATTTTTTCCCATTTTTATTAAAGAATATTACAACTAAAATGAAGATTACACAATGGAACAAGTAAATGTTAGCTCTATCTCTAAGTAGTTGGGTGATTTCAGTTATTTTTCTTTTTAAATATCAATCTGTTTCCTTGTCTGTAAATATTACAGTTAAAATCAGATCAGATGCTTTTCAAGGTCTTGGCTCTAAAATGCATAACTATACTATATAAGTTAATAAAAAGCAAAAAAAAATAAAATGTTGCTTTACCTCAACCTCTTGCTTCATTTTAATATTTTCCTTCTTCAAAGAAACACACTGTTGCTCAGTCTCTGCTTTTTCCAAAAGCATAGCATCCAGACGTATGGTCAATGCCTGTTTTGGAACAGGATGATTTGTTTGCCTGAGGTTAAAAATGGTGGATTGACTTCATGCATAATTACCTCCTCACCTTTTCCAAACCATGCTAAAGTAAGAATATTTAAAAAGCTATATACATAAGAGCAAAGTAAAAAGGAGAAAAGACATAAGGGTATGAGAAATTTCAATATAACTTTGGAAAACTGAAAGTGGAGGACATGGAAGACGTGAATTAGAAAGAACAAGAAGGCTGTAACCTAAGGGCTTATGCAGGGAAACACATGAGAAGCTGGCAAACACTAATTAGAAAACTAAATGCTCAGGAACTGGAGAGTCAGGTTCAAAAATCGGATTGACTGACAATCTCAACCAGGAGTGCTTAGAATAATGGGCAAGAAATCACCAGTGTCCCCCCTACCCCAGAGAAGTTTACCTCCTGCAGAAATGAAGCAGGAAAGGAAGTTAATGAAGTGGAAAATAGAACAGCCAAGAGTCAGTTCTTTGAAAAAAGCTAACAAAATAGACTTCTTGTAAGACTGATCAAGAGAAGACAGAAGTCACAAACAATATTATGAATAACAGGGGAACCTATCTATATATAAATTACAGATTATACAGTTAAGAAGAATATTATAATTATTAATCTGCCAATCATACTGAAAAGTAAAATGGTATGGATAAAACTTCCTAGAAAAATGTAACTCAAGAAAAAAAATTAAAAAGCATTATTGGGCTTCCCTGGTGGCGCAGTGGTTGAGAGTCCACCTGCCGATGCAGGGGACACGGGTTTGTGCCCTGGTCTGGGAAGATCCCACATGCTGTGGAGCGGCTGGGTCCGTGAGCCATGGCCGCTGAGCCTGTGTGCCCGGAGCCTGTGCTCCGCAACTCCGCAAAAAAAAAAAAAAAAAAAAAGCATCATCAATACTATTACTACTTAAAAATCAAACTAGTGGTTTAAAATTGTCCACCAAAGAAAACAGGAGGAATAGATAGTTTTATAGGTGAGTTCTATCAAGCTTTCAAAGAACAGATTATCCCAATTACATATGAATTTTTTCAGACAAAACAAAAAGCAAGAAGAATTCTCAAGTTATTCTACACAACTGGCATAACTTGATAACATTATGCAAGGACTCTACAGATAGGAAAATCACAGACCCATTTCACTGTGAATTTAGATAAAGTTAATCTTAAACATTAAAACCGAGATAAAATCCTAAAGAAACCTTAGTCAACTATCACTCCAGAACTGCCTCTGAACTTCTTTTGTGAAATAATAAAGAAAAACTCTGTTGTTCAAAAATACAAAAACAAAGCAGATGTAGAAAATATTTAGAGTTCTATACCAAGTTATAGCTATTATTCAAACATGAGAGTAGAATAAAGCCACTTTTAAATACAAGATGACACAAAAATTTTCCTCCTATGCATCTGTTCTTAGGAAGCTGGAGAAGGACATGCTCTACCAAAATGAGGTTAACCAAGAAAGTGAATGACCTGTGACCCAGCAAACGGGGTGGGGGGGCCAACATATGAAAGCAGTATAATTCACTGGATCATGGCAAAAGGCCGACTCCAGGAAAACCACAGCAGACCTGGAGAACAACCAGACCAAATTAGCACAGGACAGAAGGCTTTAGGAGGCAGGTGTCCAGAAAAAAATATAAATGATTATTTGATCTGTTTGACCAGTTGGAAAGTAGGAGTCACTGTGAAAGATAGCTAAATTTTCATCTGTTGTAACAGGAAGTTAATAGCTAAGTGTCTCACCAAGGGATAAATCAAAGAAAAGCAGTATAAGCATATTGTTCAGAAATACAGAGATAATTTCCATAAGCTATTTAGAATTATAAGTTATTTAGTTGTTAGTACTATTTCTAAATCATGAGCATATATTACTTTTGTTAAAACAATTTTAGTTTTAAAATTAGTTTTTTCACATTGCATAGTATTGCAATGTAAACTCCTGTTTGGTAAATTATCAGGGGAAGCCTGAAAACATTAATAATTTTAGGAGATATACAGAGGACATTATCTGAAAACAGCTATAAATATCCTTAAAGAGTAGAGGCACAAATGGACAGTTATTTTCTAGGAAATACAAATTTGATTCCAGCAAAGAGAAAACAATAAGTGATACGTACTAGAAATTCCGCATCTTGACATGCAATTTTTGCCTTCCTCTTGCATTTGGAAGCAGCATATAAGTTCACTGTAATACCATACACCTCAAATTTTGACATGGAAAATATGGGTTTTTATTCCTCTTTTTTAAAAGTCAAATATGCCAGGTTTGCAATAAAACTTTACATGTATTTCAATGCACTAGAAGATGACTATCAGAAATTTTAATAACTAAAACTTGTAAAAAGCCATATATTTTTATGAAGGACAGAAAATTCTGTATTCAAAGCCATGTTTTTCCAGTGTACTTTTCCCAGTGAAGAGATAAAACATAGCAAGAAAGTCTTTTTCCTTTTCCAGAGCTGCAGAGGACATATCACATTGCAGTATATGATTTTCCTAAAACAGAAAACTTACTTACAGCAACTGAATAACTGATGCACAGCTCCGCCAATCACTCCCCAATGTAATTTTCTCATTAACATTGGAAACCAAAGATTTCATTCTCATTTAATTTTACCAACCTTTACTTTCTGAGACTTGAGTGGTCAGGATAACATGCTTTAATATTAAATTAATAACCTGAAAGGTAAAGTTAGCTAACTGAGAGACATTTTCTACCCTTAAATTTTTAGTAGTAGTTTTGACAGAAGGGGAGAATACATTGATAAGGAGGAAATAAGGGACAGATATTTGAATATTCTGAAATGCAATAGCATGAAAAGTATTTTAAGGGCCAAGAGTTAACTGATGCAAAATTAGAACAGAATCTCTGCAGTGCTCTTTTCAAATACAAAAACCTCCTTTTCAGTGCGGGTGTGCATGGATGTATGTATGTATACATGTGTGTAGAAAATATCCCCCAAATAATATATGGTAATAATAAAACCACTGAGTACTTATGTGACAGATCCAGCTCTACGTACTGTATGTACTAACTCATAATACAACTCTATGAAAGTAGGCCTTATTATTATCCCTAGTCTACAGATGAAGGAAGAGAAGGAAGTTAAGAAACGTAGCCGTGGTCACACAGCTGGTGTGTGGCACAGCAGGGGTCTGAAAATGTGAATCAGGTGGTCTGGCTCCACAGTCAGAGCTCTTTAACTACATGGAGTTGTACTTTTGCTATTACTAATCAGAGAAATACACAGTGACCAAATAAACAAAACCATTACGAATTCAGTAATGCTTCAACCAATCGGCGCATTACGAATCCAAATGGTATCTGTGCACACCATTCGGGATTCATACACTGTTCTAGCTAAATGAAGAACAAAATGGTAGTGCAAGGTATGCGCAGCGATTTAAAGACTCCTGGTAGTAGCTTCATGGGAGTCCCTCAATTGTGCATGGCTCACAAGTTGGGACACTAAGATAACATATAATCAAAGAATAGACAGATACTATGACTCAAATTACAAACATGCAAAAGCAAGGAAAAAATTTCTGCAGAGCTTTGAAAAGCAAAGAAACTTTAAAGAAGGTAGGCCAAGTGGGGGAAAGAAAAGCATTTAATTACATTAAGGGCACATAAGTAAGAATGAGCAGCTCAGGATCTTAAACAGGGAATAACAATATAAAAACAACATTCTATCATCTGACCAGAGTATGTAGAAGTAAAAGAGAACGAGAGCCCAGTTATGGGTTATCAAGGTAAGTACGGTTAGCAAGTAAGACAAGATGTGTTTAACAAAGAACCATGGGAATGGAGAGAATCATCAAAGTCCTGAGCGTGGCTGGGTTTTCTGATGGGGAGAGGGAACAGCAGGCCTGAGACTGAAGCAATAACCATAATTACAGTGTGTAAAGGATGAAAGGACAGAAAGTAATACCACTTCAGAACAGAAAGGGACGCAGAGGTCATTCACCTCTCTTTTTACAGTCAACCAGAAAGATGAAGAGTGGAACCAAGGGCAGAGAGGAAGTGGAACAAAAGGCACGGAAGCCAGAGAGTGCTCAAGCAGGCTGACAGCCCTCAAGGAAATCCGACTTATCATCAGGCATCTCCTCTAAGTAAAGAAGTGAAAATTAAAGCAATACTACAACTGTTTCATTACCTTAATAATATCATCAGTTCCTCCAGCAACAGCTTTCGATCTCAATTCTTCAATTTCTTTCTCCAATTCTAAACAATTAAAAAAATAAAAAGATACTAGTTCAGAAATGAAGAAAATAATTACTGGCTCAAGTGATAAGTACATTCTTAAAAAAAAATCACTATAAATTAGAATACATTTAAGCAGCAGCAGATATGTTGAGAAAGCACTAAGTTCACCCAGCATTACCTTTTATTTTCCTTTTTATTATGGAAAACTCCAAACAAATTAAAAAAACCCAGAGAGAATAGTGCGATTAATCTCTATGCTCCATCATCTTGCTTTAATAATTACTACATGACCAACCTTGTTTCATCCCAACCTGTATTCATTTCCTCCTTCCCCTCTTGTCTTATGCATCCTGATATTTTTGAAGCAAATCCCAGACATTATTTCAGCTGTAAAAAACTTCTTACTGTATAATCTTAAAGCAACAACTAACCTCGTATTAAACATACATGTTAATCTATTTCATCAACTCATGTCTAGGTCTGGAGCCTAGAACATCTTTCCAAATAAATTACTCCCTTATCATAAGCTGATCCAACCTCCAGAAACACAGTCTGACCTTTTCTAGTAGTAAATAAGTCTTGGCTTTTAGGCAGAGCAGTTAAGTTACTGAAAATGCAAGAGCTCACCTACACATATTAAAAAAGGATACTAATATCTTTGTCTTTTTGGAATATAAAGAAAGGGAAACTGAATAGGCAATCAACCAACTTCAGTAAATAAATATATTTCAAAATTCCAGGAACAGAAATCTTTTACTACTTTACTTGGGGCCTTTTCTTACTTCCTTGGGCTCAGAACTTCATGTCTCTAACATTTCAACTGGCAACTCTAGGAAAAAATGCTTTACTCAGAAGAATATACGATCCACATGAGGAAAAAAAAAGTGCTGAACTTTAACAAACTGTTTTTAAAATCCTTCTCCCTGACTTTATTGATTCAAAGGTAACTGCAGTTTAGGGATATGAGATAATAAGAAATATCAGAAGCAAAGTTTACAATGCTAAGTAGTAACAGATTCCACTACGCTAATATTATTGGATTCGCTGATAAACAAAACAAGCCAATGTACTATTACAAAACTAAGAGTTGTAACCATGATTAAACAAGATTGCGGTCAAGACGAATATTTTCAACCCAATACCTGTACATCTTGATTTAGCTTTCTGTATTAGCATCATCTGCTTCTTGGCAAACTTGATAAGATCTTCCTTGGGCAATGTTTCCAGCTGGAAGAGTCAGTGATGTTACCAATTAGGAAGAATTCATGTTTCTACTATACCACAAAAAAGAAACATAAAGTCTGCCTAAAAATAAAAAACATCCTACTGAATAGATCTTTATGTCAACCAAGCACCACGTTTTTTAAGATTAGCAAATGCAAGTTTCACTCAATAATTATTAGCTCGGCAACTATTATGAAATGTAGAGAAAATCGCACGTATCCTCTTACGTTACAGATATCCTTGTTACAGGTTAAGACACTTTTTAGATTTTGATTTAATTGCAAAATTAGGGAACTGCGACTAATTCTACGTAAAGTTCCTTAGATCTGTAAAATTGCTTCCTCCTATTCAAGGCTGAAAGGAGTCTCTGGCCACATGAAAACACGTAAGCCTAATTACAGCGATAAGATGAATCAGGGTGCGTTTAGGCTTTACCTAAAAATCAGGGACAGTTCCTTAACCCCTGCGGGCTCAGTTTTCTTAGGCATAAAGCTGGCATAATCACATTATTTATCTCACGGTTACCGTGAAACTTCAATGCAGTCGAGTGTTTGGGCGAGTGTCTCAAAGTCAGCTTGAAACAATAAACCTCGGCGGCAAGTCCCCATCTCCTGGGCGCCCGTTCAGGGCCCCAGCGGTGACCTGTGCTCACATCGCTCACATCAGCGGAGGCGCAGGCAGAGCCGAGACCGCGACGCCCGCCCACCGCTCGGACCTCACAAGCCAGACGGCTTCATCTAACGTTGGGAACCTGCGGAATCTCTCAGCAGCGCTGAGCCGGGCGGCAAGGAGACGAACTCAGGCGTCACACCGGGGAGCTCCGAGAGGAGGGACTAAACGCGCGACCGTGACAGCTCAGGCCGAGAGCCCGGAGGAAAGTTGTCCCCCAGGGAGCCCCCTCCCCTCCCGGCAAGACCCCGCCGCTCCAGCGTCTCTTCACCTTGGATTTCCCGGTCCCAGGAGCGGCCGGCGAGGCCACCCCGTCGTGAACAGGCTCCTGCAAAACACAACGAAAGCCAGCCGGTCTAGAGGGCGTGGCGTGGCGTGTCGGGCCCGTGGGCAGGGCTCGGCGCGCCACTGGGGCAGTGGGGGCTCTAGCCCCTCCTGGGAGGGTCGGGCGCTGTCGGGCCGCGCGCGCTCAGGCGGCCGCCCTAGTCTCCTGTCCCGTCACTTGTCCGCTTAGCTGTCCCATCACCTGTTCCCTGTCCTGTCCCTCACCTGTGCTTCAGCTGCCCCTCACCTGTCTTATCTCCTGTCCTTCTCCTGTGCCCTCAGGTGTCCCTTCAGCCCCCCTCATTTCCCCAGACGCCCTTAGCCTCGGAACGGGCGCGTGGCTGTGCCCTGCGGCTGCGGGTGGCCGAGGGGACGAGGCGCAGCTGTTCCTGAGGCGAGTGGGTGACCGCAGAGCAGGAGCGCTGTCCCGTCTGGCAGCCTGGACACCGGCCCTCCTCCTGGACGGTGAGTAGTCCCGGCGCCCAGCCCCGCTCCGGGTGGACGGGCGGGTTGGGGACCTGTGCTGACACACCTGCCTTTCGTGGCCGGTAGCTCTTTCTTTGAGCGCGACTGAGGAAACAGGCCCGAGTGTGGGGACGCTGGCCGGGGGAGGGAGGCGGCCTGGGGACGGTGGGGACGGGCGGCGCCAGGATGGTCGGGGCAAAGACGTGCTGCCACAGCCGGTGCCTCCCCTCCGCTCCGTGAGCCACCAGCCTGGCACTGGCTGTCACTTGTCACTTGTAACGGCCTGACGCAGGTCGTGGGATGAAGTTCGCCAGCTTGGGGAAAGGATCGTCCTGGAGTGAGCTGGCTTCGGAAAATGCCCGTAAATCTGGACACTGGGCGGGGTTGTAAAATGAGTGACTTTCCTCGGGACTAGAAAAACAGCCTCAGACAGCTTTTTAGAAAAATCACGAGTAATTCCTAAAAGCCACCAAAGTTCTCAATGTTTACGTGGCAGTGAATACCGTTAAGGAAGAGTGACTAAATGCGTTGGCGGGTAGTGTTGGTGAAACTCGAGACTTTGAGCACCTTTTGGAGAAAAAGAGGACTTTCTGTTGCCCCCTCTCCATCTAGTCCATTGCCTTGTATATATATTCATGCATTGCACTGCATGCAGACTTAATTGAATCTAGGAATTAATTGATACAGAAACCGATCAGCAGGACAGAACCTAAGATCACTGGTCATTTTCTTCTGGGTTTTGAGGAAACTTAGAACTAAGACCACAGGGCTTTTGTTGTATCTATTAACATCAAGGATGTTATAGCATTTTATTTTCCCTTCCAGTATGAGATCCAGGATAGAATCAGGTTTTGCATTTAATTGTCACATCTCTTTAGGTTTCTTTAATCTGGAACATTTCCACAGTCTTTCTTTGTCTTTTATAAAATAGACATTTTGGTCAAACTTTGGACATTTTTGACATTTTATAAAACAAAACCAAAAAAACCCCTAAACAACTGAACTCATAGATACAGAGAAGAGATTGGTGTGGCAGAGGCAGGGTGTGGGAGTGGGCAAGATGGGTGAAGGGGGTCGAAAAGTACAAACTCTGATTTATGAAGCAAATAAGTCTGGGGGATGTTGTGCGCAGCATGGTGACTACAGTTAATAAGACTCTACTGTATACTTGAAAGTTGCTGAGAGACTCGATCTTAAAAGTTCTCATCACAAGGAAAAAATGATGGATATTTACTAGACTTATTGTGCTGATCACTTCACAATACATACAAATATCAAATCATTATATTGTACACCTGAAACTAACGTTATATGTCAATTATAGCTCAATAGAAAAAGGAATAAGAGGGCTTCCCTGGTGGCGCAGTGGTTGGGAGTCCGCCTGCCGATGCAGGGGACACGGGTTCGTGCCCCGGTCCGGGAAGATCCCACATGCCACGGAGCGGCTGGGCCCGTGAGCCATGGCCGCTGAGCCTGCGCGTCCGGAGCCTGTGCTCCGCAATGGGAGAGGCCCCAACAGTGAGAGGCCCGCGTACCGCAAAAAAAAAAAAAAAAAAAAAGGAATAAGAAATTTGGCATTTTTGAAGTCCTCCCCACCTTTTATTTTTTCGATTAACGTACGGTAATATTATCTTTTCTTTTGGCATACAGTTCTTTGAATTTTAATACATGTACAGACTCTTGTAATCACGGGCATAATCAGTCCACAGAATAGTTTCATTACCCTCACCCTACCCCATCGTGGCTGACACGCCTCCCATCCCTAATCTCTGACAACCGTCATGTCATCTGTTCTTCATCACTATCACTTTGTCATTCATGAATGTCATATAAATGGAAACAAACCTTTTGAGACAGGTTTCTTTTCCTCAGCAAAATGCCTTTGAGATTCGTTCAGGTTGTCTCATTTGTCAATAATTTGTTCCCTTTCATCACTAACTGATACTCATTGTACGGATGTGCCATTATTTATCCATTCACCAACTTCAGAACATTTGGGTTCGTTTCGAGTTTTGGGGTAATTATGAATAGAGCCACTATACACATTCACGTCCAGAGTTTTGTGTGGACATAAGTTTTTATTTCTCCAGGGTACAGACCTAGGAGGGGAAATTGCTGGGCTCTGTGATAAGTATATGTTTAACTTTTTAAGGAACTGCCAACTGTTCATCCTGATCATTACCCGGCAAGTGGCAGAGGGCATCTTTCTGGGGATAGCCATATTTAGTGACCACCTGCCTTGGTAAGGTGTGCAGACCAGGATGTGAGGGAAGCAGTCAAACCCTTTTTGAGTTGATTTTTTACGGAGGCCATCTCAATGCTTAACAATATCAAATGTCTGCGGAAGGCAGGGAGCACGGGAGCTCCATTGAATACCCCCCGGTCAGCCATTGTCGAGTTGCTTTTTTGGTAAAAGGCATGCTATGTTCAGGTTGCAAGCTCCACAAAACCAAACACACGACAAATTCTAGTTTCAGGGGCTGCAGCAGTGTGACTGCAGTTGGCTGACTTGACTGAAACAGCAGCACCAAAACCTGAAAAAGTGTCACTGGTGATGAGGCTCCACCAATAAAACGCCTGGGAGGGGTCGGAGGTCAGTCTGTCAGGAGAGACCAGAGCAGCTCTGGGCAGGAGTCACCAGTCCGGAACCCAGTGGCAGCCTCTGCAGAGACGGAGCCCTTCACTTTGTGCCTTTTCTGTGACGGTGGCTGCGTCGTCACGTCTGATGTGATGGTGGATCCAGGCAGCAGGGTGGTAGCAGCCAGGGCAGTGCGTGCTCAACTAGCAGTAGTTCTAGCGTGTCCCATCAGAGAAGGGTCCTTTCTGTGGACATCCACATGAGGGCCCCGGAAAGTGCAGTCAGCAGTCATCATTTGTTTCCACAGTTCACGGCCCCAGGGGGGTGTCTTTAACGCTACTCTAGTTTTCATAATGGCAGACCTGGTAGCTAGGCCACTGGCAAAGCCCAAGGGTCAGTAAGCACAGAGCACGGTTCATCAAGGCGGGCATTGGCCAGAGCCCTGAGAGGGGCCTGGATTCTGGCCTCTCGGTGGAGGGGCCGTGTCCGCTTTTGGTGTTGCAGGGCTGGCACTGCAGTCCAGTGGAAATCAGTGAGCTTTCGCTTAGTCAAAGCAGGCATTCAGCATTTTGGGGTGTCTGTGAATTGAGGGCTCCAGTGAGCCGTGCAGTGACTCACCTGGCTCAGCGGGGGCAAAGCTTTCCCTGGAGAGATAGCTGCTGCTTTCTCAGGTAGGGCCCAGATGCCTGCGTGGCCAGGCCGCCACTCTTGAATCCACCATTTGCACTTGACAGGCAAGGTTTTGTGAGTCGAGCCACCCCAAAATGGGAGTATCAGGCTGGAGGTTCATGAGGCCTCCCTGGGTCGGTCACCCAGTTTTGACAGGTGCTCCTGAGAAGCTGATGGCTGCTCTTCAAGGGGGACGCAGTGGGCAACAGTCCCGGGAGGCACTGAGTGCAAACCCCCAGGGTCACTTGCAGGTGGGGCTCCTCCCTTCCCCAGAGGCTCTGTCAGCGGTTATGAGTCACAGAGACTTCTGGCTCAAACTCTTACTGGGGGTGCAGAGCCACCAGAGTAGCTAGCGTGCCGCAGCTTGCCGGACACCTTCAGGTGAAGCCTGTCGTTCTGCGCGACACTCAAATGGGACCAGTTTATGGGCTAGCCAACGTAAAGGACCAAGAAGAATGTCCCCAGTACCCCAGTAAGGCTTTTGGCCTCTATGGTGGTGATGGTGGGGGTAGGGCAGAGAGCAAGCAGTCTGGAGCCATAGTTCCAGGAGCTTTACTTGTTGTCAGGCCCCAGACTTTCACTGGGGAGGCTGCCTGTTAGGAGGGTGTGGTGAGTCCCCTTCAGGGCCATTGAAATGGGGGCTTCTAACCTGCCAGCTGAGAGCCGTCATCTCTGTCGGGGTGCTCTGAATGTAAGATGCATCGCCACAAAATCCCCCGGCCCTACACACACACACACACACACACACACACACACACACACACACACACACACACACACACACTGGTAGGAAATGGCAAAGGGGTTTGTCCCACTCCCCCTTTTTACAGGAGGCTCTTTCTTACAGGGACAATCCCCTCTGGCACTCAGGGGACGGAGAAGCACAGACATGTGACGTGTCAGTTCCCACATAACATTCAGACGTAGGGACAGTAGGACATTGAATCAACCGAAAGCGCCCCTCCCGTAGGGTCCCTTTGGCTTTCTTTCTCCTGGTGAACCCTGTCCAGACCCCGCCAGGAGAATGTGGGTGCTCCTGCCTTACCAGGGCCCGGGGAGGATGGTGACTTGGGTGTCTTTACCTAACAGAGTCGTAGAAACTTGAGCCCCTCGCTCTTGGTGTTCCTGAGCATGTTCACGTGGATGCGTACGGACTCATATCCATCTTGGAGGGGGCGAGACCGTTGCCCATACCCTAATCATCTTTCTTTTTCAAGGATCTGGGTAGAGGGGACAGATGTGGAGGGAGGGATCCGGGAAGCAGAGGGTCAGAGCAGCTCCATGTCAGTAAACAAGGCTTTATATTAATTACACTTTATTTAAGCAGGGAGGTGGCTGCTCAGGGCTTAAACAAGTGAACTTCTGATTTTCGATCCATGGAAAGCTCTACATCCTCGTTGCTGACACCATTTGTTTCAGCTCCCCTGTGTCTTTGAAAAGATAGTCCAGATCAAAGACCGTAATTGCCGCTGCCTGAAAGATGCTCAGAAATGTGAGAAATCCAAGCAGAACTGCCTCTCAACACCTTGTATCTTGTGAACTCACGTTTTTGTTTTATGAGGCTTTTTGTACGTTTTTCCTCTGGATTTTTCACATAGACAATCATGTCATCTAAGAAGAGGGACAGTTTTATTTCTTTCTTTCCAAAAGTATGCATTGTATGTATTATTCCTTTCCCTGCCGCATAGGCTGAGGCCCCCAGTGCTATGTTGAAAGGGGTGTGAGTGCGCATTCTTGCCATGATCTGATCTAAGAGCAGCGGTGTTCAGTCTTTGACCGTTAGGTATCATAGTAAATGTAGGTTTTGTGTGGGTGCCCTCTATCAACCCTCTGCACCTGCAGTTGAAAAACAACAAATCTCTGTTTTCACAATACCACTGTGTCTTTATTGTGAAAATTAAATGTAGGTCTGGTGAAATGAAAAGGATTTGCCTCAGCCCACTACCCTTACTCTTGTCGTGTTCCCTTCATCCCACTTCTCCCACTATCTGTTGATTTAATTTGGTACACCTTTTAGTAAACTCAACAAGGCAACAGTGGGCAAACCCCTTCTCCCAAAGATTTGGTTGTTGTGTGCTGGATCTCCAGATGCAATTACTTTTCCCAAACAAATGACCTTGGCTTAGTATCCAAATTTTAACTCTTGGTGGGACTTCCCTGGAGGTCCAGTGGTTAAGGCTCTGTGCTCCCACTGCAGGGGGCACAGGTTCGATCCCTGGTCAGGGAAGTAAAATCGCATGCACATGGTGTGGCCAAAACAAACCAAATTTTCCTCTTTGTAAGCCTTACATCCCTTTATGAAAACTGAAAAAATCATGTTAAAATCTCAGAAGAAGTGTAGTCCTATCCGTTAGATAATTATCTCTAATCCACTGAATTCTGCAGATATCTCAGTGCACCTTGTTTACAGCCCTTGAGGCCTTCTTGTTTCTATTTGCATGAAATAAAACCAGACACAGAGACCTTTGTCAAGCTGAAGGAATTTATAAGAAATCGCACCTATAGTCTCATTTCTTTAACAACTGCATGTTTTAGGTCTGATCATTTCAGATTATCTATTATTATAGGATTGAATTTGAGTAGGGTTCAAAATAAGGGGACTGGTGTGTTTAGGTGGATTCACCTCTAATGTGTCAGAAGGACAGTGGCCTCATGAAGCTCTCCTGCTACTTTTTTTGTGTGTGTGTGGTATGCGGGCCTCTCACTGTTGTGGCCTCTCCCGTTGCGGAGCACAGGCTCCAGACATGCAGGCTCGGCGGCCATGGCTCACGGCCCCAGCCGCTCCGCGGCATGTGGGATCTTCCCGGACCGGGGCACGAACCCATGTCGCCTGCATTGGCAGGCGGACTCTCAACCACTGCGGCACCAGGGAAGCCCCACTCTCCTGCTACTTTTGAATGTGGTGATTTTTAGCATCATCTGAAGACCCAGACACAGAGGAGGCACGTGATCCAGGCAAGGGTCTGTTAGGTAAAGTTTGGTCCCTTTCTGCCTATTTCCAGATAACTGGCAAAGAAACTAAGCATGGGTAATTCAAGCACAAGAGAAGGTTCCAGGCACCGTGGCAGGGTGGCTCTTCTGGGCTAGGACTGCAGGTCCAAAGCAGTGGTGCAGTAGGTTGTCTCCGAACTCCACTGGCCAATAGAGGGGGCAAGGAGGTCAGCCTGGCACTTGCCGTTGGCTCAGAGACTGAGGAGGACATCCTGCAGCTGGTGGTTAATTGGGTTGGGCTAGCACAGGAAAACATGGGGGCTACTGCTGTGTAGTGGTTCATTCAGTCCACACACATTAACAGAGCATCTTCTGTGCTCCAAGTATTCTGCTAGGCACTGGGTGGGGGAAGTACAACTGTAATTAAGACAGAAAAAGTCTCCCTGCTGAGCTAGTGGTAGAGACACACCGTAAGCAGGGAAACCATTAATTTAATAGATACACGAGTTATGTAGAAAATAAAGCAATGTTATATAACAGGGTCTGTTTTATTTTCATTTTAATTTAAAAAGTTATTTTATTTTCTAATTGTATATATTTAAGGTGTACATGATTTGATATGCATAAACATAGCAGAGTGATTACTACAGTCAGGTAATTAACACATCTCCACATACACTCACAATTTTTGTGTGTGCGGTGAGTATCTGAAATCTACTCTCTTCGCGATCTCCAGTATTCAGTCACATTAACTATAGTCGTCATGCTGTGCACCAGATCTCTAGACTTAGCCTACATAACCGCAACTCTGTGCCCTTTGACCAGTGTCTCCGAGTTTCCCCCTTCTCCAGCCCCTGGTAGCCACAGCTCTGCTCTCTGCCTCTACATATTTGACTTTTAAGCTTATTTCTAATTTTTAAAAAATTTGTGAATGACAGTTTATTATTTTCATTTAGACAATATTTCAGTGTAATAGTCTAAACATTTAACAATGTAATTATTTATTTTAAAAGCAATATGGACAAATTATTTATGTAAACCCATGGCTATAGACTTGAAAATACCCAGATTTTTTTCTTTTTCTTTTTTAAAAATTTTATTATTTTTTTAAAAATAAATGTATTTATTTATTATTTATTTTTGTCTGTGTTGGGTCTTCGTTTCTGCGCATGGGCTTTCTTTTTTTTTTTTTCTTTTTTTTTTTTTGTGGTACGCGGGCCTCTCACTGCTGTGGCCTCTCCCATCGAGGAGCACAGGCTCCGGACGCACAGGCTCAGCGGCCATGGCTCACGGGCCCAGCCGCTCCGCGGCATGTGGGATCTTCCCGGACCGGGGCACGAACCCGTGTCCCCTGCATCGGCAGGTGGATTCTCAACCACTGCGCCACCAGGGAAGCCCATGGACTTTCTTTAGTTGTGGCGAGCGGGGGCTACTCTTCCTTGCCGTGCGCGGGCTTCTCATTGTGGTGGCTTCTCTTGCTGCGGAGCATGGGCTCTAGGCACACGGGCTTCAGTAGTTCTGGCACATGGGCTTAGTTGCTTCATGGCATCTGGGGTCTTCCTGGACCAGGGCTCGAACCCGTGTTACCTGCATTGGCAGGTGGATTCTTAACCACTGCACCACCAGGGAAGCCCTATTTTTATTTTTTTAAATTGCAATTGACATACAATGTTATATTAGTATTCAAGTGTTCAACATAGTGATTTCACATTTATATTCATTAAGGATTGATCACCACAATGTCAGGTAACCATCTGTTACCATATAAAATTATTGCAGTGCTATTGACTATATTCCCTATGCTGTATATTACATTCTGTACCTGTGAGTCAGTTTCTGTTTTGTTTTGTTTGTCTGTTTGTTTTGTTTTTTAGATTCCACATGTAAGTGTAATGATATGGTGTTTGTCTTTGATTATTTCACTTAGTGTAGAATCCTCTAGGTCCATCCATGTTGTCACAAATGACAAGGTTGCATTTTTTATGCCCGAGTAATATTCCATTGTGTATATGTACCACCTCTCATTTATCCATTCATCTATCAATGGACATTTAGGTTGTTTCCATGTCTTGGCTATTGTAAATGTGCTGCTGTGAACATTGGAGTGCGTGGATCTTTCCAAATTTTAAATAATTTAAATAGCTACATGCAGCTAGTAGCTAACACAGCACAGCTATAGATGATAGCTGTTCCAGGGACTACTTAGAATGTAAAAAGTTGGCTTTTTAGATTTCCTTAACTGATATAGTATTTCAGTTACTTATTTTTGAGCATATTGTTTGCCATTTGGTTTACAGTGAAGTATCTAGCAATGTCCCTATCTTGGAGAAAAAATAAACAAATGAAAATGTAAATATGCACAAAAGAGACAATGTAGACATCCAAGAGATAGCATGATATACTTTAATCTTAATCACAGAAAAATTATGCTAAGTGTAAAGGACTCCAGAAGAGCAGCAACCCTTCAGGTTGCAGTATCTGTAGGAAGATGGGAGACCTGTGCTGGTTATTGGACTTGTTGTCTATGTTTTGGATGGGTAGGAAGGAAGGAAAGGAAACGTCAGGAGGAGGCGGGGTGAAAGTGAAACTATCGTCTGGGAACCTGTGAGATGCACTTGGGCCCAGCGCGGGGACTCGTCGCTGAGGCAAGGAGGGTGACTGGCAGAATGAAATCCAGCTGGAAGGTGGTTTGGAAGGTCAGTCAACTGTGTCGTATGGTTGTAGCTGCCTTTGAATTGATGGCTAAAAAGCTTGGGATTTATCTTCTAGGCAGCAAATATTCAGAATCATTGAAGGATTCTGAGCTAAAGAGATATATAATGAGTCTTGTGGGAAAACAAGCTTGGCAGATGTATGATGAACAGAGAAATGAGTTAGGTAGCTTATAGGCAAGAGGGAGAGGCTTCTGAACCAGGGGGATGGCTGTAGAGATGAAACTTCCTGGAAGTAAAACCAACGGATGTTGCTGATGGATTAGAGCGAGATTGCAGAGGCGCTGGAGGGAGGGAGGTTAAGGTGGGAGGCCGGGATGGATTGCAGCACGGCTGGGCTGGGGGGGGCGGGTCCCATTAAATGTAGAGGCTGCGGTGAGAGGCTGGGGTGGATGCTCTGGAGTGACTTAGAAACAGAGTCACCTGATGGTTACTTGGCTACCAAGAAATTGCTAGAAGTAACTGTTTACACATTTTAGTGCTGCATTTAAAAATTGGCTTGAACTTAATCTGTAAATTTTAGTGTGTTTTTGTGTGATGACCGAAGCATTTTTAATACGTTAACAAGCGCACGATCTGTGGAAAATTGACATGTGATGATAATTAGCAATGAGGCTATGGTTTTCACGCTGCCACCCTGCCCACCCTCCACCTTGCCCTGACCTCTGATAGCCCTGTCACTTTTTTTAGGGTGAACAAAAGCAAACACAAGGAGCACTAGTGTGACCACCTGAATCCAGTGTCACATGGTCGGGGTAATCAGCTTTCACACTGATGGACTCTGGTTCTTTTTCTTCCTTACAAGAATCGGATGTGGGAAGTTAGAGTGGTGTCAGTCATCTTCCTCTTGTGATCTTCATCAAATCTCTCGTTCTGGGCCACAGTGAAGTGATTCTTCCAATCTCCCACGGCCCCTGAAACAGACGTGGGGTGGTGGGTGTCAGTACCGTGGGGTGATTTGGATTTCTCTGTTCTCCCGTTTCTGTGAGGATTTCTACTCCCCGACGGGGAGGGACAGAGTCGGACAAACATTTCTCTGGCTGGCCTGGCAGTGTCTCCTCCTGGAAGGGAGAGGAATCGCCTGTCTGGCTTGTGGGTCGGGAGGTGACACGGCCGCGTGAACAGCAGGTCTGAGGAGCTCTCTTGTCCTTCCCTCCTGCCCATCGCAGCACGCTCGGTGCTTGTGCCTGTGGCTGGCGTCCTGCAGGTAGAAGGGCCTGCTTCTGGAAGGACTCAACGTGCGGTTTTGAAAAAGGGGGGAAGAAAAAGATTCCCCTCCAGCTCTCCATGTGCAATCCCTGTTCCCTTTCCCGGACTGCTTTTTCTACGTAGTACTTACTAGCAACTATTATCCTGAATTTCCGTGTGTTTTGGTCACTGCTCTGAACATTGCCCAGAACAGTGCCTGGTACATAGTAGCCACTCCAGTCAGTAAGTATTTTGGAGTGAATGGACCTCTCTGATAGCTTAGAGCCCTCCGGAAAGTGGATTCTTTTCTCCATCTGACTTAATTCTGTATATTTTCACCTTATCAGCCAGAACTCCAGAAGGAAGGTGAGGACAAAGGGTTGGACTTAGACACCAAACCTCACTCTCCAGTTGTGGCTGAACATTGATTTCATTTCATCTGTGGTTTCTTAAATTATTTTTTTCCCAGAACCATTTATTATTGATCTTATTTTTCTTATCTATAGAAAAGAAACTCCCCAAAGACTCTGAAATATTGGACAATTCCTTTAAGATTATGGTGAAAAGGAAACATAAAAACCTTTTCTCATGAATGGAGAAATAGAGTGGTTCATTAATGGAGCTGGAATCGACGTGTAGTTTGCCATCGGGTTCTGCTTCATGACGTCAAATGAACTGTAATGGACAATTTTATCCAGAACTTTATCATCTAGGCTCTTTCCAATAAATTCTGCCAGCTTCAGAATTTCATGCTTTGGGTTCTATGATCAGAGTCAAAAGAAAAGACTTGATATAAGATAATTTATATCAATAAATAATAGTTTCAAAAGACTGTTGGAATGAATTAATGCTAGTAATCAGTAACATGCCATGAATTAAAATTTTAAAAAATCGGGTCTCACAAGTGCTCAGCTTCTCAGATGTGACTCACTTTGGTGTGGTGACTGTGTCAGCTGGAGTCATTACGCTCTTCTTGTTCTAACATGGAAGCGTCAACTGAGCGTGTCGGTGAGACACTCACCACACAGTGACATGCAGTGCCTGGGGCGCGTGCCACGGAGGGATGTGTCCAGAATTAGGCCCACATGTCCTGCTCTAGCCCGTCCAGCTAAATGCCCCACGGGGACAGCCACTGGACTGATGCTGAGAGCAGGTGTTGCGGCAGTGTTGGGGACCTGGCCACAGAGGCCCATCTTCTGCTTCTCATGTGGACAGAAGAGGCCCCAGACTTTCCCAGTGGTGCCGGTGAGGGGGGCCCAAGAGGCCCTGTGGCAGTAGCTGCAGTGCCCAGCTGGTCGGGGTGCTTCGGTGTCTCTGAGACCCCATTGTCGCCACTGTTTTCTCCTCAGAGGGACGCAGCCCAGGGGCGCTGTGGTGTGGGAAGGCCCCTGTGTCCGGGAGGAGTGGTGCGTTGCCGGTGGGAGCGTTTATCCCCGCCACTGTGTCTCCTGCTTTAAAATGGGCTCCCGCTTTGAAGCTTGGATGTCAAAAGTGCTGAATTTAGTTGGCCTCACACAAACTAGGAATCAGCAAGAGTGCTGAGAACTGTGCGCTCTGAGTGACCACAGGCAGGTGACAGCCCAGAGCATGATCGCAGAAACATGTAAGAGGGCGCTGGGGACCCTGAGGTTAGACTGCCTATTTCGGTGAAGTCTCCTCCTGGCATTCATAATGCATTAGGATCTACCCCAGGGATCTATCCACCGTTCCCAGGGACACACCCTCCTTTGACACTGCTACGGCGATATGTGGGCAAGCGTCACCTGCATGGACTTTCCCTGGTCTTAGCTTAGTAGCATCTGATATCATGGCCCCTGTTTGTCACATCCAGTCATAAAAGAGCAAACCCTTCCTTATAACCTCTGCCATAATATTCCTTAGTTGAGTGTCTATATCTGGAATCCTGTGATGAGACAACTCTCCGAACTGCAGCATTGCATATGTGTATATGTGACCAGAGTCTCCTTTTGTATGCCCTCCTGTTGTTTAGTTTTTCGGTGCTCTCTTGTGGTGTCTCCACACTTTTGTACCAAGTAAACACAAGGGAGAGAATTTTGTACTGATACCTGTATGGGTTGTCCTGCTAGCCCTGGAATCATGGTTCTGAGAATCCTAGAAATGTAATCCTACAAACTTACCTATTTAAAAAAACCATACAGAACAGATCAGTGTTTGCCAGAGGTGGGAGGTGAAGTGGGTGAAGGGGGTCAAAATGTTCAGAATTCCAGTTGTAAGATAAATAAGTCCTAGGATGTAGTGTACGTCATGGTGACTATAACTAATCACGCTGTATTGTATAATTAATAACATTGTATCATACAGGATAACAACACTGTGCTGAGAATAGATCTTAAAAGTTCTCACCACAAGAAAGAAAATTTGTGTCACTGTGTGTGGTGACAGATGTTGATGATTATGGAGATAATTTCTCAGTACATACAAATATCAAATCATTATCCTGTACACCTGAAACGAATATAATGTTACTTGTCAGTTGTATCTCAATAAAAAACATAGAAAAATGATGCTGTGTTTTTCACTCTTCAGATATTTTGTAGACACAACTGGATAAAGCCCAGTAGTGATGGAACCTGAGAGAAATGCAGCTAAACTAATGTGCAGAGGAATCCCCGATTAATCTTTTAAAACTGCACGTCTGACTTAGCAGGCCTGGCATGGGCTCTGAGAGGCCATGCAGCTGTCTGTGACGTACCTTTTGAGAACCAGGCTTTCAGTTATAACTTCTAGAACAGAGACTGTAATTCTGTATAGATCCCTGTATTCAGTGGAGTCACAGAAAGGACTGGGTAGATGACCATTTACAATGTACTCTCATGACACCACCTCATTTAGTCGTTATAACAGCTCTTGGAGTGCATATTACTATCTCCTTTCTGCATGTAAGGAAGCTAAATTCCTAGATGCTAAGCATCTTCACAAAGAAGAATTGCCAGTAGGCAGTAAAGCCAGAACTGGGATTCAGGAATTTTGACTCTAAACCATTAGTGTTTCCCACTGCGCCATAATTTCTTAAACTGTTTCTTGAAACTATGACGTTCCTCAAGTACTAATAAAAAAACCCCCAAATATGCTAGATTTGTTTTCCCTTCTAAACGGAATTTAAACGTCTACATACAAGGAGAAAAAAAGGCATCCCTCATTTTGCCATCCTCTGCCTATAAGGAAAAGGTGTCCCAGAGCCCAGAGCTCCAGGAAGCTCAGGTGAGACTGTGTGATACAGAAACTCATGACGTCCCAGGTGTTCTTTGATGCGTGGACAGCTGCAGCCAGTGAAATGTAGCGTCTTCTGTGCCCTGTTTCAATCTGTGAGTCCCTGATGGGGTCCGCACGTCATGACGGAAATATTTTACGGTCAGAGGGGAACACGTGAGGCGGCCCTGCTCCTTACCCTCTTCATGTCCTCATAGAAGAGGTAGAGGATGCGGTGCTGGTCCTTGGCATCCCACCATCCCTTCACGTGCTCGTACCAGGAGCCCCAACACACTGCGGGACGGGATCAGAAATAGGGCAGTGAGTCACAGAAACCCAGCTGACAAGCACCCACCTGGGAGGAGAATCCTGAAGAGAGGGAGAAGGTCACGCTGGTGATTCCCTCACCGTGAAGAAGGCAGAGGCCCTGCTGTTCTAAGGAAATGATGACTTCTCTGTAGAGTATTTGAGGATTTTGAGAAAGGATGGGAACAAAGCTGAGTTCTCTCACCGTCCCCAGCCAGAAAACTCTCAAAGTACTCTTCCCAGGTTCCTGGAGCAGGAAGCCCTTTATTCATCCTGTGGAAGTGGTAATAAGACACCATGCTGTCCTTGGGGTTTCTTGCTACATAGATTATCTGGGAGTAGAGGGAGGGAGGGAAGAAGCAAAACCAGGATTAGACCGACAGTTACGTTAGGGTGGGTATATTCCACACAGATGAATTTTTCCGATGCTGCATTCCTGTGATTTGGCTTTTGTGGGAGGTGGAAAGCATTCATATCAATTTGCATATGGATGATGTGACAAGGTGGACTCTTTTTTTTTTTTAACAAACAAAGTGTTTTAAGAGGAAATGGACTGAGGACCAGTCTGAGGTCCTTCTAAGGGGTCAACTCTGAATTCCTTTGGCTCTTTACCTTACAGTTTTTCTCCAGGAAGGATGGTGGCAGCAAGTGGATGGGAAGGTGCGTCTTCAGGATCCGTGGTGAGGGCATTGCATTAGCTTGTTCCAAGCCTGTAAAATTAATTTTCAATGACCTCCCATTATTTTTCTCTATTTGCTTCAGAATCTTGCTGCTTTGTTATTACTACGTTAGGAACAGTTCCAGGCCGCCTGTAACTCTGTGGATCTCATCTGAGAGAATACTTGTAGCTCACGAATGGGTTTTTTGGGCTAGAGCAGTAGTTTTTGTTTTTGTTTTCGTTTTGCAGTACGCAGGCCTCTCACTGTTGTGGCCTCTCCCACTGCGGAGCACAGGCTCCGGACGCGCAGGCCCAGCGGCCATGGCTCACGGGCCCAGCCGCTCCGTGGCATGTGGGATCCTCCCAGACCAGGGCACGAACCCGTGTCCCCTGCATCGGCAGGCGGACTCCCAACCACTGCGCCACCAGGGAAGCCCGGCTAGAGCAGTTTTTAAGCATAACAATAAACCAAATAAAGAAGAACCTAAAAAATTCAAACCCTTCCACTATAAAATTATCTTACGTAGGCTCATCCTTGTGGAGTGAAGTTAATTTCTAATTGGAGAATCAAAACTTAACTTACTTTTGCATAAACAGTAACTTGATTAGGAAATGTCTGGAGTTAGAACGGTGGCCAGACGGTGAGAAAGATAGTCACGGAGTCCATGGATGGTTGTTTGAATGCCTAGAATTCTGAGAGGGCTACTGGATAGTAAAAATCCCTCCCTGGTGGGTGTCTAGGCCCGGGGTCAGGTGCAGCTGTGCCGTACTCACCAGATTCCATGCCCGGGATTTTCCACTCGATGAAGGGGAATCGCTCGTGAGTAGGTGCCCGCTGGCTTCTGTCAATATCACCCTCGTTTTGTATCAAGTCCACGATCTCCTGCGTCCAGGTTGTTCCTTATTCCCCAGGAAGATGAGGAGCACAGGCTTTAACTACTGCAGTTCTTAGAATGTGACCAAACACTTGTTAGAGCAGCTGTGTGAACTTTAAAGCCAGCTTTATAATGGAATTCAGAAACCATCCTTCTTTGTTTATATCTTGTGTTATCATAATATGGTATGATATGGATTTTTATACAAAGACTCCAATTTGGAGTGGACATTAGATTCATAAGTATATAGCTCTTTTTTTATTCTGTACAACCATTAATTAGGATTGTTATGCTATTGAGTTAGCGGCATAGTTCCTTAGAAAGGCAGAGCGAGAGTCCTCACCAGCCTGTGACGTGGAGAGTCATCACGGTGTGGTCTTCAGACTCTGTTTCCCAAGTGCGTAGCATGGGCTTGCTACGCAGGAGGAGGCTCTTGTTATATGTTGGCCGAATGAATGAATGATTAGGGCTTAGTCTCCATTTTCACACTTTATTTTACCTGAAAGGCTAAAAAGTGCATTCCCTAGGCTCCTTTGCTGCCGAGATTCTAAATGTCCTGAGATCTGATTTACATTCTGGGATTTGAGGGAAGGAGGCAGAGGTCTGATTGATAGAAGATGTGCAGAGGCCACTCCGCATTTTGCTGCCTGGAACCTCGACCCAGAGGCTGCGCCCTCACTGCCCCCGAGAAGGGCCTCTGTCTCCCAGCTCCGGTCAGCTCCTGTGGGCCGCCCCATCCTGACCAGCGTGGGGCTGCCACCTGACCTTCGGCCTTGGCTGAAGACTACTGACCAGACACCTGACTGAGTCTGTGGCAGGAGGAGGCTGGGAGACTGAGCTCTGAGTCCTGGGTCTGGGCTGATCAACTCTGGTTACGAGACCCTTCCTCATGCTCCCAATTCAGCACTTCTAGGTCTACCAGGGGACACAGCTTAGAAAACAAGAGAGCAGCTGCAGTTTATATCCTCGATCAGTTAGCTTCTAATATTTTCTGACACCAACTCTTTCATTACAGGATCCAGGACCAATATTTCTTTAGCTATTGACTCAAAGGAAGTTCAAGTGTACTCGTTTTGTGTGTTTATTCTGAATTGACAGCCACGGGCTAACGCTGGGGCAGACTCCAGTGCGACTGGAGGTTCAGTCCCCTAGCAGTCAGCGGTTCTGCAGTGTGTTTATCTCACCTCAGTCACAGAGCACTTACTATTCTGCTAAAAAGTTAGGTGTGAACCATTCCATGATCTGATTGTTTCCTCCCTCTGGTCAGTAGAGGCTTTACTAGTGCACAGGTTTTGAGTGATTGACTAAGTATTACCTTAGCTGACAAGTGCTTCTTCACCTTTTGCGGTTGTTTGCATTGTACGGTCCTGCTTGCCCCTAACCCATGAAAACCCTAAATGAACCAAATCTTAATGCTCACACATGGCAGGTGGAGAAAAGATGAATGATTAAGCATTGTACTGAAATTATGGTAATAAATTAAGAGTTGTGGGTGAAATGAAGGCAGTGAGATGTGATCCCCACCAGTGGGTGCTTTCAGAAATTCACATTTAGAAAATTTTAATTCTGAAGAGACTCATGATAGTAAGATCAGAAAATCAGGGCCGACATGAAACTGATGGACGGGTTAGTCTAAGGCCCCATCTACCTGTAGAGCCTTTTGTCAGATTGTTACAGATAAAGGCAAAGGGGGTGGAGCGTGTGTGCGCGTGTGTGTGTGTGCACATGTGTGTGAGCATGTAGGAGAAGTTAATCACATGGAGCTTGACTTTGCAGAGAGCAGATGGCAGTGCAATTGGGGTATGAGTTGAATACTGTATTTTTGGTCTAACTGTAGATATACACAAATAACTGCAGAGAACTCTTTCTCTCTGTTCACCCCCGCATTTTTATGATGCAGTGGCTGAGCTCAAGTTTGTCTTGTTTCTTCAGTGACTTTGTTAAACTGACTATTGAAATAAGAAAGTAGGTTCACAACCTACCACCAGGGAGTGTGGAAATTAAGAGAGTATTTCTGGGACCCTGAGCTGGGAGACTTACAAGCTCAGCATTGCAGAGCCCAAGCCCCTCCTCTTCCCTAGATCAGGCAGGGGTGCCCTGTCTGGCTCTGCTATATGGGCCTGTGCTGGGAACAAGTAAGGCAGCAAGTCTGGCCCCTTTGTTTTGGGCTGTTTGATTCACTCTCTTTCAGGGAAGTAAAAAAACAGGTACATCACAGAAAGAATTAAATTCTTAAGATGTGTAGGTCATTTTAATATTTTTTGTGTGGTTTCAGTTACTACCTGTGATTTGTCTTGGCAGTATCACTCTGCCCAGTAAACAGCTTTCCACTCAAATCCAGGTCGGTTTCTTTATTTCATTATTATTATTATTATTTTTTGTTGCGGTACGCGGGCCTCTCACTGTTGTGGCCTCTCCCGTTGCGGGGCACAGGCTCTGGACGCGCAGGCTCAGCGGCCATGGCTCACGGGCCCAGCCGCTCCGCGGCATGTGGGATCTTCCCGGACCGGGGCACGAACCCGTGTCCCCTGCATCGGCAGGCCGACTCTCAACCACTGCGCCACCAGGGAAACCCTCTTTATTTCATTATTGATGCATCTTTCCCACTTCTCTTCCTAACCCTCCTCTGCGTCTCCCCCCAATCCCTCCCGCCTACCTGCTTTTGGGTAGGTGGAAATGAGCAGATCATCAGGCCTGGCTTGGAAGTTCCAGATCTGATCCCAGGTGTCACAGGTGGGCGTGGGCTGCAGAATCCCCTCCACGTAGTCCACAGCCAGGCGCTCCGTGCCGTCATATTTTAAATCCTCCATTTTGTTCAAAGCCAAGAGTGTTGGATATCAGATTTCTGCTCCAGGAAAGTGTTACTCTCAGTCAGCTCAGAGCTGCGTTCTTGGCAGCGTACAGACAGGGCAGAGCTCAGACCTCAGGTCCTGCCTTGGGCTGGCAGTCGAGCGGGGAGCCAGCCCATCCAGGGAGCTGGGACTCTTGTTTAGGGCTTTGCACACAGCACAAAGTCCTCAACAGCCTCAGCGGGGCTCTGATGTTAGCCGCCGAGCCCTTGGCTCCTGGCTGCCATTCAGGGTCCTGTGCGCATTCAGCCCTGCTCTTCTGTACCGTTAGCAAGAGTCAGTGCCACCTCACTTGTAGTTCTCCTCTGTGTCCACAAAATAATTCACAGATCTCCATTAATTGTTTCTTCTGGGAATTTTAAGCTAATTAAGAAGTTGCAGGGAATCTGCCCGCGGGATTACAGGTTGCAACACAGAATGCCTACACCGAAAGGCTGGAGGGAAGTTTCTGTGCTGCTAACAATGACAGCCTAGATTGAACCTCCCAGCACAGATGGCCGAAGGGGTCAGCGTTGTTATTTTTAAGAGTAAAGTAAACGAGGCTCTAATAGCGAAGGTTCCCTTCCTGTTGTAGGCTGTTAAGTGTCCGTATCAGTCGGTGTCTGTTCAGCTAATAAAACATGTTTGTCTTACCTGAAGCCAAGTGGATGCAAAAACTTGGGAGCTACAGAACACACACCCTCTGGCTTCTTCCTTCCTGGAGTTCACCTCCCAGCCTCGTGCCACATCCCCTGTAAGCCCCTTGTTTTCCTAAAAGCCTTGGTGCTTATTTATCCTCCTTGTGCCTTTCCTTGGAATCATTCCTGGCTGCAGCGGAGTTTTTTTTCCCTCCTATTTCCACCACAACCCTTCTCGGCTGACCACCTCGAAAACAAGACCAGACCTGCCCAGGTCTCCTGTTTCTCCTTGTGATATAATCGAGAACATGTCTGGTCTTTGTCTCCGGTTCCCGATGCCGAGTTTCAAAAGCCCTTTTAAGTCCCTGAGTGATTGGAGCCTTTGGTTGTTCACCGTGAGTCCCTTTAGACCACACCTGAGTTGGTGCCAACGAGGTGACACCTGCTGGGCCCATAGACAGTTCCAGTGGAGGGGCCGCCACGGCAGACGATCGAGCATGTGATCACAGGGTTGGGCCTTTCCATCCCATCCCCGCTCCAGGGAGAGGAGAGGGTCTTGGAGAGTGGGGTCAGCCGTGTGACCAGTGACATGAGAACCCACGAACCCCGGACCCCGAGGCTCTGTGCAGCTTCCCGGCCGGTGAGCGCAGTGAGGGGCCGGGCCAGGCGGGTGCTGTGCCCAGGCTCCACGAGGACAGGGGGATAGGGCATGGCAGCTCTGCTCCCTCTGTCCCAGACCTTGCTCCCAGCACCTCTTCCATTTGGCTGTTGTGATCTGAATCCTCTATGATGAAACTGTAATTGTAGGTGTAGCGCTTTCAGTGAGTCCTGAAAGCACCATTATGGATGCTGTGGAGGTCATGGGGACCCTCCACACTTAGAGCTGGTTGGTCAGAAGCACAGATGGTCCCCACGACTCATGGGTGCATCTGGGGGGTGTGGGTCTTGGGAAAGACTTTGCCCTTGACCTCTGGGTCTGCGCTAACCCCTGGTGGTCAGTGTCAGTATGGAAGCCAGTTGACAGAGAACCACCCTGAGACGCCTCTCCCGCCCCAGCTGCCCCAGATGCTGTTCCTGCCAGCAGGAGTCTCCCATCTTGCTTAAACCACTTCCCACCCAGACCTTCACAGCACCCCACGAGGGCCTCCGCGTGGCGCCCCTGCGGTACCTGGGAGCCCAGGGTGTGCACACTGCCCGCTCTGCAGCCCTGATGCCCCCCGTGTCCCCCCTCCTGTGTCCCCGTGCCTCCCGCAGGCACAGGCTCCCGCCGCCGTGGCTGTCCTTCATTTCCCGGCTTCACCCTCTGGCTCAGGCTCACCTGCGTCTGAACCTTCAGATCTTCTTTAACGTCCTCCCTAAACAGCCCCTCTCTGGAGAGCCTGTCCCTGAACTTGGGTGCCTCCCCTTTCATTGCTGGTGGCCCTGTCCTGTCCTTTGGAGCAGCCGTCTGCACTCAGCCCCGTGTCCTTCCCTGTCCGCCGCAGCACGGAAACTGGGCTCTGCCCGTGTCCTCGCCGCAGCCGGCCCTGTGGCTGGCGCCTGTGTCCTCTGCAGAAGGGAAGAGGGAAACGAACTGGAGAACCGAGGGAGTGAGGTCTGGGAGCCACCACCGTGCTGGGGTTAGGCGAGCTGGGGCTGAGGCTGGGGGTCTGAGACAGAAGGCAGACACCGGACGCCTGCCCTGACCCCTGCACCAGCTCCCGGCAGCCAAGGGCTGTGGACGGGGTGCTGACCCTCTGTGCCCCTGCACCCCGACTTTCCTCTGAAAATGGGGGTCATGACAGCCTCTGCCTATGGAGTTGTTGTGCGAATGAAAGTGTGTTTACCGCTCAGCAACCTTATCTGTGAATAATGAGCCATGACTATGGGCCCCTCTTCCCATGTGACCTCAGGGGGATGCCTGGGCTCTCCCTGCCCCTCAGCCTCCCTGTCGGCTGTTGGGAGATGGATGGACGCTTGGGACCAAGGCTGCCAGGTGGAATTCCTGGCCCTCACATGCATTTTAAAAGACTTAGGAAAATTATCTGTGGCTTTTCAGAGAAATTTCTTTCTATGGTCTTTATAGTTCTGTGTGCCAGCAGAGTAGAGAGCTGGGGAGCTTAGCAACATCTTGGCAGTTTTGTTTAGTCCCTTGTGTGCTGGGGATGGAGGGCTGGGAGACAGGGAGAAAATGCCCCCCGTCCCCGAAGAGGACTGGCTGAGGTTGAAATAGACCTGGGGATAGTTGTAGATTTCAAATAACCTGAAAACTTTTCATGAGTGCACGGATGGTTCCTATTCTCGTTTAATATTTTTCCCCAATAATATCAATACTTTCTCACAAGTTCAGGAAGATTAAATAAAGTGTTGTACTTAGTTATTATAAAATTCACGTGGTGCTAAGTCTCCATCTGCTAAGCATTGCTTTGGAATTCCAAATCTCTGGGGTTGGATTGAAGCTGCCCCGTGTAGACTTTCTAGTCACTCAATCCCTTCTGAGCCGTTTTAGCCTCACGGGATTAATGTAAGAATTGAGGCGTGTAAGTCATTCTGTGGTGTTGGCACACGGTAGGCACCAGAGGTAAAATCACTGCCCTTTCTCTCCTAAGTCTTCCTGGTTCCTCTTTCCCACTGTTTTCCTCCAGGCGTGGGGAGGAGACCCCCTCCTGCCCTCTCTGGATGTCCCAGGTGCAAACCAGGGGCTTGTCTAGGCCTCACATGTGATCCCTTTGAAAAAATTACAAAGGGGCTTTCTAACCTGCTTTTCTTAGGAAAAGTCAGAATGCAGGTCATTTTTCTTAAACAGGTTCTTGTTTGTATGTTTTTACAGAAGGAGCAGGTCTAAAACATATTTTGGTTCAGCAAACTGTTTTAAAAGACAACTATTGGGAAGTGGGCTAAGCTTGTACTGAATAAAATTGAACTGAAATTGTCTTTATTCCTTGAATCAGTCTTTCGCTTATTGGGCTTTTTATAAATTCCTCAATTGTTATCCAATCCTTGAGACCAAGTCAGGAGGAAAGAGGAGGAACAGGGCCATGGTCAGTATGACTGGAACCACATCCAGACTGTGTGGGACCAGGGCTCGTCTGGGGTCACGCACAGCCCATCCCACCTTCTGATTCGGTGGCCTTGTGGCCACACTGCTGCAGGGCTCGGCTCTAGGAGCTGAGGAGGGAGAAAACCAAAGTCAGAGGAAGTGTATTAGTTAGTACTTGCCGCTTCAATCAACTGCAGAGATTGGGTTGGTTCTGAACTCGTAGTGAAGTGAAGGAAGGATGCACGAAACCTTCAATCTCAGATCATCCCTTAAAACAAAACCCCAAGAATCTTTACATTCTCGGAAGAATAAAAAGCTGGTCAAAATGCAGAACATCCAGTTATATTTGAATTTCAGGTAAACGACAAATGAATTTTTAGAATGAGCCTGTCCCATGCAATATTTGGGACATATTTATACTTACAAAAATCATCTGTTGTTCTGTATTTTATCTGGAAACTCGGTGTGGGCGGGAGGTTGCTAGCTCAGTCTAACTTCAAAGCAGCAAAGCTCCGGAGGCTTATTGAGTGGGATTAGAAACACAGGGAAGCGGAAAGCCCTTTGGACTCTCGTGGCTCCCCACTGGCTCATGGGGAGATGTGTGCTGTCTGCACTTTCCAGTTATTTGCGTCCTTGCAGCTTGCTGCTCGGGGCTGGACATCTGTCAGCTTGTTTTGTGGCGATGGTACCGCTTACCATCAGTATACCATTCAGTATACAATACTGAATGTGAGTGTAAAACATCTAGACAGACTTTAAATTTGTAGACCAGCCTAGGAAAGCCTTCTGTGCTCTTGCAAGGAAAGGAATGCTAAGATAAGTTGCTAATGTCACTACTCTTGCTAATGAAAATATTAATCTCATGCTAAAAATATTGTTTCCTTAATTTTTTTATCAGAACTAAGCAACAGAATCAATGAAATTTGTTCTACTATTTTCAGTTTTCCCACTAGTTACAAGAACAGAATCCCTCAGTATCCTGGGGATTGGTTCCAGGACCCCCGCAGATACCACAATCCACGGAAGCTCAGGTGCCTTATGTAAAACGGCACAGTACAGTCGGCCCTCTGTACCCAGGGTTTCTGCACCTGCGGACTTAAGCAGCTGTTGAACGTGTACGTACAGGCACACATCCTTTTATTGTGCTTCGCTTTATTGCACTTTGCAGATATTACATTTTTTACAGATTGAAGGTTTGTGGCAGCTCTGCAATGAGCAAGTCTATCAGCTCCATTTTCTCAACGGCATTTGCTCACTTCTCTGCATCAGGTTTTGGTAATTCTCGCAATATTTCAATCTTTTTCATTATTATTATATTTGTCATGGTGATCACAGATCACCATAACAGATGTTACTCTTGAAAAGGTTTTGGGGGGCCATTAACTGCACCCATATAAGACGGTGAGCTTAATCAATAATGTTGTGTGCGTTCAAAGTCCACCGACTGCTGTTCCCCCATCTCTCTCTCTCCCCTCAGGCCCTTCCCTGTTCCCTGACACGCAGCAATATTGAAGTTAGGCCAGTTAATAACCCTACAATGGCTCTAAGTGTTCAAGTGAAAGGAAGACTCACACGTCTCTCACTTTAAAGCAAAAGCTAGAAAAAATTAAGCTTAGTGAGGAAGGCATGTCGAAAGCCGAGACAGGCTGAAAGCTGGGGTTCTTGCACCAGTCAGCCAAGTTGTGAGTGCAAAGGAAATGTTCTTCAAGGAAATTAAAAGTGCTGCTTCAGTGAACACAGGAATGATAAGAATGGAAAATAGCCTTCTTGCTGATTGCAGAAAGTCTTGGTGTCTGGACAGAAGATGAAACCAGCCACAACGTTCCCTTAAGCCAAAGTCTAATCCAGAGCAAGACCCTGACTCTCTTCAGTTCTTGAAGGCTGAGAGACGTGAGGAAGCTGCAGGAGAAAAGTCTGAAGCCAGCGAGGTCGGTTCATGAGGTTTCAGGAAAGAAGCTGCCTCTGTAACATAAAAGAGCGAGAGGAAGCAGCAAGTGCTGGTGTAGAAGCGGCAGCAAGTTATCCAGAAGATCCAGCTAAGAGAATTCATGAAGCTACACTGAACAACAGATTTTCAATGCAGATGAAACAGCCTCCTATTGGACGATGCCATCTAGGAGTTTCACAGCTAAAGAAGTCAATGCCTGGGGCTTCCCTGGTGGCTCAGTGGTTGACAGTCCGCCTGCCAATGCAGGGGACACGGGTTCGTGCCCCGGTCCGGGAAGATCCCGCATGCCGCGGAGCGGCTGGGCCCGTGAGCCATGGCCGCTGAGCCTGCTCGTCCGGAGCCTGTGCTCCGCGACGGGAGAGGCCGCAACAGTGAGAGGCCCGCATACCGCAAAGAAAAAAAAAAAAAAAGATGTCTTCATGCTGCTGTGTGTAAATCTGTTGCTTCTAGTTAATTGCTTTCTGATAGCAAGGTATGCGTCCACCACATTTTACTGATTTACCCTCCCTGCCCGGCAGTGGGCACCCAGGTAGCCTTCAACTCTCAGCACAGGGACGCCTGGAGGAACAGGGGTGTGAGCATCCCCCATACATGCTCCCTTATGGGGCTGCATACCCATTTACTTGGGCTCTGTACCTACAGCTGGAATTTGTGGGTCGAAGAGTGTTTGTTTACTCATTTTGACGTGTTGCTGGGTTGCTCTCCTGTCCACCGTCACCAGCAGGACATTATCTGGCTTTCCAACCTTTGCTTCTGTAACAGATATGAAATGACAGCCCATGGTTTTCCTTTGCAGTTATTCTTATTTACTAATGATTTTGAGCATCTCTTCAAATATTTGGTCATTTTTTGTATTTTCTCTTCTGAAAATTGCCTTCCTCAAGGTCCCCTTTGCCCATTTTTCTATTTGGGTTTTATCTTTTTCTTCCAATTTGAGAGTTTCTTGTATATTCTGAATATTGGTCCTCTGTGGTTTTAGACATCGCAAATAACTTTTGTCATTCAGTTTTCTTTTTATTTGCCTTTTTTATGGTGCTCTTTGATGAACAGAAATTAAAAGTTTTGATGTCTCAAATTCATTAAGTATTTTTGCCTTTTGTTTCGTACTTTTGAAGTTTTGTTGAAAAAAAATCCCTTTGCTCTTAGGTCTCAGAGGTCTTTGTGAACTTTATTCTTATAATTTCACGTTTCACGTTTAGTCTTCAGTGTATGAGAGTCCACCTTCGAATGAGACCCAGAAATCTCTCAAGACCCCTTGGAATGTCTCCACTTTCTGGATCTCAGGAAACCTCTGAAGTACGTATCCCTGAGGTTTTACAAGTAAATTACAGGCAAACCTCAGAGATACTGTGGGTTTGGGTCCAGACCACATAATAGAGTAAATATTGTGATAAAGTGAGTCACACGAGTGTTTTGGTTTCCCAGTGCACATAAAAGTTGTGTTTACACCATACTGTAGTCTATTAAGTGTGCAATAACAGTATGTGTAAAAAGCAATGTACATCTTAATTAAAAATGCTTTATTGCTAAAAAATGCTAACCATCATCTGAGCCTTCAGTGAGTCGTGGTAGTAACATCAAAGGTCACTGATCGCAAATCACCCTAAAAATGTAATAATAATGGAAAAGTTGGAAATATTGCGAGAATTACCAAAGTGTGACACAGAGACACAAAGTGAGCAAATGCTGTGAGTAAAAATGGCGCCGATAGACTTGCTTGACCCAGGGTTGTCACGAGCCTTCAGTTTGTAAAAACTGCAATGTCTGTGGAGCACAGTGAAACAAGGTCTGCCTGTACGAATAGGACAGCCTTGGACTTTGGTACTGGGGAGGAGGGATGCTGACTGTGTTGGCCACGGCGGGAGTGCTTCATGGCCAGGACGCGGGCGGTCACCAGACACCCGCTCTCCCCAGTGTCTTTGGGGTTCCTCCCACATGCTTTGTTTCTCTGCTCCACAACCCTGATGCACCTTTCAGTTTATTTTAGTGTGTATCACAGTTTCCTTGATGGTACAGCTTGCTGTGGTCCCTACCAGGCTGCACTTTTCTTGGGGGAAGTAACCCTATTTTTATCATCTTTCGATGCCCTCCACTCCCCAGCATGAATAAGGCACTCAGTACAAGTCTGTTATCAAATGAATGGAGTGGGAATTTTTGACGAATAAGATTGAAATAAATGTTTTAATTCAAAGAAAATTATAACAGAAGGTAGAAAGAGCATATATAGAAGGAACAGAAATGAAAATGTGTGTGATATTATATATTACATGTTGATATATTGAAATTCACCTAAAGACTGAAATTCTGCAGAGAGAGAAGGAAAATGAAACACCTTAATGCTGCGTAACTGAAGTCACACTGGGTTCATCCAAAAGGCAGATCAGGCTGAAATGTCCAGGTCGTGGTTTAAAAACCCTGACATCACATCACACGAGCCATTTGTGGTTTTTGGAAACAGGTTTCTCTTCTGCTTCGCAGAGGCTGCTCTTTAAAGGTCCATGCAGAAGGACAGAGAAGTATCAGCCATGTTTTTGTCATAATTTTCATTAAACTTCTTGGTCTGAGCTTCAGTGAACTGATTTCTCCACTCTCCAGTGACTTCTAGAAAGAGTGATGGATAGCACATTCAGGGACGTTTTCACAAACTTTAACGCGTGTAGATAATCCCTTTCCCCTCGGTACTTAAATGCCTGACACAGACACTGGCTGGGTGTCCTCCTGATATTGAGTGAGATGTGAGGGTACAGGGGTGATCACCGCACTTCACAGGTGAGGCATTTGTGAATAACCTTTTTCTGAGACACTTGGGTGGGAGGAGATCTAGATGTGGTTTATCTAATTCTTGGTGTCACGCCCTGCAGCCCTCTGATCATCCAGGACTTCCTGAACCCTCAGTTCATTTCACTTTCTACTTAAGGTAACTGGACCCGGTTTTCTCCTCCTCTCCTTAGAGGTCTCTGGAGGGCTGCATCCTCAGAGCATCCTCTGTCCTCCGGCTGTATCTCTAGTTCAGGCCACATTCCTAGTTAAACACAGCTGAGAATCCTCCTTTCCAGCCTGAATTATCATTGTGTTAATGTGTAATTGAATTAAAGCAATAGAACGTGAAGGAATGGTAAGGTTCGTTAGCTTTATTTTATGCTTATGCAATAGAGTATTCACATTTTTCCAGCTTCAACAACTGAAAATGGCCACAGACCCCACAGAGGGCTGTTTCTGTTCTGATTTCTCCATGCTGTCTGCTTCACGTCGGCTCTCTGAGCTATGTGTAGTATTACTTTCATGTGTGAAGTGTAAATCTGCGTAATTCCCTAGGGGTAATAAATTATATGGTTATATAACTTATCAGTTAGCGTACAAGAAATTAGATGACAGGTGACATCAGCAAAATGGTGGAGTAGGAGATATGAGCCTTCGTCCCCCACCAAAAAAATCCCAGCCATCCACGAACAAAAATAGTCCTGGGAAGGGCTTCAAGAGTCTAATTAAGGACCTAAAGCAACACAGTGGAGCCCAAACAGGAAGATAACCACACAGAGAGGATTGCTGGGGGGACTGGCACAGCAGAGCTGTCTGGAGGTGGCTGGGCTCAGAGAAGGGGGCTACCAGTGTCAGACACACAGCGGAGCCACCGTGCCCCCAGGGCCTGCTCTGCAGGGGACCCCAGCAGCCTTCGTCCCTGAGGACCTCAGTCGCCCTGCGTGGGCTCTGCAGCCTTCATAGGATTTGTCAGCGTGGACCCCAGTGGCCTGCCCCGCAGGGCATCCCAGCAGCTTCCCCACTGAGGTAACCAACAGCCACTACAGACCCTCTAGAGAGGAAGACGCTGCCGTGTGCCCTCCTCTCCAAGAAGGAGCCGTGGTCGTGCTGCCCTGGGACCGTGACCTCCACTCACCCCACCCCTTGCACGCCCTGGCCCCGGTCCCCAGCCGCTCCGTACATGCCCCCTCTCCACGCCCAGGCCCCACGACCACTTGGCATGTGTCTGCACTCCGAACTCTGGCTCTGTAACTGCTCCCATAGGCTTTCTTTATTCTTTTTCATTCTTTTTCTTTTTGTTCCTCTAACTGTTAGAGAATAAAGAAAGCCTATGGGATTTATGAGACACCTTCAAGAAAATAAATATACAAATCTTAGAAATACCAGGAAAGGAAGGGGCAGAAAACTTATTTAAAGGTATAATGGCTAAAACTTCTCAAATCTGGGGACAGATATGGGCATCCAAGGACATGAAGTTTCAACCAAAAGAGGTTCCTCACTGAGACACACTGGAATCATGCTGTCAAAAATCAAAGACGGAGACATTTGAAAGCAACGAGACAAAAGAGGCTCATCACATAGCAGGGAACCCTTGTAAGGCTATCAATAGATTGCTCCACACAAACCTTGCCGGCCAGGAGAAGTGAGACGAGATAGATATTCAAAGTGCTAAAAGAAAAAAAAAGAAACTGTCAACCAAGAACACCTTACTTGGCAAAGCTATCCTTATGTACAGAAGATAAAGAGAAAGGAATCAAAGCATAACACTACAAAAAATCACCAAATCATAAAGGAAGACAGCAAGAGAGGAAGAAAGGCACAAAGGAACTACAAAAGAACAAGAAAACAATTAACCTCTAAGACCAGCAACAAGACAAGGTTGCTCACACTTGCCACCTCTGTTCAACATAGTTCTAGACAGAGCAATTAGGCAAGGAAAAGAAATAAAAGGCATCTAAAATGAAGAGGAAAGGGCTTCCCTGGTGGCGCAGTGGTTGAGAGTCTGCCTGCCGATGCAGGGGACATGGGTTCGTGCCCTGGTTCGGGAAAATCCCACATGCCGTGGAGCGGCTGGGCCCGTGAGCCATGGCCGCTGAGCCTGCGTGTCCGGAGCCTGTTCTTCACAACGGGAGAGGCCACAACAGTGAGAGGCCCGCGTACTGCAAAAAAATAAATAAAATAAAATGAAGAGGAAAAAGTAAAATTATCTCTGTTTGCAGATGACATGATCATATATGTGGAAAACTCATAAAGACTACATTAAAAAGCTGCTAAACAAATTCAGTAAAGTTATAGGAAACTAAATAAACATAAAAATCAGTTGCATTTCTATATACTAACAATGAACTATCTGAAAAATAAACTAAGAAAATATTTTATTTATAATAGCATCAAAAAGAATAAAATACTTAGAAATAAATTTAACCAAGCAGATAAAAGATCTGTACACTGAAAACTATAAGATAATCATTAAAGAAATTGAAGAAGAAACAAATAAATGGAAAGATACCCTGTGTTCACAGATTGGAAGGGTGAATATTGCTAAAATGTCCATACTACCCAAAGTGATCCATAGATTCAGTGCAACCCCTATCAAAATTCCAATGGCATTTTTCACAGAATAAATGTTACAAAGCTATAGTAATCAAAACAGTATGGTTCTGGCATAAAAACACACACACAGACCAATGGAATACACTAAAGAGCCCAGAAGTAAACCAAACATATATGATCAACTAATTTTCAACAGGGAGGCCAGGAATACACGATGGGGAATGGATAGTCTTTTCAATAAATGGTGCCAGGAAAACTGGATATCCACATGCAAAAGAATAAAATCATCTTATATCATACGGAAAAATCAACCCTGAAAGGCTTAAACATAAGACTTGAAACTGTAAAACTCTTACAAGAAAACATAGGGGAAAAGCTCCTTGGCTTTGGTCTTGGCAACGATTATTTTGATATGACACCAAAAACACAGACAACAAAGGTCAAAAAAAACAAGTAGGACTACATCAAACTAAAAAGCTTCTGCAAAACAATGGAAGCAATCAAGAAAATGAGAAGTCTATAGAATGGGGGAAAATATTTGAAACCAAATATTTATAAGGAACTCATACAAATCATACAACTCAATAGCAAAAAACAAGTAACCAGATTAAAAAATGGGCAAAGGACCTGAAGAGACATTTTCTAAGGAGACAGATGGCCAACAGGTGTATGAAAAGATGCTCAACATCACTAATCATCAGTGAAACGCAAATCAAAACCACGATGAGCTATCACCTCACACCTGTTAGGATGGCTATGATCAAAAAGTAAAAAGGAATTGTTCATGAGGATGTAAAGAAAAGGGAACCCTGTGTGCTGTTGGTGGGAAAGTAAATTGGTGCAGCCACTGTGGAGAACAGTATGGAGGGTCCTCAGAAAATTAAAAATAGAGCTACCACGTGATCCAGCAATCTCACTTCTAGGTTATATCCGAAGGAAACAAAATTACTATCTCGAAGACACATTTGCCTGTACAGTGGAATATTATTCAACCTTAACAAAGAAGGAAACCCTGACGTTTGTGACAACATGGATGAAACTGGAAGACATTATGCTCAGGGAAATAAGCCAGATATAGAAAGACAAATGCTGCACAATCTCACTTATATGTGGAATCTAAAAAAAAATCGAACTCATAATAACAGTAGAACGGTGGTTACCAGGGGGTGGGGTGAAAGGGGAGATGCTGATCAAAGGTACAGACTTTCATTTATTTTATTTTTATTTTTATTATTATTTTTTTTTTGCGGTATGCGGGCCTCTCACTGTTGTGGCCTCTCCCGTTGCGGGGCACAGGCTCCGGACGCGCAGGCCCGGCGGCCATGGCTCACGGGCCCAGCCGCTCCGCGGCATGTGGGATCTTCCCGGTCCGGGGCACGAACCCGCGTCCCCTGCATCGGCAGGCGGACTCTCAACCACTGCGCCACCAGGGAAGCCCCAGACTTTCATTTATGAGAGGAATAAATTCTGGAGACCTAATGTACAACATGATGGTTATAACTGAGAATTTATTATATATCGATACTTGAAATTTGCTAGGAGAGTAGAATTCAATTGTGTTTTCACTCCCTCACCAAAAAGAGTGACTGTGTGATGGACGTGTTGTATTATTAGCTTGATTGTGCTGCTCATTTCTCAAAACATCACATCACATGGGGCTTCCCTGGCGGCGCAGTGGTTGACAGTCCGCCTGCCGATGCAGGGGACGCGGGTTCGTGCCCCGGTCCGGGAGGATCCCACATGCCGCGGAGCGGCTGGGCCCGTGAGCCATGGCCGCTGAGCCTGCGCATCCGGAGCCTGTGCTCCGCAACGGGAGAGGCCACAACAGTGAGAGGCCCGCGTACCGAAAAATCCAAAAAAAACGCCCAAAAAAACCAAAACAACATCACGTTGTGTACCTTATATTGACGTTTTACTTGTCAATCATCCCTAAATGAAGCTGGGGGAAAAAAATCCCCAAACCTAAAAAAACCCTCCAGCACGTATAGTACTGCTGTGCCTATAAATATATGTGTCTCTGGACAAATAGACAAGACCTTTTTCCAATAGAAAGAAAAGAAATCAGGTTCATTATTGGGCAAATTAGAGAGAAAATTTTTCCTTTGAGCCTTAAGTTTTTGCTTATCTTATCAAACAAAATGTACTAGGATTTTTTTTTTGTTTCATTTCTCTAAAATAATGACAACTTCACGAAGTTTGTCTCCTTTAAGGGGCTGGCAGTATGGTAGCATCAGGTGGGCTCTGGGCAGGTGGCTGAAGGTCCTGGCTCTGGCCGGGCTGTGAGACCCACTGTGCCCCCGCGGTCATTCTCGGAGAAGTGATTTAACTCAGGGACCACCCTTCCAACCCTCAAGGCCAATGACCTTCGTACTGTCCTCCAGAATGTGCTGGGAAGAACGTGAGCTTCCTGGAGATTAGAGGCTTCACTTGAGAAAGAGTTTGGGTCAAGTACATGTTTGAAGCTCTGAGTTAAGCAGAATTAAACAAGTTCCTTCTCAGAAACTTATTTACGCTCACGTGCTTCAAAAGGGCAGGTACAGAGTGTGGATTCCCACCCTTCTCTGAGCACGAGACATGGGATCTCCCTGAATAAGGCTGTGAAGAACTCACTTCAGAAAACACTGTAGTTAGTGACTCACTGAGCCTGAAGGGTAGAAAGCCAATTATGGGTCAGAAAATTTGTCTATTATCAAGGGACAGACGGGAGCAGGTACGCCTCCTTCAGCGCCACCTCTGCTCCCTCAGATACTCACCACCTATGGCCACGAGCAGGCAAGCCATGTAGACGCTTAGAGAGAATTCTGCGGGTGCGGGAGGCCTGAGGCAGGTGGTGTGGGTTGGTGGGACCATCACGAACTGTTGGGTCAGGAAGACCTGGGTTTGCAGCCCATCTCGGCCCCCTGCCAGGGGGTTCTCATTGGGCAGCCTGTGTGATGTCTCTGAGCTACAGTGATGTCTGAACGTCCCCCTGTGGCGTCGCCGAGGGGCTGGGGGTGCTCAGGACGGAGCCCCGTGCCATGCCCCCAAGCCCCTGGTGTGGGAGTGCACCCCACCCGCTCTCATCCACCTGACCCGGTGCTTTGGGCGGACAGGTGTGGGGATGATACGGTAGAACACCCTGCGTTCTTACGGGGAAACCGGCCCTGAGTGTTTTCTGCTCCCACCTCACCTTGCAGGTTTTCTTCCAGAAGGATGGCAGCAGCAGTTGCGCAGGAAGATGACTTTTCAGAGTCCTTGGGGAAGGCATTGCATTTGCCTGGTTGATTCCTGAAAAATTGTTCCAGCATATTTGTTAACTTTTTAAAAAGTTTTATTTTTTATGAATTCTGTCAGTTTTCTTCACGTATGGCTCCTGGGTTTTAGGTCACATTCAGCCCTTCTTCCTCCCTTGGATGATGAAAACCATTCCTCCTTGGTCTCCACTGGCGCTTTGCACCCGTGGTTCGCTGCACGTTAGAATCTCTGAGGCGGGACTTTCCCTCCGGGTCTCACTCACCACTGACCCACCCCCGCCCGCCCGCTCCTTTTCTCATCCCATCAACCTTCAGTACCTACAGCAGAGCCAGCCAGCGTGCAAATGGGTGAGGACACCTCGACCACACCGTAGGTTCAGAAGACCCAGGGCAGGCCTGCGTTATGTCTTCAAATTACTGCTCAAAGAAAATAACAGGGAAATTGTTGAAGAGGCCTGAGGACTCCACAGACGTGTCCACAGGAGGCCTCTAAGGTCAAACCTGAATTACTTAGTGTAGCCATGAACACTCTCAAAATCTGTCCCCAGTTCTTTTTAACCCTCATTTTTGCCACTTTGCCCCAAGCACTCTGGGGTGACACTGGGCAGTTTAGAAAACATGGCACATGTTAGACTGGGTCAAAAAAAAAAGGAAAGAAAGGAAAAAAAAGACAAGACAGGACAATTAGCTTGTTAATTCATTTTCCAAATGTAAGTTCCCAAGTCCGCAGTTTTCACGTTGCGTTAGAATGGATCACGTTGCGTTAGAATGGATTCCTGTGGGAACTTTTCCAAATGTAAGTTCCCAAGTCCGCAGTTTTCACGTTGCGTTAGAATGGATTCCTGTGGGAACATTGTTGTTAGAGATGACGGTGCTGGGCCCCTCAGTCTGTGTAACTCCACCCTGTACCTCAGGTGCACGCGTGTGCCTGGGATGGTCCCCGCAGGACACACAGACACAGCACACTCACCCAACACGCAACGCATGCACACATAACACACGCGCACACGTAACACACACAGCACACACATGCACACAACACACACGCAACACACACGCACACACACAACATACACAACAATGCACACACAACATACACAACACAATACACACCCCCACACACATGCACACACGCACACGTGTGCACACACACTACGGGTTAGTGGTTAAGAGCATGGGCTTCAGAAACAGAATTCCCGAGCCCAGATCCTGGCTCAGTCCTATCAGCTGTGGCCCTTGAGCAGATCATAGGCTCCTGGGCCTGAGTTTCTGTGTCTGTAACGTGGGTGTAAAGTAGCAGCTCCTCAGTGTATTGTGAGGACAAAAACTGCTAATGCAGGAAAGTGTTTGGAGGAACCCCGGGCCCGTGGTGAGTGCCAGGACTCCACAACGCATTGTTTATTTCCCCATGGAAAGTGCCTCAGGAACGCTGACCTTGGATCTGGGGTCCTTGGTGCCAGGCCCCTGTGACATTGGCATATGAAGTCCCCCTGCTGGGGGAGGGCTGGGGAGAGATCCCTTTCCCTGGTGTTTGTAACTCGGTGACACTTTATTTAATAGCGAGGTGGTGCCTCTCTATTGTTTAGCATTAGGGCTAAATAAGTTTTTAAGTGAAGGGGTCTGTCTACCTAGATTTGCACAAGTAAAGGTAACTTGTATCCAGCATTTAGAGTTGGGGACCAAAGGGAGTTTTTTTTTTTCGGGGTGTGGTAGACTTTCAGACTCTCCACTCCCAAATTGCCCATCTTTACGTGAAGATTACGATTTCGTAAACTGGAGACTTACCAGAGCAGTCCGGTATCCGTATCCATTCCAGGAAAGGCTGTCGCAGGTGGATGGGGACCAATCCGCTCTGCTCAAGGTCTCCACCGTTCTGTATCAGATCTACAACCTCCTGCGTCCAGGTCGTTCCTGAGAAAGAAAGGAGAGCAGAACTGAGGAACAGGTTGCTGATTTTCTGCAGCTTACAATTTAGAAGCATCTTATGCCAGAAAAAGAATTCATTTGTCTATCAGTACCTCACTTATGCTACTCACTACGTTGAATTGAAATCAGCTATTAAGATTATCTTTTCCTCACCAGAAAGTTTCATTAAGGGAAGCAATTAATTTTTATACTCCAATGATGTACTTTTAAGAATTTGAATATGCATTGGTATTTCTAGAAAATGATAATACAAATAATTAGTGTATGTAACAATAGGGGTTAATTTAAAAAATATTTCCTTTGGAGGAAAATCACAACGATTGCCAAACACTCACTTTTACTATTACACTCTGGTTGCTTATAAATAATCTTGTTTCTCCCCGCTGGTTACTTTTATTTAGAACCATGACATTGATCCAATGCCAATGATGTGAAAAGGAAGGAAAAGTAAGAATTGGAATTGGTAATTGGTAATCCACAAAAAAAAGGAAAAAATCGACATTGAATGAATTCCTCTTTAAGAGGTCAAGAAAGATAGGGTGACGTTAACAGTGGCTTCTACATGGAAGTTGAATTGGTTTTAAGTGGAAAAATAACCTTTGCTACATTTGGGGGTGATACCCGTTCTCCCTGGGGCCCCTCTCAGCCTGCACACCCTTGACCTCCCAGGAATTCTCTCCCTGTTTGGCTTCCAGACGCTTGTCTGGCCTGGTCTTTTTCTCGGGGAGGAGCCTGGTTTGCACGTGTGTGGGGCCATTGAATCCGATGGACCCCAGTCTTCTCTCTGGGTCCTACGAATTGGGCGGTGCTGGATAAATTATGTAAACCCACCGAGCGTGAGTTATGCTCGTGTGGTTTTGAGAGCGCAAGTGCCAGCCTGCAGTGGGCTCTAAATGCATGTCGAGGGTCATAATTGTTAACTGTGTAGGTGCCGGTGTTCCTGCAGGGCCGGGGCCGGTCCGGTGAGACCGTCTTGCTCAGGTGAGATGAGGAGGAAGCTGCCACAGCTGGTTTCCCGTGGTCCCGGCTCCTTTCCCCGCACCTGGGCCGCGCTCCCTGGGCCCTGGGCTCTGGCACTGTGCCTGCTCAGCTCCTGATTGGTTCCCATTTTTCCTTCTGTCCTGGAGTCAGAACTCGCTTCATCCTTGGCCCTTCCATTGCCTATGCATCAGTTTACGGTCCCAAGTCTGTGTCATCTGGTTCTGCCCGATGCAGGGTGCTCCGGGAGCAGCAGGGGTGGCCTTCTCGCTATGGGCGGCCTTCTCGCTATGGGCCGGCTCTGCTTCCTTTCCTGGACTCTGAGGGGGGCCGGCCTCTCGAGGACCTCGTGGGCGCCCTCTGCCTGCAGACTCCGCCTCGGACTTGGCTTTGCTGCCGTGGACGCCGTGAGCGACTCCAGAAACCCAGCCTCCCTTGGTGGTCGGTCTGGGCCATGCACGGGTTTCTGCCAGAGCCCCTGGCCTCAACCTCCAGCCTTGCCCTGCACCCCAGGGGCCTCACACCGTGACTCACACTCACTAGTAACTCCCCTCCAGCCCAGGACGGCCGATTCCCACCGACCCAGGTTCCCAAAGTCAACCGCACTGCCTAACTGCAGGGCAATCTGGTCTCTGCCCTTCCATGGACTCTGCCTGCTGGCCGGCACCTTCCCAGACATGGGTTGTTGACGTGAACGGTCAGTGGCTGGAGTGATGCCCCACAGCCGTCCATGGAGGTTCGTAAGTCTGCGGCGGGTGTGTGGCCCGGACTCCCTTCTAAACCGAAGAGTTTACTTTCCCAGCTGCTGAGGGCGCTGCTGGCAGACAGCCCTGAGCTGTTCATCCCTCTTTGGGACCCAGGCCGTGCCCCTTTCCTGTGGCAGCTTGCACCTGACACCCAGGCCTCTCACCCACCCTGGGGTGGCGCCAGCTTGGAGGGGCCACCCCAACTCTGGAGCACCCAGCCCACGGGCTGGAGGAGGGCTTGCCAGCACTGAGTGGAAGCCCCCGTCCTGCCTCCCTCCGCTTCCCCACAGAGCACTGACCCTTAAACAGGCCACGCACTCACACCCAACTCAGCCTGCCTCCTGGGGACCCGGCCTGCGACGTGGTTTGGGATCGAGGACGAGGACTTAGGGTGACTACAGGCTGCCTTAGGTCAGCGGCAGGTGGGGGCCTGGGCCTTGAGTGGCCTTACTTGGCCACAGAAGCAATGACATTCAGACGAGGTCATTAGGGTGGACCCTGATCCAGTGTGACTGGGGTCCTCATGAAAAGGGGAAATTTGGAGACAGACGGGTACACGGGGAGAATGACGCGTGTGAACGTGAAGACGGCTGTCTGTCCTCAAGCCCAGGATGGGGCCTGGGCAGAGCCTTCCGCAGCCCCCGGAAGAAACCAGACCCGACGAGCCTTGATTTCTGACCTGCAGCCTCCAAGACCTTGAGGGTACACTCCTGCCATGCCCCTGGGTTGTGCTGCTTGGTTACGGTGGCCGAAGCAAAGGAAACGATCACAGCGGCTCCAAGATCCTTCACGTCCTTCCCTCCATCTAAATTAGGCCCAACCGGTGGCCTCTCGTCACCCCCCGGCCCCCCCCACCCGTGTTTCCTCCAGGGCCCTAATCACATGTTGTAATCACATGTTGTAATCCAGATTACATGTTGTAATCTGTCCAGTGGCCTGACGTCCTGCTCCAGCCTAGACCCTAAGCGCCAGCAGGACAGAGGCCAGGAGCACTTTGCTGCTCTGCACGGGGCTCATCCCTGGGGTTTAGAGCCTCCTGATAGAGTTTTGTTGAATGACAGAAAAAAATGATTAGCATGAATTTTTTGACCTGAAAAATCTACTTTAAATAGTTACATATTTTTAATAAAACAGCGACCTAGCTCTTGAAAAAAACCTTACAGTTTTGTAGACAAGTGTCAGATCCTTTGCCCGCCTGTCTGATTTACAGACAGGGCCCCCGGTGGCCTCTGCATTGCCCACTCAGAGCTGACACGTGGCGACTCCTGCTCTCTCGGCCACCACATACCTGCTTTGGGGTAGGAAGCAATGACCAGGTCATCGGGCCTGGCTTGGGAGGCCCAGATCTTACCCCAGATCCTGCATGTGCCCTTCTGTAGAGTGACCCCATCCACCTGGGGAAGCAGGAGCCCTTCTGACTCCCCTGTCGTTCCCACCACATCCATCTCCATTTCCTCCATCTTGGTTTGGGCACCAGCAGTGCAAAGTGACAAGTGACTGAAGGCAGGATCCACATGGGATTTTACCCTCAGTGCCTTGCGCACGGACTCCGCTCACCTACAGGCTTGTGTGTCCAGGCAAACAAGGAGAGGTGATTGGCATGGCTCTGTACCTCCTGAGTGACGCTGGAGCGAAATCCTTAAGCCTGTGCCAGATCAGACCTTCCTTACAGCGGGGCTCCGGCGAGGCCCCACCTTGCCGCTGCCCAGAGGGAGGAAGAGCCGCTCGGCGAGGGGCTGCCCGAGTCCGTCCTGGAGTCATTTCCTGGACCCGCGGACGCCCTCCAAGGTGGGGAGTCGGGTGATGTCACTGAAGGAACGTCTGGAACAGGTGTCCAGGCACTGCCCTCCCCTCTCTCCTCACCCGGAGCCAGCGATCCTGTGTCCTTGGGATTTGGAGAAAAACCCTCCCAGGCTGAGAGGAGACAAGTGTCATGTCACCAGCTGGGACATGGGAATTCCACCCCAGCTTCAGAGGCTGAATGAATTCTCAAGGCTCTGATCTTGTCTGTGAGTGTGAGGATAGACTGTCGTATCTGAGAACCATCACCAGATATACGTTTTTAAAAATTAGTTTTTATTGGAGTGTAGTTGCTTTTCAATGTTGTGTTAGTTTCTGGCGTGCAGTAGAGTGACTGAGCTCTACATATCCATGCATCCCCTCTTTTTGGATTTCCTTCCCATTTAGGTCACCACAGAGCATTGAGTAGAGTTCCTTGTGCTCTACAGTAGGTTCTCATTAGCTATCTATTTTATACATAGTATCAAGAGTGTATATGTGTCAATCCCAATCTCCCAATTCATCCCATTCCCTTCCTTTGCCCCTTGGTAACTGTACGTTTGTTCTCTACGTCTGTGACTCTATTTCTGCTTTGCAAATAAGTTCATCTGTATCGTTTTTCTAGATTCCACACATAACCAATATTTTACGGTATTTGTCTTTCTCTGTCTGACTTACTTCACTCGGTATGACAATCTCTAGGTCCATCCACGTCTCTGAAAATGGCATTATTTTGTTCTCTTTTATGGCTGAGTAATATTCCATGGCATATATGTACCATATCTTCTTTATTCATTACTCTGTTGATGGACATTTTGGTTGCTTCCATGTCCTGGCTATTGTAAATAGTGCTGCAATGAACATCAGGGTGCATGCATCATTTCAAATTATGGTTTTCTCCGGATATATGCCCAGGAGTGGGATCGCAGGATCATAAGGTAACGCCGTTTTTAGTTTTTTAAGGAACCTCCATACTGCTCTCCATAGTGGCTGTACCAATTTACATTCCTACCAACAGTGCAGGAGGGTTCCCTTTTCTCCACGCCCTCTCCAGCATTTATTATTTGTAAATTTTTTGATGATGGCCATTCTGACCAGTGTAAGGTGACACCTCATTGTAGTTTCAATTTGTATTTCTCTAATAATTAGTGACATTGAGCATCTTTTCATGTGCTTTTTGGCCATCTGTATGTCTTCCTTGGTGAAACGTCTATTTAGGTCTTCCACCCATCTTTTGATTGGGTTGTTCGGGGTTTTTTTGATATTGAGCTGCATGAGCTGTTTGTATAGTTTGGAGAGTAATCACTGCTCAGTTGCTTCATTTGCAAATATTTTCTCCCACTCTCTGGGTTGTCTTTTCATTTTGTTTATGGTTTCCTTTGCTGTGCAAAAGCTTTTAAGTTTGATTAGGTCCCATTTGTTTATTTTTGTTTTTATTTTCATTACCCTAGGCAGTGGATGGAAAAAGATCTTGCTGTGATTTATATCAAAGAGTGTTCCGCCTATATTTTCCTCTAAGAGTTTTATAGTATCCCCAACAGATAGACTTTTAAAAATCAAGGCATAATTAACAGTAAAATGTGCAGAACTTCAGTTTACGTGTTGATGGGTTTTCACTCGTGCATACGCCCTGTGACAGGCCCCAGATCAAGATGCAGAATGTTTCCACCACCTGCCCTCTGTCTGGGTCAAGGCCTCACCACCACCCCGGGCCCAGGGCGAAGGCCGTTCCGACTTCCATTCCCTCGGATAGGGTTCCCTGCTCGTGAACCTCGTCTTGGCGGCATCGTCCATTGTCCAGTTTCCCTGGCCACCTCCTGCTCTGACCTTCTCCGTGCCCATCTCTTTCTCTTTCCTACAGACTCTTCCTCATCCTCGATTCTGCGCTGGACGCCTCCCTCATCAGAAAGATATTTACTAACCCTACCTGGAATGGTCTCTTACCTTCTGGGTATGTCCTTGCATCTTTATTTTAGCTTCTGAGAAGGGTGAATGCTATGAATAATATAAACCATAGACACAGATGGTCTTTGCTTCTGAATTTTTGAAATTGGAGAAAATACAGCAGTGGCATCATCTAGGGGTAGGTGTTTTTATAATCCAAGTAGGCTAATCCAAGTATTAGGCAGTATTTGTCTGCACCAAAGACTGACAGAACCTTTTCAGGGAATTGAAGGAATAACCAGTGGTTTTTGAGCCAAGTAGAGCACCAGTCGGAGAAAAAACTGTTTTATGTGGTTGGTGGCTACTTGGAGGTAAGAACTTTACGTGAATCTCATAACACAAGAAGCAGATCATCTCTGAGAACAAAGGGGGGATAAAGGCAATTTGAGACCCAAAGAGCCTGTAGAGCTGGTTGCATAGGTCTTGCCTGCAAGGACCTCTCGGACAGGAAGGGTTTTCTTCCTGGATTTCCGCAGGCCACTGTGGTTCAATCAGCTCGCCCAGCCCCCAGGGTCCAGGAGTCCTGGTCCAGCTTCCACTGCCTGCAGGGCAGAGCTTGTACATGTTCCCGTCGCTTTGCTGACATGTGTGCAGGGTCCACTTCCTCATAGCAGGGATAGAGAATTTGATGCAGGCTTGCCTTTCTCTTTCCCTCACCCTTGTACGGGCTCGTATGGGGAACCCATGCACATTGAAAGAAGAAAGGAAACGTGGGCCTAAGAGCTGGTGCATGAGGGCTCCCTGGGTGGGGCTGGGGCTTCTGGGCAGGATCGGCCTGGCCGCCTTCCTCTCCTGAAGAGGAGACTTTGGGATCCACCCACCCGCTGTTCCCAGTGGCTTCCAAGGGCCGACTCCGCATCTCAGGCCAGCAGGGCTGTGGTCATCCCGTGAAGTCACAGCAGGAACCCGTGTTGTCTAGGCCACAGCTATGGTCTGCAGGGGTGGCTGAACCGGGGGCGAAGGAGAGAAAATCCTCCTGTCATTGAGACTGCAAATGAGCGCATGTCCCCCGGGGAGCTGTAGCGCACAGGGCTTCCAGCAGATCCGAGGAGCCGCCTAGGTCAGGAAGTACTTTAATGTTCTTCCCGGTTTGCGCAAGCTTCTTGACTTTTCTTCTTTGTTCCGTAAATAGAATAATGTTGTTTCCTCAGCCTGGTCCTGAGTTTTCTGACTGTAGGGCCACTGCTCAGGCCTCCTTTTTCTCTTTGTCATTAGATCCAACGACTCGACCTGCTTCATTTCTTCCTTAAACCCGACTTTGCCCAAATTAACCCCATGTTGGTGACGCGAATACGACTCCCCTTACTACTGATCCTATTGTAGCAGAACATACATGCTTCAGCTCATTTGTTCCCTAAGTCTTAGGGGGGAAGTATGGTTCTGACACCAATTCCCACGTGTGTTTTTTCCGACCACCACCAAGCAGTTCTTCAACGCCAGCTGGGTGTTCTGCGATTCAGCTCAGTTCTGACAGCATCTGCCTGTCAGGAGATGGCGTCAGACCCCACGGGTTAAGGGCTCAGTCCTACAGGACTAACCCCACCCCCTGCTGAGACTCTAATCAGCTGTCCAGGTTGTCACCTGTGCTGCTGTACCAGCGGCTACACACTGGAGGTTCCCATCACTCCCGCCTCGGGGTGGGTTATTCTGCTCGAGGGGCTGACAGAGAGTTGACCTGCTAAATCAGCAGCTTATGACAGAAGCGTGCAGCTCAGGAAGAGCCAGGCGGAGGAGGGGCACGGGGCAAGCCCTGGTGAGGGGCGTGGAGCTGCCCTGCCCGATCCGGGTGCCATGCTCCCCAGCCTTCCTGTGTTCACCAACCCGTTGGTGTGTTCCGAACCCTGTCCTGGTGGTTCCTGTGTTCCGAACCCTGCCCCTTTGGGCTTTCACAGAGGCTCCATCACACAGGTTGATTGATTAAATCATTGGCCATTGGTGATTGAACTGAGTCTCCAGCCAGCTCTTCCCCTCCCCAGAGGTCAGGGGTGGGGCTGAAAGTTCCAACCCTCTAATTACCCTTAGGTGACTTAGGGCTTTCCAAATGTCACCTCGTTAACATAACAAAAGGCACCTTTGCTGTAGGAAATTCCGAGGGTTTTAGGAGCTCTGTGCCAGGAACGGGATGAAGATCAAGTATATATACGTATATATATTCCTTATTATAAATCACAACATCACAGTAGGTATGATCATTGACCCCATTTTCCAGATGAGGAGACTGAGGCCGGAGAGTGAGGCAAATTAGCACAGGCTGCACATATGGTAACTGGCAGGGCCAGGCTCAACCCTGTGCTGTAGCTTCAGAGCTGGTCCAGGACGTCGGGTCACCAGCACCCTCCCTTCACTCAGTCCTGAAGCTAAGCACAGGGATGCTTTTCCGTTAAGGGTTATGTTACCGAACTGAACTTGGGTCCACACCCCTGCTGCACAGCAAAGCCAGTCTACTGACACCGGGTTGTGGTGAAGGAAAGTACAGCATTTATTGTAGGGCACCAAATAAGGGGAACACGGCAGCTCATCCTTAAAAGACCCAAACTCCCCGATGATTTTCAGGGAAGGGCTTTTAAAGGCAACATTTGGGGTGAGGACTGCAACATTTGCAGCTCATGGACTTTCTTCTGATTGGCTGGTGGTGAGGTAACAGGTTGATGTTTTGGGAATCTTAACCACCAGCCTTCTGATTCCAACCAGTCTGGGGTCTACGTGCTTGTGGTCAGCATGTAGTCACTGTCCTCCACCTGGGCGGGGTCCCTAGTTTCTAAGGGAAAAATTTAAAGAAATGAGAAAAGGGATGATTGACAAAGACACCAAGGAAGTGACGGGTGGGTGGGAGCTGAGGCCTAGCTGTCACTGGTGTGAAACCACCACGTCAGCTTCCTCTGCTGAGGCCTCGGGAGGTCCCTCTCCCCCGGCGGAGGCTCGGGGGTCCTGGGACCCGCCTCCTGCCCGTCGTCCTGCCCGCCCCCCACAAATGGCTCTGCTGGACCCTCCGTGTCTGTAGCTGCTCAGCCTGAGCCCATCTTGGGGTGACAAGTGAGGGGAAGGAATCTTTCCTGCAGCCAAAAGGAAGGCTGAGAAGCCCTTTGGCCGCCCCAGCTCTGCGGGCTGCCCGCCTGGGCCCTGATCTGCCGTCAGTTTTCCTGTCTGCTCTTTCCAAAACGACTTCCAGGAAAGCAGGGACCCCATTTCGGGGCGACACCCTGGGCAGAGAGCCTGGGTCCGGCTTCCTGGGTGGTCTGGGTCCCGCCGTGGAGGCCCCGCCATGTTCCCTGGAGGACACGCTTTGTGAGGGCCTTATTCCGTGGAGGTGGCTGGCCAGGACCCCCTGCAGGGAGGGATGGACCCCAAGTGAACCCCCCAGGAAGAGGGTGCCCTTCGTGCAGGAAGGCCACCCTGGCACCAGGGACAGTGTCTCCAGGAAAGTTTGGGATGAGGGGCAGAAAAGTAATTTTCCTCCCTCATATCTTGGAGAAAAATGTTTTTCCCGTGTGAGCAGAAGCGAGCGGCAGGCGCTTTCCCCTCCTTGCCTCCGGCTCTGTTCCCCTCCAGGGGAAGGACCCGGTACTCATGGGGACCCCAGCGGGGGGGGGCTCACCGACCTTCACCTCTGCTCCTGTGTGTTGGCCCTGACAACGCCCTTCTGCCGGCTCTTCCTCCAGGGGCTTCTCGAGTCCTGAAGCCCCAGACCTGTACCCGTAGGAGGAGTGGCTCCTGCTCTGGTCCTGCCCCTTAGTTCCCTTGAAATAGGACCTGCTTACGGTGGGTCTGGATGGGGCTGCACCTCAGGGCTCAGATGGAAGCAGGAGGTGAAGGAAGAGGCCAGTGAGAGCCCCGGTCGTTGCCTTCCCTCCGTCTTCCCGGAGCTTGGTCTCCGGTTCCCGGAACCCGGCCTGTGGCTGCCTGTTTCCTGGCCCCGGCAACCACTTTGGAATTTAATATTCATCAACTCTTAGGCGCACACCCAGAACTTAAATCATGGTTCTCTGAATGTGTGTTTAATTGTGAATCACAGGTGAAACTTTTAACAGTTGTATTGTCTCTGCTACCCATGTTCGAATGCCTTAGGACTTCCAACTGGACCAGCCAATGGGAAGGGTGGCGGATTCCCCAGGGGGAAGTGACTGAAGAAGGCTGGACTGCTGTTCACGTCTGGACCACAGTTGAAAATGGTGGGTGGGTTTGTGAGTCCAGTGGCGTGAAATACAGGGTAGAGGCACTTAGATAGTTGAGCACGAGATCACTGTGGGGTTTTTTGTCTGAACTCTGTAGGGAGATAGATGGTCCTTATTTATCCGTCCATGAATCCATCCGTGCATCACCCATCTATGCATGCATGCATCCATCCATGGTCCAAAAAAGAGTTACTGGGCACCTCCCCTGTGCTAGGCTCTGCCAAAGGGTTGGTGTTGTGGGATGAATCTTCCCATCTAGTACAGATAATAACAAAATAGCCAACGAGGTTAGAGCAGGTGCTATGCTATGATGAGAATAAGGAGAGTTAGTGATGGGTGCCGTGGGACGCTGGCTGAGGAACCGACAGTCATGGACAAGCTCCCCAAGGGAGTGGATTAGACCAGAAGGAGCCAGGCTGGCTTAAAGCCTTGGCAGCGGGATTCTGGGCAGAAAGGGCTACAGGTCCTCAGACCCAGGGCTGGACCAGCTCCTGGAACCAATAGGAGCCCGAGCCTCCCAGTGAGGCAAGGTCAGAAAGGTGGGTGGGGTCAGGTCACGCCGCTTTGGGCCTGGAGGCGAGTTTGGCTTTTGTTCTAAATCAAAACGGCCCCTTTGGGGTGCTTGCATCCCCTGTTCACAGTCAGGGCTCTGATTCACCTGGGCAGAGAGCATGCTGGCTGCTGCTGGAAAATGGTTCACCAGGGACAGGGATGTCAACAGCAAGAGTGGCACAGAAACTCTTCTGCACCCAAATCATTGCTCACTGGGATTTATTCAGCCTTGGAGTAACGCTAAAAAGGCGAGTGCTTTGTAGACACGTTCTGGGTTGCAGGTTTTGGCAATGGTTGAGGGAGTGTGCACTGTGGCTGATACTGTTACACACCTGTGCTGTCCTCAGAGAAAGAACCAGTCCCAGTGCCCAGCTGCCTACCCCCCTGCACACCTGTTGGGGTGTCTTGGTTTACCTTTTGGAAACCTGCAGGGGGCATTCATTTCTTTCCACAATGGAAGTGTTTTCAGGCAAGGCCTGACTCACTGCTCGGTTTCCCCGGGGGACTTAACACGATTTCATCATGGTGGAAATAAGCTCAGTTGTGTGCAGCCATAAAAGGATTAGAGACTTGTTTACTGGGAGCAGGTGTGCCGGCCGAGGGGCGTGGGCTTGTCCGGACCACCCACCAGCTTCTTCCTTCCTTACCAAGTGAGGAGGAAAAATGCAGTTCAGTGAAATTCACCTCTCAGAAAGGACAGGACTATAATTTTAGGTAAGTCTGTATTTGAAAACCAAACAAAACAGAACCAAAAATTTCTAAGGAGAAAAGTAAACTTTTCTGAGACATGGAGTCCCAGCCCCCAGAAATTTGCTCCCCCAGGGTTGAGTTCCTTGGTAGATTCTTTCATTTTTATTGAGGTTCCTGGGATGGGGGCCATGTCCTGTCTGTGTGTTCCAGTGCCTGTTATGTGTCCTAGTTTGGACAGCAGAGCTCAGTGGGCAGGTCCTGGAGGGGTTACAAAGCGACCTTGGGACTTTACAAAGGGCTTGTGTTCCTGACCAGTTCGGGAGCCTGGGGTGAGCCAAGGCACCTGGACCTGACTCTTGATCTGGAACTAGACCAGCCTTGGCTGGTTGACCTGTGATGGTGACACGCAGGAGCTCTACGGTCGGGGCTCCCAGACCAGCTCTGAGCTCCCTCCCCCTCAGGCAGGACCAGGAGCACAGGGTCTCTTCTGGGTGCTCAGGGTACTGGTCCCCCACTCTCACCCACCCTGGGCAGGCTCGGCGGGAACCGAGTCAGCCCCAAACACTCCAGAAATAAACTCAGACACATTTGTTAAAGGTCATCTTTAGCAGAAACTCTTTCCTCTGCCTGCACCACCCCCCAACTTAGTTTCTGGCTAAGACCTTGGAATGGGCTGAATCGTGTCCTGGCAAATTCGTGTGTTGTAGTCCTAACCCTCAGCACCTCAGAATGTGACTGTGTGTGGAGATGGGGCCTTTGGTTAGTTCAAATGAAGCCATCAGGACGGGTCCTAATCCCATCTGACTGGTGTCCTTGTAAGGAGAGGGGATTAGGGCAGAGACGCACACAGAGGGGTGAGGACACAGCCAGAAGGTGGCTGCCTGCAAGCCAAGGAGAGAGGCCTCGGGAGAAAGCAACCTGTCCTCACCTGGATCTTGGATTTCTAACCTCTAGGGCTGTGAGAAAATAAATTTCTGTCGTCTAAGTCATTCAGTCTGCGTATTTTGTATGGCAGTCTGAGCAGCCTAGCACAGATGGGTTTGTTCATCAAGACTCAGCTGAAACGTCCCTGTCTTTGGAAGCCTTCTGTGACCTGGACCCTGACCCAGGCTGCCCTGTGCCCCCTCCTTGGGTGACTGTGTCATTGATCACCCAGTCTAATGAGAGGGGCTGCTTTTAATAATTCCCACAGCACAGCGGATGTAAGCTTATCTCCCGGGAAAACTGGTGTGTAGGTCCTACCTCTCCCTCTGTGCCCCCAGGACACCTTGTCGTTTCCTCTGTGATGTCACGTAGCACATTGTCAATAAATCTGGTGAACATCTCTCCCCACCAGTAAGGCCACAAGCCCCTCCTGAGTGGGCCTGGGCCCTGTTGTCCGGGTCCCCTTCACTGGAACGGTGGCTGGGACATTCCAGATCCTCAACACGTGCACTGAATGTATGAACACATGATGTACAAACTCAATGACTCGATAGACTTAAGTTTTAAATCAGTAATCATGTTTATTTGTTTTTAAAAAAAATCTCCAAAGCATAGAAAGAAGGCAAAAGTGGACACAGTTCCATGGTTTGATGAACTTGTTAGCATTAATTGAAAACTGAAAGTGAAACAGGAGGGAAGGGAGCAGGGCACAGCTTTTAAAAGAATGATGTAGCCCAAGGACACGACATAAACTGATAAGAACCAAATAGGTCAAGATGGCAGACGACCTTCACTAGACCTTGAGCCTCAGTATACGCTCACTGTAACACATCAGCGCACTAAATGACCAACCCACAGGTGCCATGAGAGTTCTGAGACCTACCATAAAGGCCAAAAAGTGGGCAGTGGCCCAATTCCTGGAAATCCCCACCCCTTTCCCAAAACAGCTGGAATACTCCTCCCATTTAGTAGCTTATGAAATTTCCCACTCCTATAAAAACTGACAACCCCGGGGCTTCCCTGGTGGCACAGTGGTTGAGAGTCCGCCTGCCGATGCAGGGGATGCGGGTTCGTGCCCCGGTCCGGGAGGCTCCCACATGCCACGGAGCGGCTGGGCCCGTGAGCCATGGCCGCTGAGCCTGCGCGTCCGGAGCCTGTGCTCCGCAACGGGAGAGGCCACAACAGTGAGAGGCCCGCGTACCGAAAAAAAAAAAAAAATCATAAAGATCAGGAAACAGAACGTGATGAGTGGACACCCAGGAGTGCCCTTCCCTCCTCAGAGCGTCCTCCCCTCCATAAGGTAGCTGTTCTCCCGATTTTGTGACAGTGATCTTGTCCTCATAGTTTATGCCCAAGCACGCATCCCTAAATAACGCAGCCCAGCTTTGCCCAGTTCCAGACTCTGTACGTGGGTGTACCGTGCAGGCTACTTTGTTGCTTTTGGTGGCTCAGCATTGTGTCCATGAGATTCTTTCATCTTGTGCATATAGTTTTTTTTTAAAATAATTTTTATAGTTTTATTCCCTTTAAACACAATGTACTCCATTGCTGTGGAATATTCCTTCCTAGGAGCGTGCATGGCTCACTTCTGCATCCGCTTGTGATGGCCTTCAGGTGCTTTCAGGTTTGGCTCCTGTGGCTGCGGAGTCCATGTCCGTGTGTCCTGGTGCAGGGCTGGGGGGTTTGTGTTCAGCTGGGAGGAGCACTGTAGGTCTGCGTGCACGGAGTGCGCTCTCTGAGGCCCGATTGTTTCAGAAGTGTTTGCACCGCCCACTGGGCACCGGGCTTTCTGTTGCTCCGCGTCCTGCTGAGAGTGGATCCTGCGTCTTCATGTCTGCCGTTCCGGTAGGTGCGCGCCGTACTTTTCTTATGGTTTTAACCCCTCGGTTGTTAGTGAAGTCGTGCATCTTGTCACATTCATGGACTACTTCTTGTTTTTTAAAAAGTTTTAAAAAGTGTGGTCAAATACACATAAAATTTACTATCTTAACCGTTTTTAAGTGCACATTTCAGGGTCAAGAAGTAATTTGCACTGTTGTGCAAACCTGACCGCCATCGTCCTCCAGAACTTTTTCATCTTGCAAAACTGAAAACAGTCCCCATTAAACACTCAGTCCCCATTGTCCCTCCCTCAGCCCCTGGCACCCACCACCCTACTTTCTGTCTCTATGGTTCTGACTGCTCTGGGGGCCTTGTATGGGTGGATCAAGCACTGTTTGTTTTTTTGTGTCTGGCTTACATCACTGAGCATAATGCCCTCAAGGGCCATCCCTGCTGCAGCCTGCGTCAGAACTGCCTTCTGTTTAGGCCGAATAACATTTCCTTGTATGGATGGACCATGTTTTGCTTCTCCATTCATCCGTCAATGGACACATGTAATATTTACATTCATTTCTCATGTCTTACGATATTTGTGGAATAACTTCAGAAAGTCCTATGAATCAAAAGTCATTTACCAGTAACTTTTTTCTTAAACTTTTTATTTTGAAAAACATCAAAGCTAAGAAAAAGGTAACAACACATGTGAGCTTCACTTGTGTTCAGGAATTAAAACTTTACGGTATTCACTTTATTCCCTGTGTGTGTGCTATGCGTGTGCCTGTTTGCATACCATATATATGTGCTGTGTATGTGCATAGGTGTGTGTGTTTGCACACGTTAGTGTGTGCCTGGGCATATGCGTGCATGTGTTCATATGCTAGTGTGTGAATATATTTGTGCTGTGCACGTGCATATGTTTGTGTGCTGTGCCTGCCTGTGTGCACACCTGTGTGTTTGCTGGAACCACTTGCAAGTTGGCTGCAGGCTGAATTGTGCCCCAGATATGTCCACGCGCACGTGCTCTAACAGTCCTGCGGAGCCACGTAAAGGTCACGGATCTCAGGGATTTAAATGGATGGAGCAGGATGTCCTGACACAGTCTGTCTTCCAATGACTGTCACTGTCTCAGTAACATCCTTCACACCTTCTTTAAGCCCCATTCAGGGTGCAGCTTAGACCCCCATTACCTTCAGTCACCTGCCCCAGGTCCCCTAAAGCTACAATGTCACAGTTGGAGAGCCCGGCCAGGGCCTGGGGTGTCCCTCCTGGCCTCCAGGCCTTGCACTTGGCTCCTGTGTTCCCATCTCTCAGCCAGGCCCCGACTTGGATGGGGCCGCCACTCCTCACAGGGTCCCATCGCTCAGACAAGGGGGTGCATTCTCCCAAACTCATCATCAGGAGTGGCGGGGGGTGACAGCCCCCCCGGGTCTCCTTCATGCGAGACCCTGTGCTTTTGAAAGAGCGGGTGCCCTGCCCTCGGGGGTGGGGGGCTGGGGGGTGACATGGGGCCCACGATGGGCAGGTGGGTCCCCGGGTGGGGTAAGCCAGTGTGCGGCAAGCCAGTGTGCAAGGAGTTCCGTGGTGGGTTCTTCTCTCCAACGGCTTCTGTGCCCCTACCTCTCCCCACGCCTCCCCTCGAAGACAGCGCGGTGCCCTGGACGGGAGGCATGGGAGCCGTCAGCCACCGCCCCCTCTACACGCACACGCAACGCACGCACACGCAACGCACGCACGCACACGCAACGCACGCAACGCAACGCACACGCATTGCACGCACACGCAGCGCACGCACGCACGCACGCTGCAGGGAAGCAGGGCCCGAGTGCCGCGCCCTCAGCGGCCCTGAGCGCCCCTCCCGAAATCGGCCGGCGGAACGGACAAACAGGCTCTCCCGCCCCGGACCACGCAGGACTGTCCTGCCTGGGCTTCCAGTGCAGCCGCGTCTTTCTGGAAGCTTGGGACGCTGGAATCAGGCCACTTCCTGTCTGTCCTTGGCGGAGACTGGGCTGCACTACAAGAAGCTCCGGGCTCACCCCTGGATCCGGACCATCACGTGGCCAGAGAAATTGGTAACATTTTTGTTTTGCCTTTTGAAATGTTTAATGACAAGGATTTTGTTCAGTTTCCTGATGTGGGTGTCCAAAGATGAGAGACCCCAGGTGTGTGACCTGTGCCTGCTAGGAGATAAGCCCTAAGCTAGTTTAAACCTGACCAGGTTCTGTCTACACGGTAGATTTAGACCTCTCCATGACGTGTTTACTGATTATGTTTAGAGCTGACCATGTGCTGTCTATAATGAGAACAATTAGACCTGTGTTCTGTGTACCTAGGACTATGGGGACCAGGGTAGAGACCCAGCCAGACCTGAGTCCTGGAGCTTCAAGGGGGACGTGGAGACCTTGATAGAGACCCGGCCTGGCCTCAGTCCTGGGAGCCTCAGGGGGGGGAACATGGGCACCTGGGTAGAGACCCGGCCTGGCCTCAGTACTGGAAAACTCCGTGCCTGCATCTGAATGTCAGTGCTTAGATGTCTGGGACTGGAGCTGAGGTGGGCTCTGGGTAGCAGCGCTCTGCCCCGAATGTGGTTACCTGACCCTCCCAGCGGCCAGTGCTATGGTCGGGGCCTTAGTCTTTACCCCGCGAGGTTCCCCTTCCCTGGGGCTCGTGGAGACTCCTCAGGTGGGCTACCTGGATATTATCCCAATTGGATATTATCCTAATTATCCCAGTCCGTGCATGGCAAGTAGGCAGGTAGGTTTACCTGGTGAACTGATTGCAGGGCACAGCGGATCTGGGTTTAAGGCCGATGGGCAACAGCTGAGGCTGCTGCTGAGCTCTCCTTCCAGTCTACCGTCCCTACTCAGCAGCGTCCAGAGCTGCCCCTCGGCTTTCAGCCCTGCTGTCCTGTGAGTTATCTTAACAAGTATGTGAGACAAGAAAGGACTGAGCCTGCTAGAACCAAGTAGTGTGTTCACCTCTAGCATGAAAGCTTTAAAAACAGTTAAAATCACACAGAACCAAAGTGAAAAGAGGAGGACTTCTCTAGGACAAGTGTGGGGAGAGGAGGCCGGCCCTACACTTCCTTCTACCACGCCAGGAGGTCCCAGGAGCCTGGCTCGCTTCCGCATTAGGGGGCCAACCAGCAGAGCCATGGTGTCCTGACCAAGGGGACGTGTAACCCCAGGTGCAGGGTCTGGGAAGGTGGGGTCACCCGGGGACTGTGGACATGTGACCCAGGTGGAGGGGTCTGGGTAGGAGGGGTGACCTGTTGAGAGAGAACGTGTGACTTTAGGTGCAGGGTCTGGGGAGGTGGGTCACCCTGGTGAGTGTGGATGTGCGACCCCAGGTGCAGGGTCTGGGGAGGTGGGGTCACCCTGGTGAGTGTGGATGTGCGACCCCAGGTGCAGGGTCTGGCGATTGTGTGGGTCTCACCCCACCTGCATGGGTCGGGATCACGTGTACGGGGAGACCCCATATCTGCTCTGCCCGCAGCGTGTCCTGTCCCCTCTGAGGTTTCCGACATCTGCATTGAGGGTGTTGCCCTGATTAACCTGTGGTCCTTTTCCGCTCTTAATCGTGTCACATTCATATGCGGTCAGGCATGTTTGAGTGGGTTGGTGCTGCGTGTCCTGCTGGGTGAATACCCTTGGTACTATCTCATTAACATCATAGCATGTCATATGTCTAATCTATGGGGGTCACCACTGTCTGGGTCTCCCTGGACAGAGGTCGGGTGAGCACAGACTAGTCTCCCTAAGGATGGTCCCCCATTTGCCATGTGAGGGTACCATGATGGCGCCCGAGGTGGGGGACTGTGCTTGGGCCTCCGACATTTGTGATGAAGGGAGTCAAAATGGAATCTCAATTAATAAGACATCATTTTAAGAATTTATTTTAAGTGAAATAAAACACACGTCACATACCTTTTACCATCATCACCATTTTAAGTGCACGTTTCTGAGGCATCAGATATATTCACCTTCTCGTGGAGCCATCACCACCATCCCTAGAACTTTTCATCTTGCAAAACCAAAATTCCACAACCATGAAAGTGTCACTCCCCATTCCCTCCCACTGCCCCTGGTACCGACGTCCACTTTGGTCCATGCGTTGTGGACTCCAGGGCCCCCTTTTGAGTGGAGTCCTGCAGCGTTGGCTGAAGGATCATTTTGGAAGAGCTGACTTTCGGTCTGAAGCTCTGCCTGCTTGCATCTGAAGAACCTGCATTTAGGGAGAGGGTGTATGAGGAGGGGGTGTATGAGGGACAGGGAGTCTGGAGTGCAGATGAGAGGTGCCTTTTGGACCCTCTGGTCCCATCTCTTGGGCTGTGTCTCATCTGCATCGTCACTGTCCCCACGGGCACCGCTGGGGTGTTGTTGTCTGCGTGAGATTCCCCTGGTGCCCCTGCTCTCCTCCCCTCGTCCTGCTGCTTGGGGAGGGGACTGCTTGCTGGGTGGTCTCTGCTCCTGAGGCAGGAAGGACCCTGCAGTGTGGACCTGCAGAGTGTGGGGTGTGGTCCCAAGAGCATGGGGCCCACATAGGACACAGCCCTGGGACCTCACAAGTGCTCTGGCTGCCTCATCACAGGGAATGTTGCCAAGATCTCACTCAGGAGGGCGTGGTGGGCAGCCTGGGAGCCCAGAGGCCCCGTTCCTATCCTGGAGCTCGGAGAGCATGTCCCCCGTGGACGTCTCAGCCGTCTCCCTCTGTCCTGTCTCTGAACGCAGGAAAACGATCTCTCCTGACCATTGTCCAGGATGGAGGCTTTGTCCTGTCGATGTTGGGATCCTTTAATCTAGGAGTTCTGACAGAGCAGCTGTTCTTTAGACCTAAAGAAGGAACAGCTCATGATTATAAAACATTTTCAGATGAAACTAATATTCGATGACTATCTCTATACGACTCAGTTGCTGACCTCTATTAGTGATAATTCTCCTGGTGGTAGATGTGATGTGGGAAGCTGGCAGGCTCTCTGCGCTCTGAGTGCCTATTCTTTCAGAGACATGACTCTGAACCCAGAAATACCTAGATTAAATCTTGGTCTTGCAGTTCTCAAGTTGCGTGCCTTTGTGAGTGTTGGAATCTGGAAAATGGAGCTGGTGGTAGTGGACGTGGAGCCTGTAAGACCAGTGGGATTTGGGGGGGAGGGCTGGTAGCTGATACAAAGTACGTTCATGGGTCGACATCTGTCCCTACGGTAAAAGTGTGATGGGCCCACAAGACAAATCCTAAAAAGCCAGTGAACATGTCTCATACTATTCCCATAGAGCCGAAAGGCTCTTTTTGTCCTAAATAGTGTGCAGTGATATGTGAGGTTATAACAAACCCTGGTAGGCCACAAATACAGACCTGACGGTGACCAAAGAATCAAGATAGGTGTTGGTATAGGACTGGGTCCCTCCTGAGGGTCAGAGAAGGTCGTGTTGAGGTTTCTGTTTGTTAACGGTGTGGCAGTTCTGGTTGCTTGGACCGAGAGTGGTAATGATAGTAATACGGCTACAGTTGGGGCGGATCAAACAAATACTGGTGTTTGGTATTGGGATATGACTGCTGGTTTTGTATTAAAGACTATACTAAGAAAAGTGATAATACCAAGAATTGAAGAGACACCTGCTAAATGTAAGGAGAAAACAGTTAGGTCGACAGAGGCTCCTGCGTGGGCCAGACTGCAGGCTAGAGCTGAATACACGGTTCCACTGGTACCAGAACCAGCTTCTACTACTGGTGATACGAGCAGGAGTGAGAATGATGGGGGAAGTGGTCAAAAGTTTATATGATTTATTCAGGGGAACGCTCTATCAGGTCCCCCAGTTACTAGTGGCACAAGTCAGTATTCAAACCCTGCAGTCATAATGGGTGCAACCGAATCTGTAACATAGTCGTAACAGTCCTTGCACTTGTAATAAAGAAAGAAAGTTATTACAATGCAGGGACGGTATGACTACGTTACAGGTTTGGGCATCTCCGAGTAGCGCTCCAGGTTAGCAGAGCTCAGCCGAGATCAATAGACTGAAGGTGGTTTGTGCTACCCCAGCTCAAGCACCAGAGAGTAAATATACAACGCGATACCTTTGTGATTTGTTGAAAATAATCCGCCGTTTATGAACACAGGTAAAATGACTGAGCTAGCTTTAGACTGTAGATCTAAAGGCAGAGATTGAGCCCTCTTTTTGCCAAACCCTGCGGTGAATCAACAAATTGAATTGTAACTTCAGAGAAGCAGCTTCAGCTCTGCCGGTGCTTTTCCTGCCTTTTTTTCCCTTGGTGGCAGAAGTAGATTGAAGCCAGTTGACTAGAGGATTTGCCTGTTAACTAAAATATCCTGGGGTGGAAGCTCATCAACCTAGTAAGGATTTGCCTTAATTAAAATGTTTGATTTGCATTCAGTTGATATAGGATAGTCTTGTAGTGCTTAATTCTGTGAATTAATTAATATGCTTCTCAGGGCTTTGAAAGCTCTTGGTCTAAGCTGCCCTAAGTTCCTAGTCTGGCACTGGTAGAATGGGCGTTAAGGGTAGTAGTCGTGTGGCTGTCAGGATTAGTAATGAGAGGAAGGTTGTTTTGTGTGTTCAAATTGCTGTTTTATATTTTTCTTGTTTGTTGAAGGGAACATAGTGATGTGGAGTATCCCGCAAGTAGAGACATATGCCGAGCACTGCTACGATGCCTATTAGTGTTGTAGAAGGATGTTATCATTTTTGTTATCTCTTGGATAATTACTCATTCAGGTGAAAACCCTGATAGTGATGGGTGATGTCCTAATGATACTCTAATGGTGAGGAGAAGGATTGTGATGGGAGGTGTTTTATCTCATGTGTGTGATAACGATACTCTTGTAGTACGTGATCTGGGCATAAATAAGAAGAGAGTGTTGTGATGATATAAATTCGTATGTTTAGGATTGTTATAATTGGAATGTACTTTATAATAGCTGTCATTCATCCTATATGGGCAATGGATGAGGAGGGTGTCATTTTTCCAGGTGAGTGTGGCTAAGTCTGCCTCAGCCTCCAGCTATGATTTATAATATCACTATGATTAACAGTATATTTAGGCTGATGGATGGTGACATGTGGTGTAAAACTGAGAGGGGTGCAAGTTTGTCAGGCTGGCAGCATCAGGCCTGCTGTTCGTGGGATGCCTTGTGTGACTTCAGACACTCAGGTGAAATGGGGAAAGTCCTACTTTTGTGACAAGGGCGATTGTCATGAGGGTGGATGCTGCTGGATTAAAGATTTTTGTTATTCGTTGTGTTCCTTGACCAGAGTATATTAGATTAATGATAATAGCCATTATAAGTAGTATTGATGTGGTGGATTGTTTTAGAAAATATTTGTTGGATGCTTCTATAACTTATGGGTTCATGTTTTTATTAGAATGGGGCTACCATTAACCAATGTGAGCTTGTTACTAAAAGTATGTTTCCTGAGATAATGGTCCATAGAATGAGAGTAAAAACAATAGGGTTTATTAGCATTGGAAGGATATACAACAATATTTTGGGGGTATGGGCCTGAAGCTTACTTAGAGAACCTCACTATAGCATGTGGTGTAATGTGGTCACATGGAGAACGTACAGTTCTCAGGAGTGAGTTCAGTTCCAGGAATACAAGCGTCTAAACCTCTGTCATTTTCTCTATCAAAGTAACTCTTTTGTCAGACATATTTCTTAAGTTTGTGGTGGGTTGCCTGATGTGACGACAGGTAATGTGATTAGCCCTCCGATATACATAGGGCTAATGTTAGTAGTAAAAATTTTTTAATAAGAGATGTGTAAGTGGATCATATCAAAATTGTGGGTAGGATGCTCGAATTCGTAGAAAGGAGATTGTTAGATGTGTTCTAATGATGACATGGGCTGTATATAATTCTGGCATGAAGGTGTTGTGAAATGCTCCTAAAAATAGATTGCTGTGGAAATGTTTATTATTAACGATATTGACATATTCTCTAGGAAGGACGGGGTGAACGAACCTGCTGCATTTCCTACACAGAAGCCAAATACAATTCTACTTCCGTTAAATCAGATGGGGCTCTGTTAGATTTCTGCTAGTATAGAGATAATCAAATTTTGGGTAGGGGTCAGGAGAAAATTAGTCATAGGTGTTCTTGTGCAGTGGTTACTGTTGAAAGTGTAAATGATCCAGTTATCAGCAGGACTGATAAGAGAATAACTGCTAATGTTACTTCATATGAGATTGTGTGTGCTACTACCCATAGGTCTCCAATGAGTATTTTGAATGTGAAGCCCATCCAGATCTGAGGATGTAATAAATGGCTCGGTGTGATATGGCTAATATAAATAGTATGCCTACATTTATATGAATTAGTGGATAACATATGGGAAGAGGAATTCATGTAGTGAGAGCCAGGGTTAAGGCTAGCACTGGTGCGATAAGGTATAACTTGATGATGTTGAGGGTCATAGTGGTTCTTTAATACATAATTGACCGCATCAGCAATGGGTTGTACTAATCCATAGGGACCGATGATGCTTGGCCCTTTCTGGATTTGTATATAGCCTAGGATTTTCCATTCAGTTAATATGAGGAATGCTATGGTGAGTAAAATTGTGTAATTTGTGAAAAAATGTAGATTATAAACATATTCTTAGGAAGGGGACTTGAGCCAGTGCAGATAAAGGTTTCAGTTTTACATAATTACTGGGCTCTGCCACCCTAACAAACCCTGTTCTACAGTAGGGTGTGTATAAATTAATTGAATGCAGATTATATCATCATTTAGTTTGAAGACATTTTGTACAGTAAGCCATATTTCTCTTGTCCTTTCGTACTGGGAGAAATCTACATATAATAGACAGAAACCAACTGGGATGACTCCAGTCTGAGCTCAGATCAGGTAGGACTTTAATCGTTGAACAACAAACCATTAATAGCAGTCACACCATTGAAATGTCCTGATCTAGCATCAAGTCATAACCCCTATTGTTGATATGAACTCTAGAATACGATTACACTGTTATCCCTAGTATAACTTGTTCCATTGATCAGTGTTTTAAAACAATAGGTGATAAAGCATTTTGATTAGTTGGTCTAAATTTTAATCACTGAGGTGGTTTTATTCTCCAAGGTCATCCCAACCAAAATTGCTAATTCATTGAAAGCTACATTGTCCCTTAGAGTTCAGTGGTTTACTTTTTTTTTTTTGATTAATTTATTAATTAAAGCTCCATTGGGTCTTCTCATATTATTCTTGCCTCTGCACGGGAAGGTCAATTTCACTGATTAACAGAGACAGTAAAACACTTATTTGACCAGTCATACAAGTCCTGTGTTCTGTATACATCTGTTATGTTTACTTATCTGAAGTGTCATTCAGGTCAGTGTTTTCTCATTAATTTACTATCTGGATGATCTATTCATTGTTTACAAGTGGGGTATTGAAGTGCTTTACTATTGCTTTATTGCTTTTCCTCCATGCAGTTTATATTTGCTTTAATTATTTACATACTCTGGTATTGGGTCCATGTATATTTATACTTAAAATTGTCTCTTGATAATTTGACCCCTTTATCACTGTATATTAACATTCTTTGTCTCTTGTGACTGATTTTGATTGAAAATATGTATTATCAGATACAAGTATAGTTACTCCTACTCTCTCTTGGCTGCCATTTCGTGGAATATCTTTTTACATCCTCTCACTTTAACCTATATATGTCCTTAAAATTAAAGTGAGCCTCTTGTAGACAGCATATTGTAGGTTCTTTATAAAAATTAATTCAACCATTTTGTGTTATTTAATTTGAGAATTTGGTCCGTTAAAGTGTAACTTAATCATTGATAAGGACTAAAAATTACCCTTTCATTGTTTTCTGTTTTTTTACTGCTGTTGTTGTAGTTACTTTGTATTTTTTTAATGTTGTATGAATTCATTCTTTACCTTCTCTGTAACTACAATAGTTTAACATTCTTGGTGCTGAAAAAAATAAAAGCATATTCAAGTGATAGGGTTTGAAAAGTGTTCACAGTGGGAAGGAAACCACTGTAACGATATAGACAGAACCCTTTGGAAGGATTCATCGTCTTTGTATTTTTGCTGTTTCAGAATCTGTAGTAGAGATTAGTGCGCTACATGGTGTTCTCCCCAGCCTGACAAGTTCTAAATGGGCTGTCTTATTAGGGAGAAGCGCATGGAAAGAAGGTTAGTGAGTCAAACTCCCCTGCCCTCTGTCAGCAGTGGGTGTAAAAGGATTTAGCTGAATGCCTTCATTCTTTTTTGTTTTTTTAATAAATTTTATTTATTTATTTATTTTTGGCTGCGTTGGGTCTTCATTGCTGCGTGCGCGCTTTCAGTCGAGAACTTGTAAAGATCCATGAAAAATCTGGGCTGCATAGGTGGTCCCTGGGGCCTCCAGGTTAAGAAGTGCTGCCACATGGGTTTCAGAAATTGAGAAAGGAAAGGTGAATGGAGTAGTGGGGTGGCATAGGGAGGGGTGAGTGCCCTGGGGAAATTTGAGAGAGAAATGACCTCCACCCCAAAGCCCTGTCCCTGCAGCTGATCCACTGGTGTGCCATGCGATGTCAGTGCCTGTTGTGAGGAGGTGGCTCTGCTTCTTCACTCCTGTGCTTAGCACTGTGCCAGACCAAATCCTCACCTCATGCTGACTCCCAAGGATTTGAAAAGCACTGTTCTTGGCTGACTTGGTTTTTGGTTCCCTAAACAGTAGTTTTGAGCTGTCCACGCTATTTAGAAGTATTCTCCTTAATTAAGATGAAACTCTACTCTTTTGAAAAAGCAACATGAATTCAGAGAAGATATGCTTTTTGCCCCATTCCTTCAATCTAGTGCACCCTTGTGGATACAGGATTGCATACACCAGGCACCTCTGACTATGGCCCAAATTGGGTCCCTTAACAGAGGGGACATAGGTCTGCCATCAGTATCTGATTGTGAACTTATAGCCTGATCGGGTGACGCAGTGACCAGACACTGTGGTGTACTCTCTGTGCTATGACTACCTTTGTTTTCACCAGAGGCAGGATTCTGGACTCAGAGATTTGTCAAGCTGCAGGCCTGCATGAGTGTTTGAACCTGGAAAACGGAGCAGGTGCTTATGAATGTGGAGCATGTAAAACCAGCAGTATTTTCAGTGGTGGGCTGTGCTCCATCCTGTGCCCGATCTCTACAGAGTTCTCCCCAAACTTCTTTTTTTTTTTTAACGTCTTTATTGGAGTATAATTGCTTTACAATGGTGTGTTAATTTCTGCTGTATAGCAGAGTGAAACAGCTATATGTATACATATATCCCCATATCCCCTCCCTCTTGGGTCTCCCTCCCACCCTCCCTATCCCACCCCTCTAGGTGGTCACAAAAAAATATAGAACGCTTCACAAACTCGCGTAGCATCCTTGCACAGGGGCCATGCTAATCTTCTCTCTATCGTTCCAATTTTAGCATATGTGCTCCCAAAGCAAGCACTATGACAGTGTTTTGAAAAACTGATAGACTGGTCCGGGGCCCTCTGGCCAAGAGGTGCAAGCAAGAACTCTTAACTGGAAGGAATTGTATTGCCTTGTAGAATCTGAACCCAGGTACACTGAGGCCACCCGCCGAGGTAGTGACTGGTCTAAGCTGTGCTAATGTTAGGGCACAACCTGTTGGCTAGTCTTAGCTGCCCAGCGTTTGACCACTTGTAACCACCGCTTCAGTCACTTCTCACCGCTTGCCATCTGCTGCTGTCTGTTCGTCCTTGTGGGCTTCTCCGTCTTGTGCCAGTGGCTAACATTTTTGACTGTAGTTTGATATTTTGTAATTGAGAGCTCACTTCAGAAGCAGAAAAAGACAAAATATATTAAAGCAAGGAAAAGTGTCACTGAAAGAAAAAGGTTATTTTTTGTGTTTTTTCTACTCAGTTGTTTTGAGTATATTATATATGTTAGATAGGTATTTCAAATATTGCTTCCCATTTTGTAGGTACACTCTGCTCTCTGTAAATTGTTTCCCTTGCTCCTCAAACCTTTATAGTTTAATGCAATCTGTTTTCTTTTTGCTTTTGTTGCCTGTGCTTTTGGGGTCATATCCAAACATACATTGCCCATAGCACTGTCAAGAAGTTTTTCCCCCCTATATCTTCTTCTAGTAATTTTACAGTTTTGGATCTTATATTTAATTCTCTAAACCACTTTGAATTAATTTATATATATAGTGTGAGATACAAGTCTAATTTCTTTTTAAAAATTATTTATTTATGGCTGCATTGGCTCTTCATTGCTGCGTGTGGGCTTTCTCTAGTTGCAGTGAGCGGGGGCTACGCTTTGTTGCGGTGCGTGGGCTTCTCACTGCAGTGGCTTCTCTTGTGGAGCAACGGCTCTAGGCACACGGGCTTCAGTAGTTGCAGCACGTGGGCTCAGTAATTGCTGCACGCAGGCTCTAGAGCACAGGCACAGCAGTTGTGGCGTATAGGCTTAGTTGCTCCATGGCATGTGGGATCTTCCTGGACCAGGGCTGGAACCTGTGTTCCCTGCATTGGCAGGCTTGTGAATATTCAGTTTCCCACTAATTTAGGTAAGAGAGGATCCTTTTATCATTGTATATTCCCGGCACTTTTGTCAAACATCAGTTGATTGTAAATATGTGGATTTATTTCTGAGCTCTGTATTTTGTTCCTTTGTTCTGTATGTCTGTCTTTATACTACAACCATACCGCTTTGATTACTATGCTTTGTAGTATAGTTTGAAATTATGAAGTGTGATTCCTTCAGCTTTGCTCTTTGTGCTCAAGATTGCTTTGGATATTTTGGGTCTTCTATGGTTCCATGTGAATTTTAGGATTTGTTTTTCTATTTTCTGGGAAAAATGCCTTCAGAATTTTGACATGGATTGCATTAACTCTGTAGATTGCTTTGGGTAGTATGGACATTTTAACAATGTTAATTTATTCAGTCTATTAACATGGGCTATCGCTTCATTTATTTGTGTCTCCTTCAAATTCTTTCATCAGTATTTTATAGTTTGCAGTGTATGGCTCTTTCACATTCTTGGTTAGCTTTATTCCTAAGTATTTTATTCTTTTCGGTGCTATCGTACATGGGACTTTTTTTTAACATTTTCTGATAGTTTCTGTTGTTAGTGTATGGAACCACAAATGATTTTTGTATGTTGATTTTGTGTCCTTCAGCTTACTCTATTCATTAGTTTAAACAGCTTTTTGGAAGTGGCATTTTTAGGTTTTTGTAGATATAAAAAATGTCATCTGCAAACAGAGAAAATTTAGGTTTACCTTTATGATTTGGATTTATTTTATTTACATTTCTTGCCTACTTACTCTGGTTAGGAATTCCAGTACTATGTTGAATAGAAGAGTCAAGAACAGGTAACATTGTCTTGGCTGAAACTCAGAAGAAACGCTTTCAGGATTTGTAATTCAATATACTGTCACCTTTGGGCTTGTCATATGACTTTTAATGTGTTGAAGTATATTCCTTCTATATCTAATTTCTTGACAGTCTTTATCATGAAAGGAAGTTGGATTTTGTCAAATAATTTTCTGTATCTATTAATAGGATCATATTTCCCCTTTATTTTCTTAATGTAATGTATCACATTTATTGATTTGCACACACTGAGCCATCGTTGCAGCCTGGCGTAAGTCCCCCTTAATCATGGTGAATGATCCCTTTAACGTGCTGTTGAATTTAGTTTGCCAGTATTTTGAGTATATTTCATCTGTGTCACTCAGGAATATTGATCTGTATTTTTCTCATCATGCCCTTGTCTGGTTTTGACATTACCCTTGTCTGGGGTAATGCCTTGTAAGATGGGTTGAAAGTGTTCCCTCCTCTTTAAACTTCTGGAAGTATTTAAGAAGTCTTGGCTTTCATTTCTCTTTAAATATTTGGTATAATTCACCAGTAAAACCATCTGGTCCTGGGATTTTATTTATTGAGAGGTTTCTCAATACTGTTTCATTCCCTTTACTCATTACTGGTCTGTTCAGGTGTTCTATTTCTTGGTAGGTTGTATGTTTCTAGGAGTTGTTCCATTTCTTTTCCAGGTAAAACAAGTTTGCATGTGATTGTTAATAGTAGTCTCTGATTGTCCTTTGTATTTCTGTAGCATCATTGTAATGCCTTTATATGTATGTGTTTGTTTTATTTATTATTCATTCATTCTCTTTTTCTTAGTTGTTCTAGCTAAGTTTGTCAGTTTTGTTTATCTTTTCCAAAAAAACTCAATATAATTTATTTTTCTACTATTTTTGTAGTCTCTATTACTTTTTTTATTGTAGTATAGTTGATTTACAATGTTCTGTTAGTTTCAGGTGTAAAGTGAATCAGTTATACATATAGCCACTCTTTTTTATTTATTTATTTATTTATTTATTTTTTTTTTTTTGCGGTACGCCGGCCTCTCACTGTTGTGGCCTCTCCGGTTGCGGCTCCGGACGCGCAGGCTCAGCGGCCATGGCTCACGGGCCTAGCTGCTCCGTGGCACGTGGGATCTTCCTGGACCGGGGCACGAACCCATGTCCCCTGCATCGGCAGGCGGACTCCCAACCACTGCGCCACCAGGGAAGCCCACCACTCTTTTTTAGATTCTTTTCCCATATAGATCACTACAGAATATTGAGTAATTTCCTATGCTATAAAGTAGGTCCTTCTGTTAGTTTTATAACTGCTCTAATCCTTATTATTTATTTCATTCTGCCAACATTGGGCTTAGTTTGTTCTTTTTCTAGTTCCTTTAGTTGTAAAGTTAGGTTCTTTGAGTTTTTTTCAGAGACAAAAGATTTTATTACTTATGGCACAGCAAACATGAGCGTAATACTGTATTGGCTCTCCTCCCCCACACCCCAGTTGCCCCTGCGATGACACAGAGGGGTCCAGTCGGGTGCTGTGCATGTACTCGGTTATGTTACACTGAGGAGCGCTGAGTTTGAGGACTCCACTGCTTTTAAAATGAGAGGTTAGCAAGCTTCCTGTTTGTCTGAGGGAGAGACATTACCTCATTCCTCAAGGCCGTTCATTACAAGCACACTCCCGAGAAATGGCTCAGGTGAAGTGCTGTCAGGGCATGCACTCTTTTTCTTCCTTTCTTTTTTTTTTTAATTGAAGAATATTTGACGTACACTATTATATTAGTTTCAGACGTACAACGTAATGATTCAGCATTTAAGTATATTACAAAATGATCATCTTTATGAGTCTGGTAACAGTCTGTACCCATCCACAGTTACTGCAATATCATGGACCATATTCTTTTTTCTGTATATTAAATTCTTGTCAATTTTTATCATATAACTGGAATTTTGTACTTCTTATACCCCTTTACCTGTCTTGTCCAAGACCCACTCACCTCCCCTTTTGCAGCCACCAGTTTGCTCACTGTGTCTGTAAGCCTGGTTTTGTTGTGTTTGGTTTGTTTTTAGATTACACATATAAGCGAGATCATGTGGTATTTGTCTTTCTCTATGTGACTTACTTCACTTAGCATAATACTCTCTAAGTCCATCCATGTTGTCACAAATGGAAAGATTTCATCTTTTTATTACTGAGTAATATATAACTATATATGTATATTTGTATACCCATATCTATACATATATATGTATCTATGTGTATATGAATGTATGAATCAGTATCTATGTGTCTATGTGTGTGTATGTATCTGTATGTATATGTATGTATATCTGTGTATGTGTGTTATGTGTATATTCATATGTATATATGGGTACATGTGTATATATATATCAATATCACTTTTTTATCCATTTTTCTGTCATTGAACATTTAGGTTGCTATCATGTTATTGGCTATTGTAAGTTATGTTGCAATGAGCATAGGGGTGCATATATCTCTTTAAATTATTTTTTTGCTTTGTTTTGTTTTCTTTGGATAAATAACCAAAATTGGAATTGCTAAGTCGTATGGTAGTTTTATTTTTTTATGTTTTCAGAGCCCTCTGTAATGTTTTCAGTAGTGGCAGTGCCGATTTACATCCTTAGCAGCAGTGCAGGTGAGCGTTCTTTTCTCCACATCCTAGCAGCACCTCTTAATTGTCATTTTTAGGATGGCCATTCTGACAACTGTAAGCTGATATCATTTTGTGATTTTGATTTGCATTTCCCTGATGGTTAGTGATGTTGAGCATGTTTCCATGTGCCTTTTATCTGTTTTTTTTTTCCTCAGAAAGAGTATTCAGATCCCCTACCCAATTGTTTTTATTTTTATTTTATTTTATTTTTATGGTACGCGGGCCTCTCACTGTTGTGGCCTCTCCCGTTGCGGAGCACAGGCTCCGGACGCGCAGGTTCAGCGGCCATGGCTCACGGGCCCAGCCGCTCCGCGGCATGTGGGATCTTCCTGGACCGGGGCACGAACCCGTGTCCCCTGCATCGGCAGGCGGACTCTCAACCAGTGCGCCCCCAGGGAAGCCCTTATTTTATTTACTTATTAAAATTATAGTTTATTTACAACATATCAGCTTCAGGCGTATAGTATAGTGATCCAGGATTTTTTACAGTTTACACTTGATTAAAATTTTTTTACAGGATAATGGCTATAATTCCCTGTCCTCTACAATATATCTTTGTTGCTTATCTATTTTATACATAGTAGTTTGTACCTCTTAACCCTATACCCCTAATTTGCCCCTCCCCCCTTACCTGTCCCACTGGTAACCACTAGTTTGTTTATAGGTCTGTGAGTCTGTTTCCGTTTTGCATATACATTCATCTGTGTTATTGTTAGATTCCACATATAAATGATGTCACACAGTGTCTTTCTCTGACTTACGTCATTAAGCATAATATTCTCGAGGGCCATCCACATTGCTGCAGATGGCAGAATTTCATACTTTTTATGGCTGTGTGATATTCCACTGTACATATGTACCATATCTTCTTTATCCATTTGTCTGTTCATGGGCATTTCGTTTGCTTTCATATCTTGGCCATTGTCAGCAGTGCTGCTATGAACATTGGGGTTTATGTATCTTTTTGAATTAGTGTTTTCATTTTTTTCCTGGATAGGTACCCAGGAGAGTTATTGACAGATCATATGGTAGTTGTATTTTTAGTTTTTTGAGAAACCTCCATCCTATATTCCATAGTGCCTGCAACAATTTACAATCCTACCCACAGTGTAGAAGGGTTCACTTTTCTCCATATCCTCCCCCAAATTTGGTATTTGTAGACATTTTGATGAGAGCTCCTTTGACAGGTGTGAGGTTGATCTCTCATGGTTGTTTTGAATTGAACTTCTCTAATAATTAGTGATGTTGAGCATCTTTTCATCTGCCTTTTAGCCATCTGTATGTCTTCTTTGGAAAGATGTCTATTCATGTCTTATCACCATTATTGATTGTGGTGTTCTTTTTTTGTGTGAGTGATATTGAATTGTATGAACCATTTATATATTTTGGATATTAACCTTTCATCAGTCATATCATTTACAAATATTTTCTTCCATTTTGCACTTTGACTTTTGATTTTGTTGATGGTTTTCATTGATGTGCAAAAGCTCTTAAGTTCATTTAGTGCCCATTAGTTTATTTTTGCTTTTATTTCTTTTGCCTTAGAGTCCAGATCCAAAAATAATATTGCTACAATTTATGTTAAAGAATGTTCTGCCTGTGTTCTCTCCTAGAAGTTTTATGGTTTGGCGTATTACATTTAGGTCCTTAATACATTTTTAAAAATATTTATTTATTTATTTTTGGCTGCGTTGGGCCTTCGTTGCTGTGCGTGGGCTTTGTCTAGTTGTGGCGAGCAGGGGCTACTCTTCGTTGCGGTGTGCGGGCTTCTCATTGAGGTGGCTTCTCGTTGCAGGGCACGGGCTCTAGGCATGTGGGCTTCAGTAGTTGTGGCTCGCGGGCTGTAGAGCACAGGCTCAGTAGTTGTGGCACACGGGCTTAGCTGCTCCGTGGCATGTGGGATTTTCCCGGAGCAGGGATCGAGCCCGTGTCCCCTGCATTGGCAGGTGGATTCTTATCCGCTACACCACCAGTGAAGCCCCTCCTTAATATATTTTGAATTTATATTTCTGTCTGGTGTGGGGAAATGGTCTAAATTAATTATTTTACATGTAGCTGTCCAGTATTCCCAGCGCCACTTATTGAAGAGACTGTCTTTTCTCCATTGTATATTCTTGCCTCCTTTGTAGTAGATTTATTCATCATAAGTGTGTGGGTTTTTTTCTGGGGTCTCTTCTATTCCATTGATCTGTGTGTCTGTTTTTGTGATTGTTGTAGCTTTGTAGTCAGGGAGCATGCTATCTCCAGCTTTGGTCTTTTTTCTCAGGATTGCATTTGCAATGTGGGTATTTTGTGGTTCTGTGTTTATTTTGGGATTATTTCTTCTGTTTGTGAACAATACCATGGATATTTTGATAGGGATTTCTTTAAATCTGTAGATTGCTTTGAGTAATATGGTTATTTTAAAAAGATTAATTCCTCTGATCCAGGAGCATGGGGTATCTTTTCATTTATTTGTGTCATCTTCAGTTTCCTTCATTGGTGTCTTATACTTTTCAGGATATAAGTCTTTCATCTCTGTGGTTAAATTTATTCCTAGGTATTTTATTATTTTTGGTACAATCATAAATTTTTTTCTTAACTTCTCTGTTTGTTTATTAGTGCAGAGAAAAATAACAGATTTCTGTATATTAATTTTGTATACTTCAATGAAAATAAAATTAACAAATGGGACCTCATTAAACTTAAAAGCTTTTGCACAGCAGAGGAAACCATAAACAAGATGAAAGGATAATCCTCAGAATGGGAGAAAATATTTGCAAATGAAACAACTGACAAAGGATTAATCCCCCAAATATACAAACAGCTCATGCAGCTCAATATCAAAAAAACAACCCAATAAAAAAATGGGCAGAAGACCTAAATAGATATTTCTCCAAAGAAGACATACAGATGGCCAACAAACACATGAAAAGATGCTCAACATCACTAATTATTAGACAAATGCAAATCAAAACTACAATGAGGTGTCACCTCTCGCCCATCAGAATGGCCATCATAAAAAAATCTAGAAACAATAAATGCTGGAGAGGGTGTGGAGAAAAGGGAACCCTCCTGCACTGCTGGTGGGAATGTAAATTGATACAGTTACTATGGAGAACAGTATGGATGTTCCTTAAAAAACTAAAAATAGAACTGCCATATGACACAGCAATCCCACTACTGGGCATATATGCAGAGAAAACCATAATTCAAAAAGACACATGCACCCCAGTGTTCATTGCAGCACTATTTACAATAGCCAGGACATGGAACCAACCTAAGTGTCCATCGACGGATGAATGGATAAAGAATATGTGGTACATATATGCAATGGAATATTCGTCAGCCATAAAAAGGAATGAAATTGGGTCATTTGTAGAGACATGGATGGACCTAGAGAATGTCATACAGAGTGAAGTTAAGTCAGAAAGAAAAAAACAAATCGTATATTGACATATATATGTGGAATCTAGAAAAATGTTATAATTGATCTTATTTGCAAAACAGAAATAGAGACACAGACGTGGAGAACAAACATGGACACCAAGGGAGGGAGGGGGCGTGGAAAGAATTGGGAGATTGGGATTGACATATATACACTAATGATACTATGTATAAAATACATAACTAATGAGAACCTACTATATAGCACAGGGAACTCTATTTGGTGCTCTGTGGTGACTTAAGTGGGAAGGAAATCCAAAAAAGAGGGGATATATGTATACATAGAGCTGATTCACTTTGCTGTACAGAAGAAACTAACACAACATTATAAAGCAGCTATACTCCAATAAAAATTAATGAAAAAAGAAAAAATATGTATACTTCAAATTTACTGAGTTTATTTATGCTAATAATTTGTTGGTGAGGTCTTTAGGGTTTTCTCTACATATTATCATGTCATCTGCAAACAGTGACAGTTTTACTTCCTTTACAAATTAGATCCTATTTTGTATTTTTATTGTTGTTTTTTTTGCTGTGGCTAGAACTACTAATACTGTGTTGAATAAAAGTGGTGAGAGTGGGCATCCTTGTCTTGTTCCTGTTCTTAGAGGAAATGCTTTCAGCTTTTCACTGTTAAGTATGATGTTAGGTCTGCTTTTGTCATTTATACCCTTTATTTTATGTATGTATGTATTTATTTTTTTAGGCCATACCACGCAGCATGCGGGATCCTAGTTCCTGGACCATGGATTGAACCAGCACCCCCTGCTGTGGAATTGCGAATTTCTAACCACTGGGCTGCCAGGGAAGTCCCTTTCCTTTATTATAAAAAGGTATGTTGCCTCTATATTCACTTTGTTGAGAGTTTTTTTTTTTAATTTTTAAAATTTATTTTTGGCTGTGTTGGGTCTTTGTTGCTGCGCTTGGGCTTTCTCTAGTTGCGGCGAGCGGGGGCTACTCTTCGTTGCGGTGCATAGGCTTCTCATTGTGGTGGCTTCTCGTTGTGGAGCATGGACTCTAGGCGTGCGGACTTCAGTAGCTGCAGCTTGTGGGCTCAGTAATTGCAGCCTGCAGGCCCTAGAGCATGCAGGCTTCAGTAGTTGTGGCATGTGGGCTCAGTAGTTGTGGTGCATGGGCTCTAGGGTGTTTGGGCTTCAGTAGTTGTGGCACACGGGCTCAGTAGTTGTGGCTCGTGGGCTCTAGAGCGCAGTCTCAGTAGTTGTGGCGCATGGGCTTAGTTGCTCGGTGGCATGTGGGATCTTCCCAGACCAGGGATTGAACCCGTGTCCCCTGCATTGGCAGATGGATTCTTAGCTACTGCGCCACCAGGGAAGTCTCAAGAGTTTTTATCATAATTCAAATGTTGAATTTTGTTGAATTTGCCAAATGCTTTTGCTGGAGGTATGAATATGATCATATGTTTTATCCTTTGTTCTGCTAATCTGGTGTGTTACTTATTTGATTTGCATATACTGAATCCTTCCTGCATTGCTGAAATAATCCCATTTGATCATGGGGTATGGTTCTTTTGATGTATTGTTGAATTCAGTTTACTAATATTTTGTTGAGGATTTTTGCATCTATGTTCATCAGGGATATGGGCCTTTAATTTACCTTTTTTGGTACTGTGTTTATCTGGTTTTCATATATGGGTGATGCTGGTCTCAGAGAGTAAGTTTGAAAGCATTCCTTCTTCAATTTTGGGGGATACTTTGGGAAAGATAGATGTTAACTTTCCTTTAAATGTTTGGTAGAATTTGTTAGTGAAGCCACCTGGTCCTGGACTTTTCTTTATTGGGAGTTTTTTGCTTACTAATTGTTTCATTTCTAGTAATTGATGTGTTTTGATTTTTTTATTTATCACTAACTCAATCTTGGAAGATTTATGTTTTTAGGAATTTATCCACTTCTTCTAGGTTGTCCAATTCGTTGGTGTATAATTGTTTGTAGTAATCTCTTATGACACTTTGTATTTCTGTGGTATCTGTTGTAACTTCATCTCTTTCATTTGATTTATTTGGGCCCTCTCTTTTTTAAAAAAATACTACTTTTGTCTTTTATTCTTTACAGAAGCTTAATAAGCATTTGATCTACTACCCTTAGTGTATACTTTTTCCAGTGAGATTTTTACTTTTGTGTGTTTTCTTGTTACTATCAATAATTAGTGAGACTTCTTTTAAGCTTAAGTAAATTGCTTCAACATTGCTTATAAGGCTGCTTTATTAGTGATGAACTCTTTCAGCTTTCCTAGTCTGGGAAACTCCTCATCTCTCCTTCAATTCTGAATTGTAATCTTGCTGGTGGAGTATTCTTGTTGTAGGTTTTTTCCTTTCAGCCCGTTGAATATATTCTGTCATTCCTTCCTGGTCTGCAAAGTCTGCTGAAAAGTCAGCTGATAGTCTTATGGGACTACCTTGCACATAACTAGATGTTTGTATCTCACTGCTTCTGTGATCCCTCTTTATCTTTAACTTTTTTGACGCTTAAACTATAATCTGTCTTGGTGTGGACCTGTCTTCATCTTGTTTGGAACTCTGTGTTTCCTGGACCTAGATGTCTTTTTCCTTCCCCTGGTTAGGAAAGTTATCAGTTATTATATCTTGTAATAAGTTCTCTGCCCCTTTCTCTCTTCTCCTCTTTCTGAGACCCTTACAACGCTCACGTGAATATTCTTGATGTTGTCTCAGAGGTCTCTTTGCCTATAGTCTTAATTCTTTTATCTTCTTGCTGTACAGCTTGCTTGATTTTCACTACTCTGTTTTCCATTTCACTGATCTGTTCTTCTTCTTTTTCCAAAAAATAAATATTTATTTATTTATTTTTGGCTGCGTTGGGTCTTCGTTGCTGTGCACGGGCTTTCTCCAGTTGTGGCGAGCAGGGGCTACTTTTCGTTGTGGTGCATGGGCTTCTCACTGCAGTGGCTTCTCTTGTTGCAGAGCACGGGCTCTAGGTGTGTGGGCTTCAGTAGTTGTGGCTCGTGGGCTCAGTAGTTGTGGCTTGTGGGCTCTAGAGTGAAGGCTCAGTAGTTGTGGCACGTGGGCTTAGTTGCTCTGTGGAATGTGGGGTCTTCCTGGACCAGGGCTCGACCCTGTGTCCCCTGCACTGGCAGGCGGATTCCTAACCACTGTCCCACCAGGGAAGTCCTGATCTTTTCTTCTGTATCATATAATCTAATGTTGCTTCCCTCTAGTTTGTGTGAGTGTGTGTGTGTGTTTGTGTGTTTTAATCTCAGTTATTTTATTTTTCAGCTGTCTGGTTCTTTTTGATATTTTATTACTTTTTGTTGAAATTCTCACTATGTCCATCTATTCTTTTCCTGACTTGGGTGAGGTTCTTTATAATAATTACCTCGAACACTCTTTTTTTCAGATAGAATCCTTATGTCTGTTTCATCTAGCTCTTTTTCTAACGTTGTGTCTTGTTACTTCATTTGTAACATGTTCCTCTATTTCCTTACGTTTCCTAATTCTCTGCGCATTTCTCTTCTTTAGGTTCAGGTTGTTGCGCCCCCGGGTCTCGGAGAAGTGGCCTCATGTAGGAGACGACTGACAGGGCCCAGCGGCTCACTGTCCTCTCCCAGCAGAGTCACGTGCTCCAGGGGCGTCCCCTGTGCGGGCTGCTGTGGACAAGCTGGTAGGCGGTGTTGGACCCCGGCCTAATGGCTGTGAGCCCCTGCAGCATGTGATTGCCGTGGGTGTGCTGGTAGCCAAGGCAGCCCTCCGTTATGGGTGGCTGTGTGGGGCTCCGGGTGCACAGGCGGACAGGGCAGGCCCCCAGTGTGTCTGCTTGTGAGGCCTTGTGGTGCAGGAGGGCTATGGACATGGTGGTAAACGGGGCAGGCCCCTGATTCTAATCAGTTCCAGGGAAGACTCTCAAATGTTGCTTGCCAGTGTCTCAGTTCCTCGCGGGAGTCCCAGCTGTCTCTTGCCTTTCCAAGAAGCTCTCCGAGATTAGCAAGTGGGTCTGACCCAGGTGTCTTTCACACTACTGGCTCTGCACGGGGACTGAGAACGTGTGAGATCTGTGTGTGCCCTATGAGAGCAAAGTCTCAGTTTTCTTCAGCCTCCAGCTTTCCTGAAAGTAAGCCCTGCAGGTTTTCAAAGCCAGACCTGCTGTGTCCTTTTCTTCCCAGTGCAGGAACCCTGGGCTGAGCAGCTTGACGCAGGGTCAGACCCTTCCCTCCGTGTGGAGGACCCATGCAATTGTGATATCTTCCCGCTGTGGGCCACTGTGCTCGAGGTGTGGGTTCCAGCTAGACTCTGTGTCCAGTCCTCCTACCTGCCTTGTGGTTTCTCCTTCTTCATATCTTTAGTTGTGGAAAATGTTCTCTGCTAGTCTTCAGGTCATTCTCAGAGATAATTTCCGTGTAAGTTGTAATTTGGGTGTGTCCGTGGCGGGAGGGGAGCTCAGTATCTTCCTACTCTATCATCTTGATCCCCTCTCAAGAAAAAATTTTAAAATATATGCATTTATTACTGTAAACGTAACTCTTTGAATTGCATTGTTTTTCCTGTATTCCGTAAATGTAGGTACTTTGTGTTTCCAATTTTGTTTAAGATTTTTAAAATTTCCCTTTTGATTTATTCTTGTATTCATTGGCTGTTGAGGAGCTTGTGCAATTTCTAAGGGTTCTTGAATGTTCATTTATTCTTCTTAATATTGAATTTCAGTTTCGTACCATTGTGGTTGGAAATGATACTTGATATGATTTCAGTCTTCTTGGATTTTTGAAGACTAGTTTCGCGGCTTAATATTTGACCTATCGCAGGAAATGTTCTGTGTCCTTAAGAAGAACGGAAACTTGCTGCTGTTGAGTGGAATGTACTACGTATGTCTGTTAGTTTCACTTGATATCAAGTGTGTGTTCGTGTTCAGTGTTTCCTGATTAATATTCTGTCCAGATGAGCTATACAGTGTTGAAAGTTGGGCATTGACGTTTCTTACCATTATTTAATTTCTGCACATTTTCAGCTTCATATGTGTTAATATTTTCTTTATATGTTTAGAGGCTCCAATGCTGGATACATACATATTTATAATTGTCATAATTGATTGATGAATTAATCCCTTTATCATTTATGATAACCTTCTTTTCTTTGAGAGGTTTGACCTAAAATCTTTTTTGCCTGATAATAGACTAGTCAGGCAAGTATCATTTGCATGGAATATCTTTTTTCCAGTCATCAAGTTTTATCCTATATATGGATTTAAAGTTAACATAAATATTTTGTACACAGTATATAATTGTACTTTTTAAAATCCACTCAGCCACCCTATGGATTATTTAAATTGAAGTATAGTTGACTTACAGTGTTGCATTAGTCTCAGGGGAACAACATATGGATTTAATATTTTTATAGATCACACTCAAAGTTATTACAAAATAATGGCTATATTTCCCTGTGTTGTATGATATATCCTTGTTTGTTTATTTTATACATAGGGGTACTGGATTAAGAGAAACAAACTACTGTCTCTCCCTCCCCGCTTCACTCACCCCACCGGTAACCACTAATTTGTCCTCTGTGAGTCTATTTCTGTTTTGTCATATAGATTCCTTTCTTGCATTTTTTAGATTCCACATAGAAGTGAAAACATAGAGTATTTGTCTTTCTCTAACTTACTTCACTAGGTATAAATATTCCAGGCCCATCCACATTGTTGCGAGTGGCAGAATTCTGTTTTTGCTTTTTGCAGGCATCTCCATATTGTTCTCTATGGTGCCTCTTAGCATTTTACATCCCACCAACAGCCTAGGAGGGCTCCCTTTTCTCCACACCCCCTCTGGTATTTATTGTTTTTAGACTTTTTGATGATGGCCATTCTGACTGGAGATAGGTGATACCTCATAGTTTTGATTTGCATGTCTCAAATTATTTGAGATATTGAGCATCTTTTCATGTTTTTTTTTTTAAAGTGTGAGAAAAAGTTACCGTTGAAGTTGGCTTTTTGAAAGTCGTACCCTTTTGAATTTTTTTTTAATACCTACCACAGGACATTTTTTGAGGGCAGGTGTCATTCACACCCTAGCAGTCCTTGCTAATATTAAGTGCCCACAAGCACATGTTTTAAAGTTGCTGCTGTGGAAATGGCCACAGGCGCTGGGATTTTTCATGCCCCACTCTGGTTACTCGGGTGAGCACTGCCTTGTGGAGGTCGGGTCCCTGGGTTGTACGTTAGCGTGTGCTGTGCCAGAACAAACACCCACAATCCTGTGTCTCATCACTTCTTGTTTTTTGTTAATTTTTACTTTTTATTGGAGTAGATTTACAGTATTGTGCTTGTAGGCGTACAGAATCTTGTTCAGTTACATATATTCCTATGTCTATTCACCTTCGGGTTCTTCTTCCATATAGGTTATTAGAGAGTGTTGAGTAGACTTCCCTGTGTTATACAGTAGGTTCTGTTGATTATCTATTTTATATATATTGGTGTATATAGGTTTTTCCCAACATCCTAATTTGTCCCTTCCCCCGACCTCTCCCATTGGGTAACCATAAGTTTCTTTCCTAAGTCTGCGAGTCTCTTTCTCTCTCTCTCCCTCTCTCTCTTTCTTTGGCTGCACCGTGCGGCATGCAGGATATTAGTTCTCCCAACAGTAGGGTCAGAGCTGCGCCCCCTGTAGTGGAAGCTCGGATTCTTAACCATTGGACCACCAGGAAAGTTCCTGTTTCTTGTAAATGAGTTCATTGGTATCAGTTTTTAACTTCCACCTGTAAGTGGTATCATGATACGTGTCTTTCTCTGTCTGACGTACTTCACTCAGTATGATCATCTCTAGGTCCATCTCTATTGCTGCAAATGGCATTCTTTAATCCTTTTTCATTTCTGAGTAATATTTCATTGTGAACACGTACCTTTTCTTCTTTATCCATTCCTCTCTCGATGGACATTTTGGTTGCTTCCAGGCCTTGGCTATGGTCAGGTGCTGCAGTGCGTGTTTAGTTGCATGTATCTTTTCCAGTTCTGGTTTTCTCTTGATATATGCCCGGGAGTGGGACTGCCATATCCTGTAGTAGCTCTGTTTTTATCTTTTCAAGTCACCTCCATACTGTTCTCTATAGAGGCTGTTACCACCTTAGATCCCACCAGAAGCACAGGAGGGTTCCCTTTTCTCTAAGCCCTGTCCAGCATTTATGGTTTGTAAACTTTTTGATGATGGCTGTTCTGACCGGTGCAGGCGATACCTCGTTGTAGTTTTGAGTTACATGTCTCTAATATATCGTGATGGTGAGCATCATTTCATGCGCTTTTTAAATAGTATTTACCTGTTGATATCGTCTTCATGAAAGTCTGCGATTTTTAGGTTTTTTTTTTTAAGGATACTTATCCCCGGAAATTTTTTGAGGGCTGGTATCTTTTATAGCTCAACAGTGCTTGTGAATATTAAGTCCCCATAGCAATAGTTTTAAAGTTGCTGTTGCGGGAAAGGGCCACAAGGCGGCAGCATTTCATCCAAGACCAACTCTGGTTACCCAGGCAACCAGAGCCATTGTGGAAGTCGGGTTCCTGGATTGTACGAGTGTGGAATATGCCAGAACAAACACCCAAAAGCTCGTATCTCATCACTTCTTGTTTTTTTTTTCTAATTTAAGTTTTATTTTTTCTTTGAGTAACAGCAGTATGCAATGTTCTGTGTTTTGTAGGTGTACAGAATTTTTTCATTTATACGTACAAATATATCTATTCATTTTTGTATTCTTTCCCTTATAAGTTATTCCAGAGTGTTGAGCAGACCTACCTTGGTATACTTAGGTCCCTGCTCATTATCGAATTTATACGTAATAGTTTGTATTTGTTAATCCCAGCCTCCTAATTTATCCCTTTCCCACATCTTTCCCCTTCGGTAAGCATAAGTTTTTGTTTTCTAAGTCTGTGAGACGTTTTCTATTTTGTCAGTTAGTTCATTGGTGTGAATTTTCAGATTCCACCTATAAGTGGTATTATATGGTACTTTTCTTTCTGATTCTGATCTAACTTAGTATGACTATCTCTGGGTCTGTCTGTGCTCCTGCAAATGGCATTGTTTCATTCACTGTCAGTCCCGAGTAGTAGTCGGTTGTGTACTTGTACCACTTCTTGATCCATTCACCTGTCGATGGATATTTTGGTTGCTTCAAGGTCTTGGCTATTGTAAGTGGTGCTGAAGTGCACATTTGGGTGCAAGTTTTCTGTCAAATTCTGATTTTCTCTGGATATACTCTTAGGAGTGGGACTGCTGGATCATATGGTAGCTGTACATTTTCCTTTTTTTTTTTTTTTTTTTTTTTTTGGTTGTGGGG